>NC_050575.1:365035828-365353328 GCF_011100635.1 Trichosurus vulpecula
TAGTGCAGCTACAGAACTACAGCTGCAGTTGCTTCCAGCCTCAGGCCCACCTGGTGGGAGGAATTCACAGTCCTGGTTGGCAGTTCTTGGGGAAGGAGGAGCCCTGGTGTGGTAGAGCTTGCTGTGTAGAAAAAGTTCTGAAAACAACAGCACAGACCCTCAAGCTAGGGACAAAGTACTCCCTACTCTACAAGAGTGGTACCCCAACAAAAAGCTCAAGGGTCAAGTAGTTGACGGGGAACAGAGCCAGGCAGTGAAAACAGACTCAGATTCAGACTCAGACTTTGGAATCTTTCTTTGGTCACAAAGAAGACCAAAACATATAGCCAGAAGAAGTCAACAAAGTCAAAGAGCCCACATCAAAATTCTCCAACAAAACATGAACTGGTCTAAGGCCATAGAAGAGCTAAAAAAGGATTGGGGAAAGGAAGTTAGAGAAGTAGAGGAAAAATTGGGAAAAGCAAAGAGAGTGATGCAAGAAAACCATGAAAAACAAGTAAATGACTTGGTAAAGGAGATCCAAAAAATACTGAAGAAAATAACACCTTAAAAAATAGATGAACCCAAATTGCAAAAGAGCTCCAAAAAGTCAATGAGGAGAAGAATGCCTTGAAAGGCAGAATTAGCCAAATGGAATAGGAGGTCCAAAAGACCACTGAAGAAAATACTACCTTAAAAATTAGATTTGAGCAAGTGGAAGCTAGTAACTTTATGAGAAATCAAGGTATTATAAAGCTGAATCAAAGGAATGAAAAAATGGAAGACAATGTCAAATATCTCATTGGAAAAACCACTGACCTGGAAAATAGATCCAGGAGAGGTAATTTAAAAATTATTGGAGTACCTGAAAGCCTTGATCAGAAAAAGAGCCTAGATATCATCTTTCAAGAAATTATCAAAGAGAACTGCCCTGATATTCTAGGGCCAGAGGGTAAAATAGCAATTGAAAGAATCCACTGATCACATCCTGAAAAACATCCCAACAAGAAAACTCCCAGGAGCATTGTTGCCAAATTCCAGAGCTCCCAGATCAAGGAGAAAATACTGCAAGCAGCCAGAAAGAAACAATTTGAGCATTGTGGAAACACAATCAGGATAAGACAAGATCTATCAGCTTCTCCATTAAAGGATCAAAGGGCCTGGAATATGATATTCCGGAGGTCAATGGAGCTAGGATTAAAACCAAGAATCACCTACCCAGCAAAACTGAGTATCATGCTCCAAGGCAAAACACAGACTTTCAATAAAATAGAGGACTTTCAAGTTTCTTAGTGAAAAGACTAGAGTTGAATAGAAAATGTGACTTTCAAACACAAGAATCAAGAGAAACATGAAAAGGTAAGCAAGAAAGAGAAATCATAAGGGACCTAGTAATGTTGAACTGTGTTGTTTACATTCCTCCATGGAAAGATGATGTGTATAATTCATGAGACCTCAGTATTAGGGTAGCTGAAGGGAATATACATATACATACACACACACACACACACACACACACACACACACACACACACAGAGGGCACAGGGTGAATTGAATATGAAAGGATGATATTTAAAAAAATAAAATCAAAGTAAAGGATGAGAGAGAAATATATTGAGAGATGGAGAAAGGGAGAGATAGAATGGGGTAAATTATCTTGCATAAAAGTGGCAAGAAAAAGCAGTTCTGTAGGAAGGGAAGAGGGGGCAGGTGAGGGGGAATGACTGAATCTTGCTCTCATCAGATTTGACCTGAGGAGAGAATAACATACACATTCAATTTGGTATCTTACCCCAAGGGAAAGAAGAAGGAAGGAGATAAACAAGGGGGGATGATAGAAGGGAAGGTAAATAGGGGCAGGAGGTAATTAAAAGCAAACACTTTTGAAAGGGGACAGGGTCAAGGGAGAAAATTCAGTAAAGGGGGATAGGATAGGAAGGAACAAAGTATAGTTAGTCTTTCACAATGTGAGTATTTTGGAAGGGTTTTACATGATACACATGTGGCCTATGTTGAATTGTTTGCCTTCTTAGGGAGGGTGGGTGGGGAGGGAAGAGGGGGGAAAATTTGGAACTCCAAGTTTTAAAAGGAAATGTTCAAAAAATAGTTTTTGCATGCAACTAGGAAATAAGATATACAGGCAATGGGGCATAGAAATTTATCTTGCCCTACAAGAAAGTAAGGGAAAAGGAGATGGGGAGGGGGGAGTGGGGTGACAGAAGGGAGGGCTGACTGGGGAATGGGGCAATCAGAATATATGCCATCTTGGAGTGGAAGGAGGGTAGAAATGAGGGAAAATTTGTAATTCAAAGTCTTGTGAAAATCAATGCTGAAAACGAAAAATATTAAATAAATAAATAAAATAAGAAGTAGCTAAAAAAATTGCTGAATTATTCCATTAATTTTTTCTGAATTAACTTCATCCTCTTCATTTGCTGTCTATTTTCTTTTCTTTTTAATTTATGGAATAAAACAATCATTTCCATAACAGTAAAAATGATTTAACATGGAGTTTCTTCAAATGTAAAGCTCTACTTGAAATTTAAATTAAGATTACTTTTGTATATTTTCTATTTGTATTTTCTTTTCCAAATATTAGTGACTTTCAAGAAAGTAATTTCTCCTTTCTGGGCCTCAGTTTTTCCCCTCTGTAAAATGAGGGGATGATCCCTGTGGCCCTAGCTTTTATATACTATTTCTCTTTCTGAAAGAGATGTATTGAGTAAAATGAGGTAGACTTGCCCCTTAGGAAATACAGAGACATTTTGGGGCCTACAGTTTTCCCACCATGTGTAAGAGAATATGGCTTACTAATAAAAGATAGATAAGCATTTTAAAGAAGTAATTTCAAACCACAGATTTTGAATGGGGTGAACTTCAGAGATGACAGCACAATTGTTTTTCATTCCAGCAATCATTTAGAAGGGATTTTGCCCAAAGAGTTTCCAAGGAAAACACACACACACACACACACACACACACACACACACACAAAATCTTACACTACATGTTCTTAGGATAGAAATCTAGTCTCCCTTTAACCTTTGCAGCGAAAGAATAAATATCAATAATAGTAACAGAGAACTAGGGTAATAGCGGTGTACAAATGAATGCAAGTCTGGTATTAATTTGTCTGTATATAACAAAATCACTGTGATTTGTTCTTTTGACTATTTATTCATCTACTGCATTTTAGAATATTTAAGTATAAGTGGAAAACATTTTGTTTTATATGTTAGTCACTCACACATAATTTTCTTTTCCCCATTGTAATTCCATGCCCTTTACTTTAGATGTCGCTAGCTAATCATTGATTTGGTAAGCAAATTCCAGTGCAAACCAATCTGGTTCTTTGCAGCATGTAGACTCAATGTCATGAGACATTGAATAATTAGACAATTTTCATTTTACTCTACTAATATTGATTAAAGTGCAAACTCTTATTTTTGGAAGATTGTCAATTTAAAATTACAGTATTTTATTTCTTTTGATTAGGTAAAAAGGATTATTTTCTTATGTAATTGAATGACAAAATCTTTAATTAAGAAAACCCTTTGAAATATTTCCAAACAATGGTCATCTTATTTCTTCCCAATGATCTCTAGAGAGTAAGAGTTCCTCAGTGTTGTTGAATGAAGCCTCATTGTGATATGAAATTGACCCAAAGTTGTCAAAAAGTACCAATGTTATACAATCTCTGGGAGATACCATCCAATACATTAATTATCCATCTACAAGCATTTATTAAACACTTAACATGCTCCAGGCACTGTGCTAGCTACTAGGGATACAAAGAAAAAGAAAAAAAATGAAAAAATCCTGCTTCAGAAAGCTTACATTCTTCTTACATTCTAATGGAGAGACTCTGAGTATGGGTACAGTAAGGAGGAAAGTTGTATGTCACTCTATCTCAATTTAAATATGTTCATCTCTAGGTAGAGAAAAAGATGATGCATTTTTTGAACACAGCAATTTTCAAAAATCATTTAATAAATAATGGAGAATCTGTGATCTTCATTGGTAGAAGGAATTCACATAAGGAAAAAAATCACAGCTCCTTGACACATTAATCCATTGAGCTTCTATTATGAATTTACTATGTGCCAGACACTACAGGCTATGAATTGAGATAGGGAAAGGACTTTCAGTTTCATTGGTTTAGGGGACTCCTTGATAAAACACTCTCCTATGCAAGCAAGCACCTTCTCTGTACCTTATAGTCTAAGGGAGTTCTCTAGGGCATTGGGAGGCTAAATAGATTGTTCAGCATGACTTGGCCATTATATGTCAAAGGCAGGTCCTGAATCCAGCTCTTCTTCAGAGTTTGTCTTTCTATCCTCTATGCCCCACTACTTATCAAACTAAGAATCTAAGCGCATAAAACGAAGAAAAAAAAGTACCTATGCTGAAATCTCCTTTTCTAATAGATTTATGAACAAAGTAAAATAGAAAGGGCACTGCTTGAAATTGAGTACAGTGGTTACACATTGAGAGGTATATTTAAATTACTTCTAAATTGTGAAGAAATGGAAGATCTAAGTCCAACCCCCAAGGAACAGACTCAGATCTCAATCCATTTTCTATCAACTTCCTCCTTCCCTATCCATCTTTAATCTGACAGTTAATCCTACGATCAAAATTGTGCAAGAGAACTTGGTTGGACAAATTATGTACAACTCATGATACTTAAAAACTTTCCAAATCAATGAGTTTACTATTGGTTTTAAAATATTAAAAAATTACAATAGTATCTCCTGAAGCTTCTTTTTCTAGAACTCAACCCTAGATATCACTCTACTTATAGGACCAGATGAAATTTACTCCTGGAGAATTAGTGTTGTTTCATCTCTGAAGCCCAGGTTCTCTCTCCTTGATTTCTAAGGAAAAAAACAAACCAAAACCAAAACCAAAACAAACAAAAACAACTTTTAGATTGTCCAGAGCTTGTCAGGCTACTAACTCACTCAGTATGCCCTATGTTTTGTCCATAGCCATAGCAATCTTAGATTATACCTTCCTTCTATCCTTTCTTTCTTTCTTCCTTCCTTCCTTCCTTTCTTTCTTTTTTTCTTCCTTCCTTTCTTTCTTCTTCCTTCCTTTCTTCCTCCCTTCCTTCCTTCCTTCCTTCCTTCCTTCCTTCCTTCCTTCCTTCCTTCCTTCCTTCCTTCCTCTCTTCCTTCCTTCCTTCTCTCTTTCCCTTCCCTCCCCTCCTCTTCCCCTCCCCATTTCTCTCTCTCTTTCCCCTTCTATCCCCCTCTCTCCTCTCTCATGATCTTTATATCCTGAGTTATATTCTCCCCAGTTCCAAACTTAGGTTACCCTATTTTACTTCTCTTTTTAACTTTCCTAGACTTCATGAATTTTATAATAAAAAATTAAAAAATCACTTTAATCTCTCTTCCACGTGAATTCTCCCTCTGATCTTTGCTGGTTTATGAGCCCATAATTTCATTTTAAAAATCCCCCTTAGAAGTGCAGATGGCATAAAATACTTAGGAGTTTACCTGCCAAGACACTCAGGAAATATATGAACTCAAATGAAAAACATTTTTTTCACACAAGATCTAAAGAATTGGAAAAATATTAATTGCTCATAGGTAGGCCAAATCAATATTAATAAAAATGAAAATTCTACCAAAATAATTTATCTGTTCAATGCCATACCAATCAAACTACCAAAGAAATATTTTTGTAGAGCTAGAAAAATAATAACAAAATTCATCTGGAAGAAGAAAAGGTCAAGAATATCAAGCAAATCAATGGAAAAAAATGTGAAAGAAGGCAACCTAGCGGTACCCAGTTTCAATCTATATTCCAAACTGATAATCATCAAAACAATCTGGTGTGGCTAAAAAATAGAGTGGCTGATGAGTGAAATAGATTAGGTATATAGTATCTAGTATCAAATAAACATAGAAATCTAAAGTTTGATAAAAACCAAAGAGCCAGGCTTTGGGGGCAAGAACACACTCTGGGAAAAACTTGAAGTCAGTCTGTTAGGAATGAGGCATAGAGTCACATCCCACACTGTATACTCAAACAAGGTCAAAATGGGTACAAGATTTAGACATAAAGGCTGATGTCATGAGTAAATGAGGGAAGCATGGAAAGATTTTCCTGTCAGGTATATGGATAAGGGAAGAGTTTATGACCAAACAAAGGATAGAGAGAACCAAGGGAAGTAAAATGTTTAATTTTGACTACATGAATTTTTTTTAAATGTTTAAACAAAACCAATCCTGCCAAATTCATAAGGAAAGCAGGAATTCGGGAAATTTTATAGCAAGTTTCTCTGAAAAAGGCCTCATTTCTCAAATATATAGGAAGCTGAGTAATTTTTTTAAAAGCCATTTCACAATTGGCAAAGTTTTCAATGGTCATACAAAAAAGTAGCCTAAATCACTTGATTAGAGAAATGCAAATTAAAACAACTTTGAAGTACCAACTTACACCTATCAGAAATCACAAATGCTAGAGGGAGTGTGGAAAAATAGGTACATTACTGCATTGTTGGTGGAATTGTGACCTGGTCCAACCATTCTGAAGAACAACTTGAAACTATACCCAAAGGGAAATAAAACTGTGCATACTCTTTTACTCAGCAGAACCTAATAGGACTGTATCACAAAGAGATCAATGAAAAGGGAAAGGACCTATACATAAAATAAATACTTATAGCAACTCATTTGTGGTGGAAAACAATTAGAAACATAGGTGATGCTCATGATTTGGAAATATCTGAACAAGTTGTGGTATATAATTGTGATGGAATACTATTGTGCTATAAGAAATGGCAAGAAAAGGAAGGCTTCAGAAAAAACCTGGGAAGACTTAAGTGAATGCAAAGTGAAGTGAGCAGAACAAGGAAAACATTGTACACTGTAACAGAAATACTGTAACAATGACATAGCTCTTCTGATCAATACAGTGATCCAAGACAATTCCAAAGACCCATGATTAAAAATGTTATCCACCTCCAGAGAGAGAACTGATGAACTCTGAATGAAAATTAAAGCATACGGTTTTTAGCTTTTCTTATTTTTCTTGACTTTTTAATAAGCCTAACATCTCAATATGTTTTGCGTAATTTCATATGTATAATGAATATCATTGCTTGTGTACTCAGTGCATAAAAAAATAAATAAAAATAAAACTTTAGTCTCTCAGGTATCTCTTTCCCTTGGTTTCTTTTTTAAGAATCCATGACTCAGAAGCCCCTATTCCCTTAACTAGGGTCACCACACTCATTTCTCATGAGTCACATAAATTTATCAATAATAATACTGTTTAATACTAAGCATTAATATAGGATTTTTAGGTTTGCTTTATAAATATTTTTTTTTCATTTTAACCACACAACACCTGGAAGGTGGGTGCTATAATCATCCTCATTTTACAATTGAAGAAACTAAGGCAGAGGTTAAGTGACTTGCCTAACATCACACAGGTAGTAAATGGTGGAGGTCAATATGAATTGAAGTCTTCCTGATTCAAGACCTGGGATTCTATACATTCTGCCACCTAACTGCCTCAGTTGATTTGAGACAACTTCCATCTTAATATAAAAATTCCTGGCATTAACTTTGCTTCCAGTATTTAAAATACGTTGTACCTTGATATGTTCATGAGTTCATCCATGAGAACACTTCATCTTTTAGTGGAAATTCCAATCTGCTCATACATTTTCAATTTGTTTAATTTTTTTATATTACTTTCTATATAGTCTTTGTAGAAGGAGGATAAAGGGAAAGTATTACAGGAAGACTGTATGAAATATTTCCTGGGAAAACCCCAAATTCTAGTTCCAAGTGCATTGCAGTTCCACAAGTTATATCTTGTAATCTTCATCTTTACTTCTCAAACTCTTTATCAAGGCTCAATAAAGAGCCACTTCCTCTCTGAAGCCTTCCCTGATCTCCTGTGTCATTAACGCTCTCTCACTCCTCAAATGACTTCAGATTTACTTTATTATGTATGTCTCTTATCTTATAGTAGAATATAAGCTCTTTAAAGGCACATTCTATTTATTTTTTTCTATGCATCCCCAGTTCCTAGCAAAATGCAATGACATAGTGGGCATTAAATAAATATATTATTAAATTGAAAGGAGAGCCACTAAATGCAATTTAAATGTTACTCTATTTATTTTAATAATCTGCTGATACCTATGTTACCTGGAGTCTGTCCATGTTTCTGATTCTTCCTAAAATAATAGGAATATAGTTTCTGTTGATTTGTGTTCTCGATAATGTTTTATTTCACTTCATGCATTCAAGTCATAAGATAATAATTTTAGAGTTATAAAGTGCCTCTGAGGTCATGTTGTTTACCTCCCTTATTTTATAAAAGAATAAACTAAGGAAGGAAGATGAAATAACATGCACAAAGTCACCTAGTTAATTATTAGCTGATGCTGGGATTTGAATCCAGGTCTTGTGACTGCAGCAATAATGTTCCTTCCATTTATAGAATGTTTCTACCTTTCTTTCATAATATGGTATGGGTAGTTTATATCAATTATTAATATTTCCATTTCTTTTTCATTGAATCTCATGAACCTTCTATTTCAACCTCAGCTTGATCAAGTTTTCTCTACAACCCCACTTCCCCCCAAAAGTAGTGATCTATCCTTCTCTTAAAAAACAACTTCCATTACTAGAGACCACTATTGTCTGAGTCAGTCCCTTCTACTTTGTGATAGGACTAATTGTTAGGATTTCTTGTTTGTTTGTTTAAATCATGCCCAACTCTAATTCTGGATATTCCATCAATTGTTCCTATTTCTGTACTACGGAGTCAAGCACAGCCAGTCTAACCTCTCTTCCAGATCACAGCCTTATACATAAAGGCAACTATAACATCTCCTGTATGCCTTCTCCTCAGGCTAAACATGCCCATTTGCTCCAACTAATCGTCATGTAGCGTAATCACGATACCCTTCACCATCTTGGTTTCCATCTCTGGGATGTGTTCCAGCTTTTCATCCATTGCTCGTTCTCTCCTTTATCTTTATTAATTTTTGCCTTGTATCATATTCATTTCTGTATGTTTTTCACTCTCTTAGGATATTGTAAGATACTCTAAGGCAGTGACTATGCCATTTTTATCTCTGTATTCTCAATTCCTCAAGGAAAAAACCATGTCACAGTCTAATTCCCTCTCCACAACCCTTCAACACACACATATGTACTCACATGCATACACATATGTGCACACACACACACACACACACACACTGTATAGAGCACTGGAGCTTTGGTCCTGTGGGGAAACAACGAAGGAGGTGCAGAACAAAAAAGTGATAAGACCTGGAAACAGGATAGATGTGCCATGGACTATCATTAGATGAGATAGGACCAGAGAAGATAACAGTGAGTAGAGAAGAGACAATTTCTTTTTATGTCTAACCTGCTTTTGCCTATATACTGGCTCTATGTGGGTGATAAGAAGAAGTTGGAGATCTGTGCTAGCAAACAGACAACAAAACAAACAAACAAACAAAAAACAAAACAAGTATCAACTATAGAAATTTTAATTTTCCTCTGAGTCTACAATATCTCAAGTGTATGCCCTATACCACAGATGAGGAGTGAACACATAGTGAATTTATAAATCTTAACGTAAAGACTGAACATGAAGGATGTGTGAGTCAAAAGTCAGTTTTAAACCCTATTGTATTGCCTGTTTTTCTTTACCTGCCAAGAAGAGAAATTGAGGCATGAATTAAAAAAAGAAACTGCATTTCCAACAATTCCTGGCTTTAATGATATCTAAGTACTATCAGGGGCTGCCTAAGTAAGGGACAGGCAAAAGACACATGATATATAACAAGTTCGGGAGCAGTCAGAATTTAGCAATGGTGTATGGGCCCAGAACTGATTTTAATTAGACAAATCCACATTAATCCTTTGCCCTTAGATAAAGTGCCAGCCATGAAAGGAAGGCAGAACTGAGTCATAGAAGATTACCCAGTCTTTGAGAATCACAGAGAATTTCTACTTAGTGGGGTGGAGCATCAAAACTTACGGGGTGAGTATGGGAGTCTGAACATGATACTTGCCAAAGAATAAGAAAAAAAATGCGGTAAAGACTAGCACTTATTGGTTAAACTAGTAAAATGCCATATAAACTAGTAGAAAGCCAAGTGTTTTATTTATATTTAATAAATACTTGTTGAATTGACTTTTAAAAAATGCATTTCTTGCATCTTTTCAATAGTCCATGACTCTTTCTTCCAACAAGTTAGTGTTTGTTTTGCCATGTTGTGCATGAAACCCTTTTTTTTCCTGTATCTTTACACTCTCTACCTTGGTAAGCCAATCCAATACCATGATTTCAATCGTCGGTTCATTTTTTTCAAGATGACTCCCAAATCTCAGAAGCCCCAACTTTTCCATTAAACTCTATACCTGTATCTCTAACTCTCTAACTACCTGTAACCAGAATGGCCTTTGTTTTCTTTGGGTGGCTCAGTTTACCTCATTGGGCCTTGCTGGGCTTGCTACTCCTCTTCTGGGGCAGGAAGCCCACAGACCATGCCAGGAAGCAGAGAACTTCCTGTGTGATGAGTCATGGGGCTGGCTGAGAGGAGGTGTTAACTCCAGAGCCATGCCCTATTGGGTGTTAACCTAGTCTACACTAGGGGGAGGGGCCAACTCAAGAACCAATTGGCCCTGGTCACTCAGGCAGCACTTGATGATGTCAAAAACTCTATAAGAGGGGAGAGCACAGCTTGAAGAGCTCTCTTTCCTTTTCCGGTTGGTGTGGGAGCAGTCGCGAGTGTGACTCTGGGCCAGCCCTTGCTCTCAGGCCAAGCCCAGATGTTGGTAACTATGAATTGTATTGGGTCTGTCTGTTGATATTTGTAATTTATTTGTATTTTGGTTTTGAGGTTCGGGGTGCTGGTTCTATTCTCCCAGACTAAATGAAAGTTCTGAACCTCAGGGTGCTGGCTTTTTTCCCCTGAAGTAAGTGGATGAAACTGTATTTGGTCTGTCTCTTGATGCTTGCCTACATGCTCCCCTGAACTAACTGAATGCTAACTGAATGCTGGATTAAAGTAAGCTGGTCAACCCCTTCACCGTGCTTTCCTTGTTTAAGCAGATAAAAAGAACCTGTGCTTTCCCGGCGTGCCAGTAGCCACTTGGGTGCTGGCTGTGGGGGGATCTTACGCCCCCAACAGGAGCTGCCAGCCAGATTGTTAAAACACTACCTGCTAGACATCTCTGTGGTACAAAAAAAAAAAATTAAAATACCCATGTATTTTGAAACAGAAAACCTAGGTTGGAATCCTAGTCCAATTACAGTCAGTGTGACCTTGGACAAGTTTCCTAACCTCTCACTGTCTCTTTTTACTAATCTACAAATCAAGGGGGTTGGCTTCTTTTGATTTTTAAGCTACAATTGTTCTTAGATTCCTTATTGTCATCTCAAACTCAGTATGTTTAAAAATTAATCATCTTCCTAACTATACCTGTCCCACCAACTTTTATTTATTTTATTTTGATTAAATAGATATTTATTAATTATATATTATGTACAAATCACTGTTCTCCAGGGATAAAGAAAAATAAAATGCAAACATATATTTTTTAAAAATATCCAGGCCCTCAAAGAGCTTATATTCGACTCAAGGAATTTATTCTCCCCCCTACTTTTTTTTTTATTTCATTGGCTTCATAATTTCCCTAGTCATCAAGGTTCAAATTATTAGAATCATTCATGACCCTTTCCTATTTTTCTTTCTCTCTACCCACATTGAATCAATCACTGAGTTATTGTCAATTCTTCCATTTTATTTTTACTATGACCATAACCATAACCATTTCAGTTCCCACCTGAGAAATTTCTTCTCAATTAAAATCCATTTTGCATGACAAACTGGTTCTATTTCCTTAAAGCTTCATAAGAGAAAAGAGATGCAAAAAGACTATTATGTCAAACATTGATGGACAAAGGAGTAGGGGAAAAAGGAGACAGAAAAAGCATAAAAATAGGTTAAAATCTCAGAAGGTATAGATCTGTGGTTTGACTGTGAGAATGTGATGAAAATATTTTATTATTTGGTTTTTTTTTAATTTATTTTATTTAAACCTTGTTTTATGTGGCTAGAAAATATCTAAACCAAAGTTTAAAGTAGAGGCCAGGTTGATTCTTGGGAGAATCAAGATGGCTGTAAATAATGCTTAGATTCCACCTAGTTCTTGTTTTAGGTCCACTTAAAGCTTGTGTTTTGGATTCCTAAAATTAAGATGAGTGTTTATACTTAACTGCTGATAGAGATCTCAAACCACCTTTTTCTCTTAAACTCCTACTGCCTATATGCAGCCTATCAGGAAAATGTCTTTACACCCTTGTTTGAACTCTACATAATGTAACCTCACAAAGACTTGAGGTGGAGCCACACCTTTTCCCACCTATCTCCTCTGACAAATGACCTAATAAAATTCTTTCAAAATCTATTTCAAGTTTTGGAGTTTACTCATGACTACCAAGAATAGTCTTTCTGTGGTTATGGGGTACAAGGAAAGGACTGAGATACTTGGTATAAAAAGACCCAATTACATTCCTTGTTTCAGTATGACTAATTGTATGGTCTCATACCAAGTTAATGCATCTGCTTGTGTGGTCTTAGAGGTTTCCAAAGAACTTAACTGGCCATTGATGCTGAGGCAGGAGTAAAGGGACAAGTAAAAATAGAGCGAAGGACGCAGCTGAATCACAGTTACTAGACAGGCAAATATACAACCAGTTCTTTTGAGGAGACAAGATACAGAAGCAAGGGATATTTGGTACATAGGTAAAATGATCTTCAGGGTTTGGCAAGAGAGAGATTGATGATCCTGAGAAAGGTGACCTTTTGATCTGTGCCAAGGTTATGATAGGCTTTTTACACTCCTAGTTGGATTCAGATATGTATAGGTTCTGTGAAAACAGCCAGAAAGTTCAATGATGTGGGGAAAGGGCCATGGGTTTGTGGGGAAGTATAGGCATCTTAATCAAGCACATATGATTGGTTTCCCATCTCTGATATTTAAAGAAGAAGTTTTTTAGCTTGGGTGGTTTAAGGTATAGAATACTGCAGAAAAGAAATTAGGTAGAGATGGAATGTGGTGGCATAGCCAAAGCAGAAAGTAAACTGTTAGAGGAATAGTCAGGTACAGAAAACCACATTTGGATGAGTAACTATAGAGAAATCCAGAATCTCAGGGTTGTCAATGAATGTTCCTAAGAAATAAGGGATCCCACAGGCTTTGGCAGATGATTACTAGTGAATGGGAGCCCACTCCCACCTGAGGTGGCCTATTTTTATCTTAGAAAGATTTGATAGTTATTGATCCCAAATCTGCCTCTTATCAACTTCAACCCACTACTTCTCTTTGTGCTCTATTAGACCAAGAAGAAAAAAGTGTAACACCTTTTCCACATGAAAGTCCTTCAAATACTTGAAGACAGTATGAAGTATCTTTTATTTTCTAGTCTAAACACTGAAAGTCAGCATGGTTAATGAGAAAAAGGATGCCATGGTGAAAAGACCACTGGGCATTGAATGAAAAGAGATTTAAATGTGGCACAGCCTGGAGGCAGGAAGACTCATCTCTGTTGTTGTTATTGTTCAGTCATTTCAGTTAAGTAACTTACTCAAGGTCACATAGCTAGTATGCATCTGAAGCCAGATTTGAACTCAGGAAGATGAATATTTTTTGACTGCAGGGCTAGCACCCTATCCACTTCACCACCTAGACCACTCTTCTTCCTGAATTCAAATCTGGCCTCAGACAATTACTAGCTGTGTGAGAGTGGGCAAGTCACTTAATCCCATTTACCTCAGTTCCTTATCTGTAAAATGATCTGGAGAAGGAAATAGAAAACAAATCCAGTATCTTTGCCAATAAAACCCCAAAATGGGGTCACAAGGAGTTGGACACGACTGAAAAAATGACTGAACAACACATAGAAGCCATTCATCTCTAAAACAAAACAAAACAAAAACCAAACAACAACAAATTATTTGGTTGTAGATGGCTTTAATCTGTGTGGATAACTGGGATACCACCCAGACAAAACCATGGATCCCTGGACTATTTGTGTAAAGTTCAAGGCAATCTTTAAAGCCAAAGAAAGATGCAGTGCCAAATTATACCTTTTCCATTTATATTTTTGAATTGGACTTTCATCTCCTTATCTTTTATTCTGTGCCCTCCTCATTCTACTTCTTCCTTACCCTGCATCCCTAGCTGAGAAGAGTTACAGAATTTCCCCTCGGGAGAGACAGACATTCAAAAACATAAATGCTATGAATATTTTTTTCTTTCATGGGATCACTGACCTATATTTTATAGTCAGAAAATATTAAAATACTCAGTTCTTACACAAAAATTAATTTTTGCGATGATTTTGTGGGGTAATGCACCTTTAATAATCATTCTCCTTTTGGGCTAAAAAATAGAGTAATAAAGGAAATTGTCATAGATTCAGCACTATGTTGCCAAATTAAAACAAAAGCAACTGTCCCATAAAATATTTAAGTCAAAAAACAAAGCATTTTAAAATCCAGAATATTTCTCTTTTGAGGTAGAAAACAAACAAACAAACTAATGGATTGATATTGTATTGCATTTCCACTGTGTTCTGAAAATTACATAAGCATCTTTGTGAAGAGATATAACCTGGCCAAGTATTTTCAGTCATGAAAACATCAATAACAGTTCTGCCAAGATTTGGGTTAAATACATGGATGATGACAGTGTTATGAATTGTCCCCAAATTATAGTTAGAGCAGTCATTTTGAAAAGCAGAAAAAAGGAAATGCTATCCATATGTGTTGCTTTTTTTATATGATTTATGTTTTGTCAAAAGAAACAATAATCTGGAAGAAACAGGGAACTGACTTCTTCCTCTGTTTACTATAGAAAAAGTGAAAAGCAGTAAAAATGAAAGAAAGAGCTGAGAGTTGAGATTCAATAGGAAGTATGATACAATCTGATTTCCTCTTAGGCTAGAAACAGGATTTAAACAGCTCTGCCTGTCATAAAATGAGAGAAACCTATTAGGTCACCTAGTAACTGGCTTCGCATTTGGAACTTGTTGCAAAGAGAATTTTTATTTATTTTGTTTTCTACTCTCTCCCCATTCTACAATGTCAAGAATCCCCCTTCTTTTGCTGATGCCCTAAATGCTCACTCCACTGCAATACACTACTTTTTATGTATGTGTCCCTTTTGTATTTTAATAAACTCGTGATATTGTCAATGTGTGCATATCCCACCTATCAATGTGTTTCTATCATTTATATCCTTCCTTAGGTATTCCATAAAGACTCTACCCAATATAATAGAAACAGCCCTATAGTCATTTAACATTCACTGAGTGTCAGTACAATACCACTTGACTTTATTGTTATTTCTTGTTCTCATTACATGACCATGTAATGTTCACACATGGCATCATTTATGTTTTTAAAATATTTTTGTACAGGAGTTATTGATTATGGCATTTCTAATGTTGAATGCAGTCATCAGAAGGGGCTACCTTAACTTCATTGACCCCATAATTGGAGCAAATCTGCTGATATCTCTGGAAACTGTGTTGCATCTGGAACATGGGGTTCTGACCAGACATTATCAGCCTTTGGCTATTTTGCAAAAACTCCGTGTTGCTGCCTCTTCAGAACATGCCTCCCTGTTGAAGCATATTTAAATCCTGCCCTTTCTGCCCCTTGCAGGGACTTTTCCACTCTGATGTAGTGCTATGTGCCAAATTGTAGTTCTGTTGCCTCAAGTAAAGATCCATGTTATTGCTACTTTGATAGCCCTCTTTGTTTCAGGTTAATAATAAAAAATGGAGTTAGGAAGGAATCTGCAAATTTCTTTAATGAAGCTAATATTACCCAAATACACAAAGCAGGAAGAGAAAAAGTAAACAAAGAGAAATGTAGGCCACTTTTACTAGTGAGATAAGATAGCAAATGTAAAGGTGTATATATCTATATCTATACATATATAGATATATACACATATATGTGTGTGTATGTATATGTATATATACACACATCTACATGCATGCAAATACACATATTAAATATTCATTTATTCATATATATTTTAAATGCATATTTGTACATGTATTGTTATTCATCCTTGGTTTTCAAAGAAGACCAGTGACATCATGGGGTGATGCTTTGACTTGTGTGTGAATTGGATTTAAATGAGATAGAGTTGCAAGTCATCAGCCTTATTCTCTCTTCCACAGTCATCAAAGTCCATTGTAAAGACAAAAGTCAAGGTCACTGATGGTAGCCCAGTATGCAGTGAATGATTGACTTCTTCAATATCTAACCAAACTCTAAATGCTCCATAGCACCTGTTTCAGCTATGTTCATGGCCACTGGAACATATTTTTTCTCATCTGTCCATTCCTCCAAGGAAAGTCTTCACATGCTTAGAGTAGTTTTCCCCTTAACTCACTGATGGGATTGAGGCTTTTTGGTTACCCTCGACCTAGTTTAGCCCATCAGCTGAGAATATTTTATCAGGGTGTGGCCACTGGCTATAATACAACAGTTTCTTCGAGCCACAGATGAGAATTGGGATAGAGGTGGACACCAAAGGTAAATGAGCAGCCCTGAAAAGAGGCTCAGCAAGTTCTCACACTAGAAGTGCTAGGCCTTGCTGATGACTCCATATAACCTGTATCCATGTATATATATATACCTATAATATATAATGGCATTGAGGAGACAAAATCCTCCATATGTGCAAATGACATGATAGTTTAATTAGACAAATATGACACAAACTGATAAAAGTAATCAAAATTTCTACATAATACTAAAAAAATTGGAAACAAATGATAAAAATTAATTTAAAAGCCTGTAAAATGCATAGGAAATATAAAAAAATTAGCCTACCAAGATATTAAAAAAAAACTCATGTAAATACAACTACAAAAGTATTCTTTACAGAAATATAACTTGCTTTTCCAAATCCTTTTTGAGCTCTTCCATGGCCTGGGACCAGTTCATGTTTTTCTTGGAGGTTTCTGTTGTAGGCTCTTTGACTTTATTAATTTCTTCTGTCTGTGTGTTTTGGTCTTCTTTGTCAGCAAAGAAAGAATGCAGAGTCTGAGACTGAATCTTGGTGCGTTTTCGCTGCCTGGCCATAATCCCAGCCAACTAACTTGACTTTTGAGTTTTTCAGTGGGGTATGACTGCTTGTGGACTACAGAGTTCTATGTTCCACGTTTGGGGGGGAGGTGCCAGCTCTGCCGCACCAGCACTGCTCCTTCCCCAAGGATCCCCAACCCGAACTGGGCTCAGATCTTCGGCAGGCTGTGCACCCCTGCTCTGATCTGCCACTTAATTCCTCCCACCAGGTGGGCCTGGAGCCGGAAGCAGCAGCAGCTGTAGCTGCCCCACCTCCGCTGCCCCCGGGGCTGGAAGCCAAACCACTCAAACCAGAACTCCTTCCACTCCCGCAGCTTTTCCCACTAACCTTCTCAGCAGTCTTTGGTGTTTGTGGGTTGAGAAGTCTCGTAACTGCCGCAGCTCACTGAATCAGGGCGCTAGGGCCCCCTCCGCCTGGCTTCTGGTCTGGATGGTCCAAGTCGCTCAGGCTGAGTTCTGCTCCACTCCGTTCCCAGCTCCCAGCTCCGTGTGGGATAGACCTCACCCAGAGACCATCCAGGCTGTCCTGGGCTGGAGCCCTGCTTCCCTCTGCTGTTCTGTGGGTTCTGCCGTTCTTATTGTCTTCACCGTCTTGTATACAAGGCAAATTTAGGTAAAGTTGGAAATGTAAGTGTCAATAGATTGGATGACTTAAGCATATAAGGAAAATGCCAACTCAGATTTTTGGACTTTGGCAGTTGGTGTAGCAGTGATGCTCATGACAAGGTAGAAATTAATAAGAGATTTAGACGTTGTTGTTCAGTCATTCTTCTATGACACCATTGACCTTAGGATTCCAGGCCCTTCAATCCTCACCATCTTTGATGAAGTACAGCCTCTGGGAAACCTCTTGAACTCTCCTTGAATCTTTCCCCTTTACAGAAATATAAGAAGACAGTAGAGAAACATTCAGTTCTTTTTGTGGGGTCATGCCATTATGGCAAAAATGATTTAAATAACTTAAAGATGGATAAATTAATTTATAGATTTGGTGCTAGACCAAACAACCAAGGCCTTTTAAAAAAGTAAAACCATGCAAATATAACACAATATATAATTCCTTGGAGGTACAAAAATAAATCTAGAATCACAGTGATTTTTTTTAATAGTAAGGCTGAAGTGTATATTGTATTACCAGGCTTCAAACTATACTTTCAACCATTCTTCATCCATTTGACTTGGTACTAGTTGAAATACAGAAAAGTAAAACCATGGAAAATTGGCAAACAAGAACTGGAAAGATTCTAGAGTAACCTTGCTTATTTAACCAGGCCAAGAATGTAAAATGCTGAGACCCTATTTGATAAGAACTTCTGAGAAAATGCAAAAGAATTTTGTCAGAAATCAGGTTTATACTAGTATGTTACACCACATTATAATCAATTTTAAATGGATATGCTGTCTCAATACAAAGTTTCACATAATTGAAATAATAAAAATAGAGAGGTAGGTACTTTTCATAATGATGACTAAGGGAAAGAAATAACCTTAAAATGGTTAGGCATAATCATAAAAGACTAAATATAGTGTTTGACTTACATTATCTTTTCAAAAGCTTTTGAACAAAACAAAATCAATGTATATAGAATAAGAGATTGTAAGGGAGTGGGGAGGGAATTATATCAAATATCATTTTAGAAAAAAAAAAAGGATGAAGAAACATGAATAGAGATTGGAACTCTTAGGCATAAAGGTCTTTGATTAAGGCCTTTCCTGTCTCTGAAACAGACTCATTGAATCTAGGAAAATCACTTAACTTAGTGCTCCAGGCAATTCTTTAAGACAATAGGTGCCTGGAGACTTGCCAGTCTACATAAATTAAGGGGGTTTCTTCACTGGGATTTCCTAACAGCAGTGAAATCACAGGACAAAGAAAAACAAAAATAAAACAAACAAAAAACCCAAACATTAAAAACCAAGATATATAAGAAAATTGCAAATACATAATACCAAGTGTCATTTCCCAGGAGATAAATGATCAAAATAAATAGTTTGTATGAGAAAAAAAAATGAGAAATGGACACCAGGAAGATGAAATAGCACTAATAGTAAGAGAAATGCCAGTTAAAAATGGCCCTAATGCTTTACTTTATCCCTATTAAATTGGCAAAGAGGACAAAAACTGAGAGTATGTTGAATGTGGCTAGGGGTAACAGTTGTTAATGAAGCTTTCTATTGATCTAATTGGCTGGCAAAACATATTGAATTATATGAGGACTATATAGAAAAGTGAGCAAAATATTCCTTTCATGTGATGGGATGGGGGGTGGTCTTACTACTGGGCACTAAGGATGTCAAAGTCAGAAAGAAAAACCACTATCTGTAAAAACATTCATTACAACATTTTGGGGGCAAGCAAAGAAATGGAAACAAAGACATTGATTCTAGAATGTCTGAACAAATGGAAGTATCTAAGATAAGGCAGTATCATTCTGATATATGAAATGAATGTAAGAATTTTAAAGAAACAAGAAAAAATTTTGTGATGCCACAAAAGAACAATATAAATAAATAACAATCAACCAATCAATCCAGCAGTAGACATTCATTAAGTATCTGTCTACTACTTGTCAGGTACTATGCTAAATGCCAGAAATACAAAAAGAGACAAATGATAGTCTCTGCCCCCAAGAAGCTAACAATCTAATGAGGGAGATAAAATGTAAATATATACTAAGATAAAAATATATAGGAAAATAGGAAGAAAATTAACAGAAAGAAGGTGATAAAATTATTAGAAGTTAGAGAAGGATTCCAGCAGAAGGTGGAATTTTTGTTGGGAATTAAAGGAAGCCAAGTTGCTCAATAGGTGGAATCAAGAAGGAAAAGTGTTCCAGAAATGGACAGCCAAAGAAAATGAGCCAGGAGATGGAATGTCTTCTTTATAGAAGAGCTAGGAGTTCAATATCACCAGATCAAAGAGTGAGTGTTAGGGAGTAAGATGGTAAGGTAGGAGGGGGCTAGGTTATATAGGGCTTTGAATGCCGTACAAAACATTTTGTATTTGATCCTAAAGGCAAAAGAGAGTTCACTGAGTATGTGTGTATATTAACCTAGACTCTTTTAGGTTAACTGTGGCTAACTATACTTTAAGCCCGGGATGATAAATTTAGAGTGAAGAGAAATTTGAACCAGGTATGCCTTCTACCAGGCTATTGTAATAATACTCAAATAATATTTTAATAGTCTATGCATGAGGTGATGAGAGGCTGAACTGGAATTGTGGCAATGAAAGAATGTATTCCAGAGATGTTGTAAAGCTGAAATTGACAAACCTTGTGGGGAATCCATTAAATTCCTAGGTTTTGAGCCTGAGGGACTGGGAGGAAGATTTTTCCCTTCTATAATGATAAGGAAAGATGGAGGGTGGGAGGAAGTGTTTAGGGGAAAAGATAATGAGCTCAGTTTTGGACATAGTGAGTTGAAATGTTTCAAAGTCAGTTGCATTGTGAGAATGGAAATCAGCTGAGAGATTATGGCAGGAAAAGTAGATTTGAGAATCATCAGTAAAGAGATGATAACTAAATCCATGGGAACTGAAGAGATCACCAAGTGAAGCAGTAGAGAGGGACAGGATAAGAGGGCCAAGGACAGAACCTTGAGGGACACTGACAGACAGTACAAATGAAAAGAATACCCAAAGGAATCTCACTCCAAGTAATTATAATAACAAATCTTGGTCACAGCAAAAGTAAAATAAACATTGACCCCTCTAAATAGAGGAGCTACAGGGACCGATTATTGCATATATCCTTAGGTACATTCACTGCATCGGTTTTTTGTTTAACTGTTTTTCTTAATTACAAGAAAGGGTACAGGTGATAGATGAAGGTCTGTATTGAAAATGCCTTCAATATAAAAACAGAAGACATACATAAATCTTATTTAAAGAAAAAAAAAGAATTATTGGAGTTAAGTTCTACACGCAAGTGTATTTTGGTATTAGAGTGATAAAACTTGATTTCAAATCCAACTCTGACACTTCTTTTGTGGACTTTAGGCAAGTAATTTAACTTCCTTGATCCCTACTTTTATAACCTATAAAAATAAGGGAATGAACCAAATGATCCTAAAGTTTCCTCTGAACTCTGATTCTGTGGCCAGGTGATTCCATTTTGATGAGAAATGATTTTGTACATCTTTTTTTTTTAATTACTATTAGAACTTTTTGTTTTACTTTTATTTATTTTTAGTTTTCAACATTCACTTTTATAAGATTTTGAGTTCTTAAATTCCCCCCCGCCCAACAACTCCCCTCCCCAAGATGGCAGGCAATCTGATATAGGCTATACATGTACAATCATGTACATTTCCATCTTAGTCATATTGTGAAAAAAAAAAAAAACAGAACAAAAGGGAAAAACCACAAGAAAAAAAAATAATATGCTTCTATCTGCATTCAGACTCCATAGTTCTTTCTCTGGATGTGGATAGCATTTTCCATCAGGAGCCTTTTGGAATTGTCTTATAACACTGCATTCCTGAAAAGAGCTAAGTATATAAAAGTTGGTCTTTGTACAATATTGCTGTTGCTGGATTTTACACATTTTTAAAAAAATAAATTTGTTTCATATATATTTTCATTCCTTTTTGTTAATGACATGGCATCCCATTCATTAATGATCATCTGTAATATGTTTATAGGAGTCCCAAAGTCTGGGTAGTCATCAGGAGGTATCTCTATCACTGGAGAAAACATGCACACTTATAAATCACATATCTAAAGAAGTAGAATTGTATGCTTAAGAAATCTACACTCTTGTTTTCAAAGAAGCACCCTGTGAGAGTGTGAATTTTGAGGCACAATCTATTATGACACCTTATAAGGAAAGTAAAAAAAATCCAATTTTAAAAAAATAATTAATTTATCTCCAGTTTTCCACATTCATTTCCATATGTTTTTGTTTAACTGTCAAATTTATGGGTGTACAATGGAGTAAAATAATTCCTAATTATTGTTTTACTTTCCTCTTCATTGGAGGTGAATTCACCCTTTTCATTTTTGATACTGGTAATTTTTTTTTTGGCAGGGCAATTGGGTTTAAGTGATTTGCCCAAGCTCACACAGATAGTAAATGTGCCAAGTGTCTGAGGCTGGATTTGAACTCAGGTCCTCCTGACTCCAGGCCCGGTGCTTTACTCACTGTGCCACTTAGCTGCCCCTTTCTTCTTTTTTTTTTTTTAAAGGGAATTAACCAAAGGTTTAATAATTTTATTTTTTGATAAAGTCAGCTCTTAGTTTTATTTATTGTTCAATAGTTTTCTCAATTTCAATTTTATTAATCTCTCCTTTGGTTTTCAGTATTTCTAATTTGGTATTTAATTAGGGATTTTCAATTTGTTGTTTTTCTCTTTTTCAGTTGAACTCCCAATTCATTGATCTCCTCTCTCTCTATTTTATTCATGTAAGAATTCTGAGACATAAGACTTCCCCTAAAAATCAGTTTCACTGCATCCTATAAGTTTTTGTAAGTGGTTTCATTATTGTCATTCTCTTGAAAGAAGTTACTGGTGGTTTCTATGATTTGTGGTTTGACCTCATTCTTTAGGATTAGATTATTTAGTTTATAATTAATTTTTACTCTATCTTTCCATGGTCCTTTATTACATATAATTATTTTATATAATATTACATACAATATATATTACATACAGTTTTTATTGCAATTATTATTCATGATCATTGACTATTTCTGCCTTTCTGCACTGGATTGTAATGTTTTTATGCCCTAGTACATGGTCAATTTTTGTGTAGGTGCCATGTACTGCTGAGAAAAAGGCATATTCCTTTCTATCCCCACTCAGTTTTCTCCAGAGATCTAGTATATATATCTTTTCTAAAATTCTATTCACCTTCTTAACTTCTTTATAGCTTATTCTGAGTTTAGATTTATCAAATTCAGGAAGTGGGGAGTTTGGGTCTCCCACTAATATACTTTTGCTATCTATTTCTTCCTGTAACTCCCTTACCTTGTCCTCTAAGAGTATGGATTCTAAACAACATAGCCCATGTACGTTTAGTAATGATATTACTTCATTGACTATGGTGCCTTTTAGCAGGATATATTTTCCTTCCTTATCTCTTTTGATTAGATCTATTTTTGCTTTTGCCTTGTCTGAAATTAGGATTGCTACCCTTGTTTTTTATAACTTCAGCTGAAGCATAACATATTCTACTCCAAGCTTTTATCTTTACCCTGTGTGTATCTCCCTCTTTCAAATGTGTTTCTTGTAAACAACATATTGTAGGATTATGATTTTTATTCCATTCTGCTGTTTCCATTTTATTGGACACTTCATCCCATTCACATTCACAATTATGATTACTCTCTATGTCATTCTCTCCATCCTATTTCCCACCATGTTTATGCTTTTATTTCTCCCTTCTCCCTTCCTTTCCTCAAAAGAGTTTTGCTTTTGACAACTACCTCCCTCAATTTTCCCTCACTTCTATCAGACCCCCTCCCTTTTCTCTCCCTTTTCCTTTACTACTTCTTCCCTCACTTCTAACCACCATGCTCCTTTTCTTTCCCCTTTCCCCTCCTACTGCCTGTAGGTCAAGTTAAATTTCTATACTTAACAGAGTATGTCATTCCCTACTTGAACCAAATCCAATGAGAGTAAAGCTCAAACAATGCTCATCTCCCTCCCTTTATTCCCTCTTCTATAATAAGTTTTTGTGCCACTTCATGGGACATAATTTACCCTTTTCTGCCTCCTCCTTTCCTCTTCTCCCATTAAAATCACTTTGCACCCCTTAACTATTTTTTTTTATCATCACATCAGTCAATTTATACCCACAACCTCTATCTATGTATATCCCTTTTAAATGTCACAATAAAATACTATTCCTAAGTATCTTCCTCTCATATATGGATGTAAATAGTTTGCCCTTATTGAATAATAAGGTTTTTTTTCTTTTTTTTTTTCCTGTTTACCATTTTGTGCTTCTCTTGAGTCTTGTATTTGAAGATCAAATTTTCCTTTGGGCTCTGGCTTTTTTATCAGGAATATCTGGAAATCCCTTATTTCATTGAATGTCCATCTCCTTAACTGAAAGATTATGCTCAGTTTTGCTGCATAGTCAACCCTTGGTTATAGTTCAAGTTCCTTTGCCTTTCAGAATATCATATTCCAATTCCTGCTTTCTTTTAATGTAGAAGCTGCATGGTCCTGTGTGATCCTGAGTGTATTTGAATTGTTTCATTCTAGCTGCTTGCAGTATTTTCTCCTTGAGCTGATAATTATGGAATTTGGCTACAATATGTCTTGTAGTTTTCAATTTGTGATGTCTTTCAGGAGGCAATTAGTGGGTTCTTTCAGGGATTATTTTACCCTGTGGTTCTAGGACCTCAGAGAAGTTTTCCTTGATGTTTTCTTGGAAGATACTGTCCAAGCTCTTTTTTTCATCATGACTTTCTGGTAGACCAATAATGCTTAGATTATCTCTCCTGAATCTATTTTCCATGCCAGTTGTTTTTCCAGTGAGATATTTTACATTTTTCTTCTATTTTTTTCATTCTTTAGATTTTGTTTGATGATTTGTGATGCCTCATAGAGTTATTAGCTTCTGCTTGCCCAATTCTAATTTTTAGCCAATTGTTTTCTTCAGTTAACTCTTGTATCTCCTTTTCCATTTGGCCAATTTTACTTTTCAAGGAGTTATTTTCTCTAGTTAGGTTCTATACTTCCTTATCCATTTAGCCAATTTTACTTTTTAAAGGTTTGTTCTCATCAGTGATTTTTTATTCCATTTTGTCCATTGAATTTTTAAAAGAAATGATCTATTTTTCTTCTACTTCTCTAATCTGGCTTTTATAATCCTTCTTAAACTCTTCCAGGAATGCTTTTTGGGCTTGCTATCAGTTCATATTCCTTTATGAGGTTTCAGATTGGGTATAGTGTCAATGCTGTCCTCTTCTGAATTTGTATTTTGATCTTCTTTGTCCTCATAGTAAGATTCTTTGATCTCTGCTTTTCTAGTTTGCTTCTTCACTGTGATTCCCTTTCTCCTGGCTTTTAAAGTAAATCTCTGCTTCTGGGGCACAGGGGGCTCTATCCCAAGCATCTTGTACTGGGAACTAGGGGCCTAGTTACTGGCTTCATGTGCTGTGACATCTGGTTCTGTCAGGTAGAAGCTACGGAACACTGCAGCTCACCTGGTGCTGAGCTGGTGCTGGCTGGTATGTGCCAAGGTCAAGGCCAGGTGATGTCTTTCTGAGTTTTCCTGGGGTTACACTGAACCTTGCAGCATGAGGTGTATGTGGGGGGGGGGTCTGTCCACTGGAGGTCTCCTCCTCCCCTAGGGCTGCACTAGAGCACAGGTAGATTCATTTGCTGGTGGACTCCCATCCACACTTGTGTCTGCCGATTCCCCTGGCTGTTTGAAGGCACACTTGGAGTCATGGTGTTGGTGCTTGCCAGCTCCACCCTAATAGTGTTCATGATCTCCCACTAGTCTGCTGATGTGGGGATTGCTGAATGTTTCCTGTCCTGTCCTGGTCCCGTTTAGCCACAGCAAGAGAGACCCTTCCCACCAATCTCCCTAGCCTCCTGAGCTAAAAAGACTGCTGTATCCCTTCTGATGGCTCCATCTTTCCAAGATTTTTCCTGGGGCAATATTACCTGGGTTTGTCAAGGCAAACAGGGGTTGGGGAGAGGAGGTGAGAGCACTCATGGTTTACTCCAAAATCTTGGCTCGCAGAAGTTCAAGTAGATGACTTTCAAATATTTAGTCTGTGGTCTGATCCCCAGGAGTAGCCACTGTCACAGGCCCTGTGCCTCTCTCTCACCCAACTCTGACAAATCCTCACCCTGTGCTGAGAGGCCTGGGAATCACCACTGCCTCTTATAATTCAGTCTGCCAGGGCCTGTTCCCACTCTGCTATGCTCAAGTGTAGACCTGTGTGCTCTGCCATCTCCCAGCCTTCTCGTTGACCTTCCAGACTCTCCAGAACTTTGCCATACTCTGTCTTCTACTGTATTCCATCACTCTCAAATTTGTTCAAATTCACTTTTTAGAGGTATCTGAAAGAATTTGTGAGAGAGCTCAGGTGGGTCCCTGATTTTACTTCACCATCTTGGCTCCACTTCCAAAAGATAAAATTTTCACAAAAGTCTAGGAACACATGGAAGAAAAGCTTTTGTTTGTGGAAGAAAAGTTGGGAGCAACTCCTAGTCATGAGGCCTTCACTACCACCCTAGGTAACCTACCTGATAACCAGTGAATTCACCAAATGTTTTCTATTATTCAATTGCATAACCTTTGGCTACTTTCTTAACACCTTGTTTTGAAGAGTGTGCTATGGTTTTCCATGTACTTTCACACATATGACTTTGTTTGAGCCTAAGAAGGAGGCCCAACATACCTCTATGACCCAAGGCAAGTCACTTAAAGTCTCTGGATCCTAGTTTTCTCATCTCTAAAATGAGCAGTTTTGATTAGATGATCTTTGAGGTCCATTCTCCCTTTAAAAACATTATTTTGTAATCCAATAAAGTGGCAGAGCTGGAATTTAACTACAAGTCCTATTCTTTTCTTAATTCCCCACTCTGATACTAGAAACATACTATTCACCCTATTATACAGATGCATAAACTAAGTTTCAGAGAAGTGAAGCAACTCACCAGTGAGGACACAGTTAGTAAGTCTTAAACGGGATTTGAACCCCTGTCTCCCCTGTGTCGAAATCTTAGTTTCCTAATAAGCAAAATAAAATTTGAATCCATTTTTTTTCTGTGCAATCTATTTGAATCTACTGAGTTTTATCCAACAGTAAGTTCTATAATTTTGTGCTCCTATGATCTGCAAAGTCCTGTATGTGCAAAGTCCTACTCCCAGGTATAAAAAAAAAAAAACAGTCTGATTCAAATAAATGTAATCTACACACTCACTTTATACATTTAACTAAGTAGTGACTAGAGAACTGATCATGAATCCAGGAAGACCCAGGTCGAAGTCCTAATACAAGTCTAATATAAACTGGCTATGTGATCCTGGGTAAATCAATTAACTTCTCCTTTCTCTAAGCTAGTGGGGTCACTCAGATAGACACAGGGGTCACTAAATTGTATATATTAACAGTATCTATATTCTACTGTATTTTTGTTAAATTGTTAAAAATTTTCCAATTACATTGGAATCTGGTTCCCAATGTACTTGGGGGTTTTTCAGGTGGCAATGCCCACCCAAGAACTGTGGGTTTGACAACTCTGTTCTAGGCAGCTCACTAAACTGTGAAGTTATAGGGAAGAAGCAAGCAAATACTAAATGAAGGGGTTCCCTCTAACAGTAAAATCATAGCTGTAGTTCCTATTCATATGTATTTCTACTACTGTATATTTACTTGTGCCTATCTGATTTCAATATTTTTGAGATAGTCTTGAAAAGGACCCACATATTACAATGTGAACCTCTCTTAACTGATTAGCTAAGGTGATGTTGAAGGTAAAAAGGGCCTCTTTTTCTAAATAATTTCTTTTCATTTATGCAGTGGTAATATTGAGAATGGGGTTGGAAGTTTTTCTGACTTCTATCTCTGGATGTCTATCAGCACATTGGTGACATATCTTTTTGGGATAAGGTTTCTTTTGATCATCAAGGGATTATAAAGAACTCAAATAGAAGAAGAGAACAAGAATTCCACAGTAAGCCATCTTCAAAACTAGGTGGTTGAATCTGTTTCACAATCATTTCACCTTTAAAAGAATATTAAAAATTAAGCAGTGTGGTCATTGAATTGAAAGGTGAGCATTTTGGGATTAAAATGAAAAATAAAAAGATTTTTGTGGCCAGAAACAAGCTTTCTAAAGTTTGAAGTGACTCAGAAGGGGAAAAATAAATGTGGTTGCCTCGATCTTATTTCAAATCTCTGCCTAGTGAATGTTTTCTTCTCTTTCAAAGCCCAGCTCAGATATCCTCCATGAAGCCTTTTAAAAAAAATCCCCTTGCCACAATTGCTTTCTTGCTTCTTAGATTCCTCTTATCACTGTGTTAGAACTCCCTAATGAACAATAAACATATTATAGTAACTAATAAAATTAGTTGGGTATTTGTTGTGACCAACTACAAGTGTGTCAGTTCTACTGACTTTAGTCTTTATATCCCCATTGCCTAGCATAGCATATTGCAGATAGAAGACATTAAATGAATATTTGTTAATTTGAATTTGTTGAATTGATTTCTTCATGATTTTTCTCTGACTTTTGTCATTAGGGAGGAGGGATTACATATTAGGATAGGTATAGTACTACTTTGCTGTATCATATTCAAAGAAAAAAACACATAAACACTTGCAGAATGAAATAATTGCATAATTGGAAAGGATTTGAAACATAATTTAGTCACAATTTTACTTGAGTAAGTTTTCCCTCTATAACATTTCTGAAAAATGATTAAGTGTCAAGGTGGTGGATTAGAAGCAGCAACCTAGCCAAACTCTCCCCACATTCCCTTCCAAATAACTTTAAAATAATGCCTCCAATTGAATTTTGGAGTTGCAGAGCCAAAAAAGTCAGGGTAATGAATTTTTATACCCTAGGAAAATTTATGAGGCCAGCAGGAGAGGTCTGTGATACTGAAGTGGTAGCTGGCCTAAAAGAGCAGGGCAGCAGTACCAGCAGCAGGCCTTGGAAGTGTCTGGACAGTGGCAGCAGTAGTTTGGGGAGCTCTTTGCCTGGAGTTAGTAAGGAGGGTCAGAAACTGGTCAGAAAGAGATTACAGAGGACCCTTGGCTTGCACTGGATGCAGAACCTAACACTGACTGACAACTCAATTGTCCTTGCATAGCACTATGTCTCAGTTCCAGGGCAAAGAAGTGTGCTTGTTGCAAGTCATGACAGGCAGAAGCTATGGTCAAAATTCCAATGCAGAGAGGAGGACTAGCATTTGTGGCTGCAGAGGGTCTCTTCCTGGGTAAAATAGAGCAGAGACCAGGAAAGCACAGACAAATCATCTCTGCATCATACCAACTTGGAAGCAATGGAAATTTGCAGGACTACAGAACTAGCTCTGAAAACATCTGCACAAAAAGCCCTAAAGCTTGGCACAGTGCCTCCCCACCCAGGTGAGCACAGTCCAACTGTAACATAAAGTTCAAAGCCAAGAAATAGTATGAAAAAATGAGCAAACACCAATAAAAGAACCTGATCATAAAAGTTACTATAGTAGCAGTAAATGCAAAGATTCAAACTCTGAAGAAGACAATGCTAAAAGAGCTACAAACAAAACCTCAAAGAAAAAATGATATTGGACAAAAGTCAAACGTGAATTCTTGGAAGAGTTAAAGAAAAAGATTGAGGGGTAGAGGAAATATTTGAAAAAGAAATGAGTGATGAAAAAAATTATGCAAATTAATGGTAAGAGGCAAAAAAAAATTGAAGAAAATAACACCTTAAAATAGAATTATTCACTTAGTGGTTAAAGAGTCATAGAAATTCAATGGTGAAAAGAACTCCTTTAAAAGCAGAATTATCCAAATGAAAAGAGAGGTACAAAAGTTCACTGAAGAAAACAATTTCTTAAAAATTAGTATTGGGTAGCTGGAAGCTAGAGAACCCATGAGACATAAAGAAACAATAAAACAAAGTCACAAGAATGAAAAAAAATGAAGAAAATGTAAAATATCTCACTGGATAAAAAAGAAACCTGACATAGAAAAAAGATTGAGGAAAAATAATTTAAGAATTATTGAAATACCTGAGGCCATGATCAAAAAAGGGTCTAGAGGTTTTCTCGGAGCCAAGATGGCGGCTGGTAAGCAGGGAATAATGTGAGCTCCCTACCGAGACCCTCCAAAAACTTATAAAAAATGGCTCTGAACCAATTCTAGAATGGCAGAACCCACAAAACAGCAGAGGGAACCTGGGCTCCAGCCCAGGGCAGCCTGGATGGTCTCTGGGTGAGGTCTATCCCACATGGAGCTCAGAGCTGGGAGCTAGGAGCTGGGAACGGAGTGGAGCAGAGCCCAGCCTGAGTGGCATGGACCATCCAGACCAGAAGCCAGGCAGAGGGGTCCCTAGCACCCTGATTCAGTGAGCTGCGGCAGTTACGAGACTTCTCAACCCACAAACACCAAAGACTGCTGAGAAGGTTAGTGGGAAAAGCTGTGGGAGTGGAAGGAGTTCGCGGTTCGGCTTCCAGCCCCGGGGGCAGCAGAGGTGAGGCAGCTACAGCTGTTGTTACTTCTGGCTCCAGGCCCACCTGGTGGGAGGAATTAAGTGGCAGATCAGAGCAGGGGTGCACAGCCTGCCGAAGATCTAAGCCCCGTTCGGGTTGGGGGTTGGGGAAGGAGCAGTGCTGGTGTGGCAGAGCTGGCACCTCCCCCCCAAACGTGGAACATAGAACTCTGTAATCTACATGCAGTTGTACCCGACTGAAAAACTCAAGGGTCAAGTTAGTTGGCTGGGAATATGGCCAGGCAGCGAAAACGCACCAAGATTCAGTCTCAGACTTTGCATTCTTTCTTTGCTGACAAAGAAGACCAAAACATACAGACAGAAGAAATTAATAAAGTAAAAGAGCCTACAACAGAAACCTCCAAGAAAAACAGGAACTGGTCCCAGGCCATGGAAGAGCTCCAAAAGGAGTTGGAAAAGCAAGTTAGAGAAGTAGAGGAAAAATTGGGAAGAGAAATGAGAAGGATGCGAGAAAACCATGAAAAACAAGTCAATGACTTGCTAAAGGAGACCCAAAAAAATACTGAAAAATACACTGAAGAAAACAACACCTTAAAAAACAGACTAACTCAAATGGCAAAAGAGCTCCAAAAAGTCAATGAGGAGAAGAATGCCTTGAAAGGCAGAATTAGCTAAATGGAAAAGGAGGTCCAAAAGACCACTGAAGAAAATACTACTTTAAAAATTAGATTGGAGCAAGTGGAAGCTAGTGACTTTATGAGAAATCAGGATATTATAAAACAGAACCAAAGGAATGAAAAAATGGAAGACAATGTGAAATATATCCTTGGAAAAACCACTGGAAAATAGAACCAGGAGAGAGAATTTAAAAATTATTGGACTACCTGAAAGCCATGATCAAAAAAAGAGCCTAGATACCATCTTTCAAGAAATTATCAAGGAGAACTGCCCTGATATTCTAGAGCCACGGGGCAAAATAGAAATTGAAAGAATCCATCAATCACCTCCTCAAATAGATTCCAAAAAGAAATCTCCCAGGAATATTGTTGCCAAATTCCAGAGCTCCCAGATCAAGGAGAAAATACTGCAAGCAGCCAGAAAGAAACAATTTGAGTATTGTGGAAACCCAATCAGAATAACCAAAGATCTGGCAGCTTCTACATTAAGAGATCGAAGGGCTTGGAATGTGACATTCCGGAGGTCAATGGAGCTAGGATTAAAACCTAGAATCACCTACCCAGCAAAAGTGAGTATCATGTTCCAAGGCAAAATATGAATCTTCAATAAAATAGAGGACTTTCAAGCTTTCTCAGTGAAAAGACCAGAACTGAATAGAAAATTTGACTTTCAAACATAAGAATCAAGAGAAGCATGAAAAGGTAATCAAGAAACAGAAATTGCAAGGGACTTACTAAAGTTGAACTGTTTTGTTTACATTCCTACATGGAAAGATGATGTGTATGAGTCACGAGACCTCAGTATTAGGGTAGTTGAAGGGAATATGCATATATATATGTTTATGTATATATATAAGTGAATGTGTATGTATGTATCTATGTGTATATGTATGCATGTTTATGTAGGTATATATACATATATGTGTGTTTTATATATGTATACACACACACACACATATATATATGTATGTGTGTATATATATATATATATATATATATATATATATATATATATATATATATATATATATGTAAAAGAGAGAGAGCAGACACAGGGTGAGTTGAAGATGAAGGGAAGATATCTAAAAGAAATAAAATGAAATCAAGGGATGAGAGAGCAACATACTGAGAGAGGGAGATAGGGAGAGATAGAATGGGGTGGATTATCTCCCATAAAGGTGGTAAGAGGAAGCAGTTCTATTGGAGGAGGGGAGAGGGCAGGTGAGGGGGGAATGAGTGAACCTTGCTCTCATCAGATTCGGCCTGAGGAGGGAATACCATACATACTCAGTTGGGTATCTTACCCCACAGGAAAGAAGAGGGAGGAAGATAAAAAAAAAAATAAAAGGGGGGGGATGATGGAGGGGAGGGCAGATGGGGGTGGAGGTAATCAAAACAAACACTTTGGAAAGGGGACAGGGTCAAGGAAGAAAATTCAGTAAAGCAGGATGGGTTGGGAAGGAGCAAAATGTAGTTAGCCTTTCACAACATGAGTATTGTGGAAGGGTTATACATAATGATACATGCGTGGCCTAGGTTGAAGTACTCGGCTTCTTAGGGAGGGTGGGTGGGAAGGGAAGAGGGGAGAGAATTTGGAACTCAAAGTTTTAAAAACAGATGTTCAAAAACAAAAAAAAAAATTTTTGCATGCAACTAAAAAATAAGATACACAGGAAATGGGGCATAGAAATTTATCTTGCCCTACAAGAAAGGAAGGGAAAAGGGGATGAGAGGGGAGGGGGGTGATAGAGGGGAGGGCTGACTGGGGAACAGGGCAACCAGAATATATGCCATCTTGGAGTGGGGGGGAGTGTAGAAATGGGGAGAAAATTTGTAATTCAAACTGTTGTGAAAATCAATGCTGAAAACCAAATATGTTAAATAAATAAATTTAAAAAAAAATTAAAATAAATAAATAAATGAATGAATGAATGAATGAATAAATAAATAAATAAAAATTAAAAAAAAAATTTAAAAAAAGGGTCTAGACACCACATTTCAAGAAATTGTTTAGGGAGAATGTCTTGATATCTTAGATCCAGAAAGTAAAATAGAAACTTAGAGAATCCACCAATCACCTCCTGAAAGAGATCCCCAAATGAAAACTCCCAAGATTATTATAGACAAAGTCCAGAACAACCAGTTAAAGGAGAAAATATTGCAAGTAGCTGGAAAGAAACATTTTAGATATTGTATAGCCACAGTCACAATCACACAAGATTTAGTAGCTTCCACATTCAAGAAGTGGAAAGCCTAGCATATTATATTCTGGAATGGAAAGAAGTAGATGGGTATGATGTTGACAAAAGAGAGTGCATAGAGTGGAAAACAATTAGAATGGGGAGTAGAGTTAAAAATAGTAGAATATGAAAATTGAGTGGAGAATGTAGTGTAGAGAAGAGAAGAGAAGACTTCATGATGTGGACGGGGAAGGGTATTATAATATTAATCTAATACACTGGTGTCAAACTCAAATAGAAACAGGATAATGCACTAAAAAGTCTATGAGGATACATGAGGGGACATATTGACTTAGAAAACCATATATTAACATAATTTATTATCTTTTATTTTTATTTTGTTAAATATTTTAAATTACAGTTTTATCTGATTCTGAACCAATCAGTCAGATGGTTCATTTATCTCTTTAAAAAAATTTACTGTAGATTTGTTTTAAAATTCTTTTCTTTTTAAATTTTGATTTCCAAATTCTCTTCCTACATCCTGCCACTCCCCCACTTACTGAGAAGGCAAGCAATAAGATATCAATTATACATGTGAAATCAGACTAATATAATTTCTATATTAGCCATATTGTGCAAAGAAAAGCAAGAAAAACAAAGAAAATGAGAAAACTATATTTTGTACCCAAAACTGAACACAATGCCGAAGATGGTGTCTGCTCAGCCTAAGCTAGGAGAGCCCTGTAACCTAGCCATTTATGCAGTTAACTTAGTAAGCACAAGATAAAAGGAGTATCTAGTAGTGATGCTGGTAGGATAAGATGTAGAGAAAAATATTACCTTATGATATAGTCAAAATTCCCTGGAAAGACATTCAATATAATATAGTCACTAATAAACAGGTAATAAGAGAGAAATGTCTTCCTTTACAGACATGAAAATTTTGATATACCACACAAGACCAATCTAGGAGGCCAAAGCTATAACAATCCCTCAAATAAGTGGAAGATCTGGTTCAAATATTCTGGGATTAATAAGGCTTAGAACGACAAAATGGGGATGGAAGTAGCATAGACAATGTAATTGAAGTGTGTTTTAACATGCTAATACTTCCCTATTAAAGGCAGTTAGCCGATTCTCAGAGAACTAATGGCTGTTGTAGTGGTTTGGTCATTTCAGTCATGTGCAACTCTTCATAACTCCATTTGGGGTTTTCTTGGCAAAGATGCTAGAATGGTTTGCCATTTCCTACTTCAGCTCATTTTACACCTTTGGAAACTGAGGCAAAAAGGGTTAAGTGACTTGCCCAGGGTCACACAGCTAATACATGTCTGAAGCTAGATTTGAACTCAGGAAGATGAGTCTTCCTTACTCCAGGCCTTGCACTCTATCCACTATACCACATAACTGCCTCCTAATTATGAAAGTCCTAAAGCTGATGGTATTATTTTGAATTGGTTTCTTGTCTCTGTATGGTAGTTAGGCCAAATTTCCATAGCAGGAAAGCAATGTAATTGTTTAGGCATAGCACAGGTAGATGTAGCACCTTAGGTAATTCTTAAAACATACTGAGAATTCAATTCAACATTATTCAGTGAGTGATTGTATGATGGCCTTTTGTTCTCTCAACTGGATTTTGTCTCAAGAAAATCTAGATTTCTTGGATAGAAGAAATGCATAATTAGGGAATCATTAACCAGTGTCTGGTAAGGCCCATTCCAGCAGGAATTAGTCAGCTGATCTGAGATGTTACGATTAATTAGGGATGTAGCCATTGGCAAACCTTGACCTAAGACTAGGCTAATCAAGCTGTCAAATATGCCAAGTGATTTAAGTGTATTCTCAAGGTACTAGAACTAGGGGGAGAAAGTGATATCCTGACATTAATATATCCTTATCTCAGGGCATAGAGTAAGAGAATACTAAAAAAGGAAGGGAATTCAGTGGTAATCTAATTGAGTGGTTTTATTTTTCTCTTTAGAACAATAAAGGTCTGCTGATTCACCCAAAGTAACAAACTAGCTAGTGACAGTTAAGAAGAAATACCAGGTAACCAGATACAAGGTGCCCTGGACTGTTCATTTCACTATACTGCCTACATAATTGTGCTCTATAGAAATGGCAAATACAGATGGAGAATTAGAAAAGAGACAACACAATGAGAAATTCAAATCATGTTAAAATTATATATTACTTCCTTGTAATATATCCAAATATAACCAATGTTTTTAAACATTAATGGCCCCAAAATTCTGTCCCATTGTAAAAGAGAAGACTTTCATAAAGCAGCAGAACAAGGTTTTTAACCTTTTTTTTTTGTATACTGAACTCCTTCGGCAGTTGTAATCTAATAAGACCTATGAACCCCTTTTTAGAATGTTGAATCCATAAAATACATAAGATTATAAAGAATTCAATTCTATTGAAATAGTTTCAATATTGAAATATATTGAAATGTTACCTCTTTCTTCATTGTCACCCTCACTATAATACAAATTTTACTCTTTCTAATGTCATTTTCCCCTTATACAAAAGTATCATGAACATGGTGGAGATAAAGGGATGCAATGATGGCTCTGGTGTTTTTTGAAAACTATTATAATATGTAGGATGGATTAGAGGGATCAAAGCCCATTCAATTCCATAAAACTTCTTTATTGAGAAAGACCAAGTAGGCAATTGCTTCTATGTTATAGGGCTGAGGAGATGAGAGTCTGGACTGAGATAGGGACAGTGGGAATACATAAAGAAAAATAGAATGAGAGACATTCTAAAGAATGATCATTATGAATACATATGAAGGAAGGAGGAGGAAGTGTCAAAGAGGATTTTGAGATTCTGAGCCTAAGTTTGTACTGAGAGAAGGAAAGATAATGTAATGGGAATGAGAGTTGGTTTTGGAGTAGGGAAGAAGGGAATAGGTTTGTTTTCTTGAATATGAGGTGAAAATGGCATATCCAGAACAGATTAGTAGTGGGATCATAGAAAGTCAGAGTATCATGATAGAGTGAAAAAAGCAGTAATATTGGAGTCAGACAACCTGAATTTGGGTCCTGATTCTGAAACTTAACTACCTTGACAAGCCATTCAACTTAGTTTAGTTGGCTCTTATGTAAAATGAAGGCCATGTTTTGACAAAATATCTTCACTTATAGGTATAAATTCTAGATCTGACTAGCAATTAGGCTGATATATCACAGATAATAGCTTATAGAAGCAGCATTATGTGCTCCCTGAGGCAGTTGAAAGAAGATTCCAATATGAGATGATCATTTTGGTATCGTATGTCACATAGAGGAAAAGTCAGTGTTCAGAAGTGTGAGACAGATACTTATCGGGAGTATTATTCTGAAAAAAGCCTTAACCTCTTTGAGCCTCAGTTTCTTATCTACAATGTCCCTCACAGCAGTTCTGTGAATGAAGTGTTTTGTAAGTCTTAAAACATGATATCAGTGTTTGCTATTAGTATAATATAATGAAAAACCTATGACTATAATCTTTAGGAAATTAAAATGAATAATTCAGTCTAAGGGATATATAATACTGACTTTTTTTTCTTTCCCTTTGATAAAACCTTGTTTTGATTGTTCATGGCCAGTTTGCTTATAGTTGGGAAGAGGTTCAGGTTACTGGGTTATTTAGTTTAAAGTTCTTTTTCAGGTACCTCAGTGGGGTCTCAAGCATAGTGAAGAGTCAGTGTCCCTCCTAAGGTAACACTTTGTACAATGGGTGTCAGATAAAAGGCTCTGAGGGAAATTGAACTGAGAAATCACTACTTGGTATTCATAGAATCTGTTAATATCCTGTCACCTGTACAGGTATATAAATCTGATAGTCATGACATGATATTTGACTAAAGAGTATGCATGATGATGGATCATACATAGAGACTACATAGAATAGTGAATGATAAAGAGCATTGGTTTTGGAGTTATTTCCAAATTTCAGTTCAAATCCTGGCTCAGATACTTACTAGGGTAAGGTTAATAGAATGGGAAGACTTTCTGGCCCATTAATAGGCCTTATGTGGAGCCCATTAAGGGAAGTTTGATTGGGGGAGGCTTATTTGTAGGAAAGCTCACACCTTTACTAATTTATAATTAGGCACTGGGTCATGAACACTGTGACGTCCTCTGACTCTGAGAAGTGTATATATATTCTGAGGTTAGCATTTTGCTTTGATGGATCACTCATTGGAAGAACATTTTTTGTGATTTGGCCAGATGGCACTCTAGGTAGCCGTTAAGGAGCGCCCCCACCCCCAGCTTTGAAAACCCAGATATTGGTGCTTCTCTCTCTGGTAACTATGTATGTATTGCTAATTTCTCAGGCAGTTAGAAGCCCTGTTTGTTGATCTGTGCTATTATTTCTACTTGTAATTTCTGTTTTTAATCTCTGTGTGAATTTTCTCTGAAGTTCAATATGCTGACTTTTCCCCTGAACTAAGTGAATGATATGTATGTTTAATTAAAGTCAGATCGCTGACCCCTTTAAAGTTGTTTTCCTTTAGAAAAGAAGATCAAAGAACCTGTGCTAGCAGCCACCCTGAGTATTTCAGTGTGCTTGCTATTACAACTAGCCATGTAACCTTAATTAAGTCATTCTCTGAATCTTAGTTTTCGATCTAAGGAATAGATGAAAATAGTATTACTCCCTATCTCACAGGAATGCTGTGAGGAAAGTATCTCTTAAAGCTTAAAACATGATATCTACATGAGTTATACTCTAAGGCTATAATATTTAGGGCTTTAAAAATGAATGATTAAAATTATTCTCAACGAATTTGCTGACAATTAAGAGTGAATCTTGAACTTTCTTTTTTTTGTTCCCAAATAGGGAATTCAAGTGATCTACAGGAATTTGACATTTAGTCTACTGCCAATTTTGATCATTATGCCCTGCCTATCATCACTTCTCCTCCATTACTATGTTTGTTATCCAGTTATGTATCATCCCAGAAGAATTGGATTTTTATAGACATAGAGATGTCAGGATTCTGGCAGAGAAAATAAAAGTAGGGGCATCTGCCAGTGTAACTTCCCTTTGGAAAACCTGGCTGAAGGGAAAGCTTCAATCAGCTGAAGTGGATGTGTCTGAGTCCTATTGTAGATCATAGTTGTCATAGAGGAGCAAGATCATGATATCAACATGATACAATGGGGAAGTGGAAACATGATGGCAAAGTATGGACCAAGACTGAGCTGAATTCTTCTAACATTCTTTCCAAAGAACTTAAAAATAAAGCCTGAAATCAAATTTAGGAGTAGCAGAAACAACAAAAGATCAGAGGGAGACATTTTTCCAGCCTAAGGCAACTTATGATGTCTGCAAGAGAGGTCTGTAACAACAGGGTGACAGCAGGTCTGGAGAGTTGTGGGAACATCACTGGTGGACTTTAGAGGCTCCTGAAATAGCAGCAACAGCATCAGTGGGATCTCTCAGCCCAAAGAGAGTAAAAACTTTAGATAACTGATCAGAAAGATATTACAGGGCATCATTTGCTTACCCTGGGTACACCTGGCCCTTATTGGCAACCCTATGGTGCATAAGAGTTCTGGGGTGGAGAGGGGAGCTTCTCATCTGATCATAAGGGAGCATGTATCCTGGCCTCAGTTCCAGGCCAACGGAAAGCATTAGTACTTGCAGCTGCATGGGAGCAGGGGCCCTACATAGAGCTCAGACGAAGACCAAGTCCAAGAGAGCAGTGACCACACTTCTCCCTAGATCATATCACTTTGAAGCCACAGAAAACATGCAGACTCCTAGAACTAACTCTGAAAACAGTAGCATAAAAAAAGCTTGGCACAATGCCTCTACAACTCCAGGTAAGCAGAACCCAACTTTAACATAAAGTTCAAAGTTAAGACTTAGTCTGAAAAAATGATCAAACACACACACACACACAAGACCCTGACTATGAAAAGTGACTAGTGGAAGTAAATATGAAGATTCAAACTCAGAAGAAGACAGTAATGTGAAAGCCTCAAAGAAAACCAAAGCCTCAACCAAAGCCTCAAAGAAAAATGCAAATTTGGTATGAGGTCATCAAAAATTCCTGGAAGAGGTAAAGAAAGACATAGGAGCCATAGAGGAAAAATTGGGAAGAGAAATGAGAGTGATGAAAGAAAATCATGAAAAAAGTGTCAACAGGTTGTTAAAGGAGGAGGAGGTGCACACGCACACACACACACACACACACACACACACACACACACACACCCCTTAGGGAGAAGATTCTGGAAAGATGGTGGAGTAGGTCAGAAAATTCCAAGCTCTCAAGATTCTCCCCCACTAAAGAGTTAAAATAGCACCTTATGGCTAACAAAGTGTAGGTAGAGATAAAGAAGAATAGGGGCACAATCAGGAACTTCCTGGTACAGTTTAAGAAGATCTGAAGAAAAATCCCAGGACCAGGTTCAGTCTCTTTGAGGAGTAAACACCTCCAGGTTGGGTCTCTTTTAACAACAAGCTGCAAGCTACTTAAACAACTAGTGGCAAGCCCTGGGGTTAGTTGATGTGAGAGGCTGCCTCAGCCCCAGCCACTGGAACTTTGCACCTTGGGATAGTGAGGTGAGTAGTGTGTTTGAGCCCAGGAAGATGGAGGGAACCTCTGCTGACAGGGAATGCCAGACCCAGCTGTCCTTCGAAGAGCAGTGGAGGCAAGAAGGAACTAGTACACACCCGATGAGTGCAGAAGCAGTGGGGCAGAAAGCCCCTGACTGTGGGCACTTCCAGGAGGTTGGAAGTTTGGCTTTGCTTCCAGGCTAGAGGGGGAAACTGAAGATCTGGGGCAAGAGGCACCATTTCTCATACTCCAGGGCTAGATGTGATTATAAAAATCAAGCTATTACCACAGAAAAAAATGCACAGGCAAAGGAGAAAGTATCCAATGATAGAAAAATATTACAGGAATAGAGATGACCAGGGTTCATCTTCAGAGGAGGATATTGAAGTAAAGAAACCCCCAAAGAGCAATGTCAAATGGTCACTTGCCGAAAATGAATTTACAGAAGATCTTAAAAAAGACTTTAAAACTAAAAAAGAAAAAAGAAAAATAATCCAAGAAAAACAAGAAGGTTATGAAAGGCAAGTCAACCAATTAGAAAAGGAGATCCAGAATCTCAAGTAGGAAAATGACACTGTGAAAATTATAATTGGGCAAAGTGAAGCCAGTGAAATTATAAAAGATCAAGAAATAAAACAAACCATGAATAATGAAAAAATAGAAGAGAAAGTGAACTGTCTTATAAGATGAACAACAGATTTGCAGAATAGATCAAGAAGAGAAAATATAAAAAATAATTGGAGTAACTGAAAGTTATGATCACAAAAAGAATCTTGATACAATAATCCAAGAAATAATTAAAGAAAATTGTCTTGAAGCATTAGAACAAGGCCGGGAAATAGAAATAGAAAAAAAAATACAGGGGGCGGAGCCAAGATGGCGGCTGGTAAGCACAGACTAGAGTGAGCTCCGTACCCAAGTCCCTCCAAAAACCTATAAAAATGGCTCTGAACCAATTCTAGAACGGCAGAACCCACAGAACAGCAGAGGGAAGCAGGGCTCCAGCCCAGGACAGCCTGGATCGTCTCTGGGTGAGGTCTATTCCACACGGAGCTGGGAGCTGGGAGCTGGGAGCTGGGAACGGAGTGGAGCAGAGCCCAGCTTGAGCGGCGTGGACGATCCAGACCGGAAGCCGGGCGGAGGGGGCCCTAGCGCCCTGAATATGTGAGCTGCAGCAGTTACAAGACCCCTCGACCCACAAACACCAAAGACTGCGGAGAAGGTTAGTGGGAAAAGCTGCGGGAGTGGAAGGAGTTCGAGGTTCGGCTTCCAGCCCCAGGGGCAGTGGAGGTGGGGCAGCTACAGCTGTTGTTACTTCCGGCTCCAGGCCCACCTGGTGGGAGGAATTAAGTGGCGGATCGCAGCAGGGGTGCACAGCCTGCCGAAGATCTGAGCCCAGTCTGGACTGGGGGTCCTTGGGGAAGGAGGAGTGCGGCTCTGACAGAGCTGGCACCTCCCCCCCAAACGTAGAACATAGAACTCTGTAATCTACAAGCAGTCATACCCCACTGAAAAACTCAAGGGTCAAGTTAGTTAGTTGGGAATATGGCCAGGACGCGAAAACGCGCCCAGATTCAGTCTCAGACTTTGGATTCTTTCTTTGGTGACAAAGAAGACCAAAACATACAGCCTAAAGAAGACAACAAAGTCATAGAGCCTACAACCAAAGCCTCCAAGAAAAACATGAACTGGCCCCAGACCATAGAAGAACTCAAAAAGGATTTGGAAAAGCAAGTTAGAGAAGTAGAGGAAAAATTGGGAAGAGAAATGAGAAGGATGCGAGAAAACCATGAAAAACAAGTCAATGACTTGCTAAAGGAGACCCAAAAAAATACTGAAAAATACACTGAAGAAAACAACACCTTAAAAAATAGACTAACTCAAATGGCAAAAGAGCTCCAAAAAGCCAATGAGGAGAAGAATTCCTTGAAAGGCAGAATTAGCCAAATGGAAAAGGAGGTCCAAAAGACCACTGAAGAAAATACTACCTTAAAAATGAGATTGGAGCAAGTGGAAGCTAGTGAATTTATGAGAAATCAGGATATTATAAAACAGAACCAGAGGAATGAAAAAATGGAAGACAATGTGAAATATCTCCTTGGAAAAATCACTGACCTGGAAAATAGATCCAGGAGAGATAATTTAAAAATTATTGGACTACCTGAAAGCCATGATCAAAAAAAGAGCCTAGATACCATCTTACAGGAAATTATCAAGGAGAACTGCCCTGATATTCTAGAGCCACAGGGCAAAATAGAAATTGAAAGAATCCATCGATCGCCTCTGCAAATAGATCCCAAAAAGAAATCTCCTAGGAATATTGTTGCCAAATTCCAGAGCTCCCAGATCAAGGAGAAAATACTGCAAGCAGCCAGAAAGAAACAATTTGAGTATTGTGGAAACCCAATCAGAATAACCCAAGATCTGGCAGCTTCTACATTAAGAGATCGAAGGGCTTGGAATGCGATATTCCGGAGGTCAATGGAGCTAGGATTAAAACCTAGAATCACCTACCCAGCAAAACTGAGTATCATGTTCCAAGGCAAAATATGGACTTTCAATAAAATAGAGGACTTTCAAGCTTTCTCAGTGAAAAGACCAGAACTGAATAGAAAATTTGACTTTCAAACACAAGAATCAAGAGAAGCATGAAAAGGTAATCAAGAAACGGAAATTGCAAGGGACTTACTAAAGTTGAACTGTTTTGTTTACATTCCTACATGGAAAGATGATGAGTATGATTCATGAGACCTCAGTATTAGGGTAGTTGAAGGGAATATGCATATATATATATATGCATATATATATATATATATATGTTTAAGTATATATATAAGTGAATGTGTATGTATGTATGTATCTATGTGTATATGTATGTATGTGTATGTATGTGTATATATAGATATGTAAAAGAGAAAGAGCAGACACAGGGTGAGTTGAGGATGAAGGGAAGATATCTGAAAGAAATAAAATGAAATTAAGGGATGAGAGAGTAACATACTGAGAGAGGGAGATAGGGAGAGATAGAATGGGGTGGATTATCTCGCATAAAGGTGGCAAGAGGAAGCAGTTCTTTGGGAGGAGGGGAGAGGGCAGGTGAGGGGGGAATGAGTGAACCTTGCTCTCATCAGATTTGGCCTGAGGGGGAATACCATACATACTCAGTTGGGTATCTTACCCCACAGGATAGAAGAGGGAGGAAGATAAAAAAAAAAAAATAAAAGGTGGGGGGATGATGGAGTGGAGGACAGATGGGGGTGGAGGTAATCAAAACAAACACTTTGGAAAGGGGACAGGGTCAAGGGAGAAAATTCAATAAAGCGGGATGGGTTGGGAAGGAGCAAAATGTAGTTAGCCTTTCACAACATGAGTATTGTGGAAGGGTGATACATAATAATACATGTGTGGCCTAGGTTGAATTGCTCAACTTCTTAGGGAGGGTGGGTGGGAAGGGAAGAGGGAAGGGAATTTGGAACTCAAAGTTTTAAAATCAGATGTTCAAAAACAAAAAAACTTTTTGTATGCAACTAAAAAATAAGATACACAGGCAATGGGGCGTAGAAATTTATCTTGCCCTACAAGAAAGGAAGGGAAAAGGGGATGAGAGGGGAGGGGGGTGATAGAGGGGAGGGCTAACTGGGGAACAGGGCAACCAGAATATACGCATCTTGGAGTGGGGGGGGAGGGCAGAAATGGGGAGAAAATTTGTAATTCAAACTGTTGTGAAAATCAATGCTGAAAACCAAATATGTTAAAGAAATAAATTGCATTTAAAAAAAAAATACATTGAACACTACTTAAAAGAGAACCTATAAAGAAAACTCATAATATCAGAGTCAAGTTCTGAAGCCCCCAGCTCAAGGATTAAATATTAAAAGCATCAAGATTAAAACAATTTAAATATGATGGCATCACAATTAGAATTACACAAGACTTAGGAGCAGAGACAATAAAGGACCCCAGGTCTTGGAACACAATATATCAAATTGCAAAAGACCTGGGACTCTGGCTGAAAATATCATACCTTTTAAATTTAAATATTATCTTGAATAAAAAAATGGACATTTGATTTTCAAGATTTTGTTTAAAAAAATCCTCAACTTAATATAAGATTCAACATATGAGAAGCAAGAGAAACATAAGGTACATACCAAAGACTGACTATAAGGGATTCATAAGGACAGACCATTTACCTTTTATATAACATAAAATGTAAATATATGTCTAGAATTCTTATTAATAATTGTTGAGCTCATAAGAAAGACAGGGATAAACCTGACTATGATATGAATTTAAAAAGTAAAAACCATTTAGAAACAGCCAAAAGGAGTAACTATTTTGTACAAAAGAGTTGCAGAAGGAAGAAAGGATACAGAGAATTTAGGTGGGGGAGGAGGGCTGGTAGTCCTGGTAACCTTCTTTCATCAGGAATGGGTTCAAGAGGGAACAATACATATATATTCAAAAGAGTACAAACATCTTCTAAATTTAGAAGAAATAAAATGGTAGTGGTATGGTGAAGGGGGAGAGGACAAAGTAGTGTTTTTTAGAAGGGAGAGTGAGGGAATAGATGAAAGGGGGGTATAGAAGGGTGTTTAAATTTATGGGAATGGGAAGATAGGGGAAGGATCCTTGGAGGGGGGTAGGCAAGTAATAGGAGGGCAAGGTAGTCAGCCAAGTAAAGAAGAAGAATCAGGAAAGACAGGAAACAAGAGATATGCACAAATATAAACACAAAGATTAGGAGTAGAGTACATTTGGGAAAGCATGTATCTATATATGTGTGTATGTAGCTATCTAGCTATCTAGCTATCTAGCTATCTATAGCTATAAAGAAACACATATAACTTTTATTGTAGCCTTTCGGGGTGGGGTAGGAGGAGGGAAAAAAAGAACAAAGTAGAAAAGTGCACAGCAGAGAACAAAAGAAAATTCACAAGGAAGCAAAGATGGACAATTCTTAAAACAACATGTATTATTTATTCTGCAGTCTTTCTTGAAATAAAAATCTATATTGTTCTATATTTATATAGAACTATATATATATATATATATATATATATATATTCTATATTTTGAATCCCCTCACATTCTGCTTTACAGATTTTTTTCTTTCCTTGTATTTAAGTTTTAATATTTAAGTTTATGATATATTTTGTTTCTTCTCTCTATGCTACATTTGTGTTCTGCCCTTTGAGTATAAAATAAAATTAAATTTAAAAACATCCTAAAGAAAATAACATCTTAAAAACAGATGAGGTCAAATGGTAAAAAGAGGTACAAAAATCCAATGAAGAGAAGAATACCTTGGAAAGCAGAATGGTTAAATGGAAAAAAAAAAAGAGATACAAAAAAATCAATGAAGAAAAGAGCTCCTTAATAATTATAATTGACTGGAAGGAAAAGGAGGTACAAAAGCTCACTGAAGAAAACAATTACTTAAAAATTAGAAATGGGCAAATAGAAGCTAATGAGACACTAAGAATCAATAAAACAAAATCAAAAGGATGAAAAGAGAAGAAAACATGAAATATTTAAAAAGAAACAAACCAAAAAAAACTTACCTGGAAAATAATAGGTAATTTAAGAATTATTGGACTATCTGAAAGCTGCAATTTAAAAAAGCCTAGAAATACACCATCTTTGAAGAAATTATCATGGAAAACTGCCCTGATATTTTAGAACCAGAGGATAGAATAGAAATTGAAAGAATCCATAGAATCCATTGATCACCTCCTAAAAGAGATCCCAAAATGAAAACTCCCAGGAATATTATAGCCAGACTCCAGAGCTTCCAGGTCAAGGGGAAAATATTCCAAGCAGCCAGAAGGAAACAATGTAAATGCCAAGGAGCCACAGTCAGAACAACACAAGATTTAGCAGTTTCTACATTAAAAGATCAGAGGCCTTAGGGTATGATATTCTGGCAGTCAAAAGAGCTAGGATTACAACCAAAAATCACCTACCCAACAAAACTGAGTACAGTCCTTCAGGGGGAAAATGGACTTTCAATGAAATTGAAGATTTCAAGTATTCCTTATGAAAAGATCAGAACTATATAGAAATTTTGACTTTCAAATACAAAACTCAAGAGAACCATGTAAACAGTACAGAGAAATCATGAGGGATTTAATAAGATTAGAGTGTTTAAATTCCTACACGGAAAAATACTTGTAAATCCTAAAAAACCCTTTCTCATTACTAGAGCAGTTCAAAAAATTATACATAGATTGAAGGCACAGATGTGAAGTGAATAGAATGGGATGATCTTCTGAAAAAACAAAATCAAAAGGTGAGAAAGAAGAATCCATAGGGAGAAGGGGAAAGGAAAGGTAGAATGGGAAAAATTATCTGACATAAAAGAGATGCAGAAGAGCTTTTACAGTGGAGGAGGAAATATGGGAGGGTGGGGGTGGGGAGAGTGAGCAAACCTTACTGTCATCAAGATTGGCTCAAAGAGGGAATAATATGCACACATAATAGGATATAGAAATCAATCTTACCCTACAGGAAAGTAGTAGGGGAAGGGGATAAAAGAAGGGTGGAGTGGGGTGATAGAAGGGAGGATGGATTGAGGTAAGTAAAGAACAGAAGCAAAACACTTTTGAGGATGGACAGGGTGAAAGGGGAAAGAAAGTGGAAGAAACATGTACAAAATATGATGGAGGAAAATACATAGTAATCATAACTGTGAAAAAAGTTTTACAGCAAGTTACTCTGATAAAGACCTCATTCTGAATAATATAGACAACTGAGTCAAATTTATAAAATTAAGAGCCATTCTTCAATTGATAAATGGTCAAAGGATATGAACAGGCAGCTTTCAGGCAAAGTAATCAAAGCTATTCATAATCATGAAAAAATGCTCTAAATCATTGTTCATTAAAGATTTGCAAATTAAAACCACTCTTAGCTATCACCCCACACCTTTCAAATTGGCTAATAAGACAGAAATGGAAAATAACAAATGTTGGAGGGGATATAGGAAAATTGAAACACTAATATCACATTGGTGAAATTGAATATTGATTCAACTATCCTGTAGAACAATTTGGAACTGTGCTCTAAGGGCAACAAAATCATGCGTACCCTTTGGCCAATCAACTCCACTACTTCTGTATCTCAAAGAGTTATTTTTTTTAAAGAAAAGAACCACATGCACAAAGATGTTTATAGCAGATCTTTTAATGAATGCAAAGAATGGAAATTGAGTGGATGTCCATCAGTTGGGGAATGGCTAAACAAGTTGTATATGATCATTGAATGCTATTATGCTATAAGAAATGGCAAGCAGAATTTTCTCAGAAAAACCTAAAAAAGACTTACATGAATTAATGCAAAGTTAAATGAGTGGAACCAGGAGAACATTGAACACAGTAACATCAATATTGTACTATGATCAACTGTGAATGACTTAGCAATGCTCAGCAATACAATGATTCAAGGCATTTCTGAAGGATTTATGACAAAGAATGTTTTCCATCTCCAGAGAAAGGACTGATGGAGTCTGAGTGAAGATTGAAGCATATTTTTTCTTTGTATTTCTTTTTTCTTGTTTTATTTTGTTTTGTTTTTTGTTCCATGTTTTCTTTTAACAACATGATTACTGTAGAAATATATATTTTTGTATGACTGCACATGTATAACTTATATCAAACTGCTTGCCTTCTCAATGCAGAGAGGGCTAATGAAGGGAAGGAGAGTTATTCAGATACCTCTCTAGGCATCAGTTTTCTGCTTCATCTATAAAATGAGGATGTTGTACCATGTGGTAGAAGATGGATTTGAATCCAACTCACTTCTGAGGAATGGGCTTCTTTTTTAAATATTCTCCTTGTTTTGGAACACAAGATTTCTGTCCCAAGTATCAAATTATGGCAGGGGTTCAATATTTATGGACTGTCCTGCCAAGGAGCCTTCCCATATACTATTACCTGGAGTGTTATAAATATTGCCATCCCCCAAAAAATAGGATTTATTGAGAAATAAGCCCTGGAGATTGAGGAACAAAAACATTCAGTATCCACAGACTTAAATCACCATTGCCCTAAATCTCCCCTTCTTAGGCAAATAATCAACTAAACACTGACACTCAGCCACAACTTTCTAATGCTTTCAGACATTATGTCTTTTGCAACATCTTCTCCCCATTTATCAATGCTATTCTAGCGTTATATTTCTGGATAAGAAAAAAACACAAGGCAAGGTGGAGCCAAGATGGCAGAGTGAAAACAGGGACTTCCTTGAGCTCTTCCCCAAATACCTCCAAACACCTATAAAAAATGGCTCTAAACAAATTCTAGACCTACAGAACCCAGGAAATAACAGAGTAAAACAAGTCTCCAGCCCAAGACTACCTGGATGGTCACTGGGAAGGGGTCTATCACACCATGCTGGGAGTGAAGTGCAGCCCAACTTGGGCTGCGCCAGAACAGACCAGACTGAAACAGCCTGGGTAGAGCAGGCCTCAGGGCCCTGAATCACTGAGTTGTTGCATTTTCCAGACTTTTCAACCCACAAACACCAAAGACAGTGGGAAAACTCTGTTGGATATGGGTGAAAGAAGAGCATGGTCAGCCCCAGTTCCAGGGCAGCTGAGGTGGCTGAGGCAGCAGCTGCTTTGGGGACTTCAGGCCCACAGATGGTGGTGTGGGGCGGGGGGAGAATTAAGCAGCTGATCAGAGCAGGAGTGCAGGGATCTCTTTGCTAGTGCTGAGGCAGGATTCTCTTGCTTTGCTCTGCTTGGATCTGGGTCACAGTCCTGGTTGGTGGTCCTTGGGGGAGGAGGAGCACTGGTGGGGCAGAACTTGTGGTGGTTGTGGAGAGGAAGTCCTCCTGGTAGTTACATGGCAGAAAGGAGTGCTTGATATCACTCACAGACCACAGAAATACCTTAAAAACTATTAGACTACCTGAAAGCCATGATAAAAAAAAAGCGCATAAACATCATCTTTCATGAAATTATCAAAGACAACTGCACTGATATTCTAGAACCAGAGGGTAAAATAGAAATTGAAAGAATCCACTGATCACCTCTTTAAAAAGATACCAAAAGGCAAACTCCTAGGAATATTGCAGCTAATTTTCAGAGTTCCCAGGTCAAGGAGAAAATATTGCAAGCAGCCAGAAAGAAACAATTTGAGTACTGTGCAAACACAATCAGGATAATACAAGATCTAGCTGCTTCTACATAATTGACTGAAGGGCTTGAAATATGATATTCTAGAGGTCAAAGGAGTTGGGATTAAAAGCAAGAATCACCTACCCAGCAAAAGGATTATAATACTCCAGGGCAAAATTTGGATTTTCAGTGAAATAGAAGACTTTCAAGCATTCTTGATGAAAAGACCAGAGCTTAATAGAAAATTTGAGTTTCAAATATGAGAATCAAGAGAAGCATTAAAAGGTAAACAGGAAAAAAATCATAAGGGGCTTACTAAAGTTGAACTATTTACATTCCTACATGAAAAGATATTTGGAACTCCTGAGACCTTTCTCAGTATTAGGGTAGTTGAAGGGAATATACATACCTACATGCATACATACACACATACATATGTACACATATACATATATACATACAGATGCATATATATGTATATATATGTGTGTGTATATACATACATATATATATATATATATATATATATATATATATATATATATATATATATATAAATATATATGGGGGGGTAGTGTACAGCATGAGTTCATATGAAGGATGATATCTGAAAAAATAAAATTGAGCAGTGAGAGAGGAATATATTGGGAGAAGGAGAAAGGGAGAGATAGAGTGGGGTAAATTATCTCACATAAAAGAGGCAAGAAAAAGCTGTTATAATGGAAGGGAAGAGGAGCTAGGTAAAGGGAATGAGTGAATCTTATTCTCTTCAGATTTGGCTTAAGGAGGAAATAATACACATACTCAATTGGATATCTCACCCTGTAGGAAAGTAGGGTGGGGGGGGTGTTGGAGGGGATTATGGAAGGGAGGTCAGATTGAGGGAAGGGGTAGTTAAAAGCAAACACTTTTGAAAAGGGACAGGGTCAAAGGAGAAAATTGAATAAATGGGGGACAAGTCAGTACTGAGGGAAATATAGTTAGTCTTTCACAACAAGCCTACTATGGAAGTGTTTTGCATAATGATACATGTGTAATCTATATTGAATTGCCTGCTTTATCAAAGAGGGTGGATGGAGAGGAAAGAAGCAAGAGAATTTGGAATTCAAAGTCCTGAAAATAAATATTGAAAATTGTTTTTACATGCAACTGGAAAATAAGATATACAGGCAATGGGGTATAGAAATCTATCTGGCCTTATAAGAAAGTAAGGGGGAAGGGGATAAGGGTGGGGTAGTGGGGTGATAGAAGGGAGGGAAGCGTGGGGAAAGGGACAATCAGAATACATGCCATCTTGGGTTGGAGGGGAGGGTAGAAATTTGTAATTCAAAATCTTGTGGAAATGAACGTTGAAAATAAATAAATAAATAAATTATTAAAAAAGAAAAAGAAAGAATACATGGCTATCTTTCTAAAAGACTTTACTGATATAGCTAAGATACCAGTGGCTTCCCAGAACTATCTAAATGCTGGAGATACTTAGATGTAGAGGGAAAAGAGCTTTGGTCAACGTATCCATTACTGTTGGGACACAAATAGACTAAGTAGTTGAAAGCTTCCTAAACCATGTTTCATCCCATCACATTATAAGTTACCTTTGTAAGGAATGAGTTAATGTTTTATATTTCTAACTTCTCTATAGGTTACACTTGAATCCATAAAAGATCTTTCAGTTATTGAAATGCAACACAAAACTGATTAAAAATATCATGTATAGAATGGTTTATTTTAAATGCATCATTCTCCTATATCAAGAGTCGAGAGAGAGAGAGGGGGAGAGAGAGAGAGAGAGAGTGAGAAGGAGATCAATTAAATCCCAATTATTCATATGCATAATCTCAAATTATAATATTCAAAATAGTAAGACATCCTAAAGAGAGACAGGAATGCCATGCAAGTCAGATTATGACCATCTCCTCCCTTAAGACTACAATGGAGGTGATAGTCCAGGACAATGAATACATATGGCCTTGGGAATACCAGTACCTGCAGAGTACCATCTCTGTTTCTACCTCAAATTCTACAGCAATCACTGTTGACTGTGGAGAAGGGGCTAATATTCCTTACCTTTATAAACACCAAGATATTGCACAATTGTCACCTATAAGCAGGTTAACCCAAGAACCCTGAGAGTGGCAGCACACATAGTGGGTGCTTAACAAATGAGTTTTGATAAGTCCATAAATTATTTTTATTCATTCACCCAGTGAAATAAGGTGAAGTGCTAACTCTAGAATCAAAGGATGTGGTTGCAAATCTTGGTTCTAGTACTTAGGATCACATACATAGAGGTGGAGAGAGCTTTATAGGTCATATAATCCTATCTCCTCATATTACAGATAGAGAAAAAGGGACAATAAGTGACTTTTCCAAAATCATGCAGTATCATATGGCAGAACTAGGATCAAATTAAATTCTCTGAACTTAAATCTAATGCTCTTTGCACTGTGTTGTTATGCATGTGATTTGGGATAAGTAATTTAGTTTTTCATCTGTATGATGAGGGGGTTGGGCTAGTTGATTTTTTAATGTCTTTTGTTCCACCTCCAAATCTCAGGTTCTTGCATTTGGTTTCCTGAAACTGTTACTTTGGAAACAACTGTGAAAGGCTTAAGTACACTGAATTACCAAGCACAATTCCAGAAAGACTGATAATAAATGATGTTATCCATTTCCTAAAAGAGGGGAAATAGATTCAACATAAAAATAAGAGATTTTTTTTGACATGGTCAATGTAAGAATTTATTTTGCTTGACTACACATATTTGTTATAAGGATTTTGTCCCTTATAATTCCACATAGTTCAGGATGGGGTAGAAAGTAGAGAAAATAAATATTTGTTATTCAAAAGAAATACAGTTTGATAAAATACAAAAAGAAACATACTGAGTACTTTAAAACACCATACCATCACAAATATTCTTTCTTTATTATTGTTTTTCATTCATTTCAGTTTTTTCCAACTTGTCATGGTCCCATTTGGGATTTTCTTTGCAGAGATACTAGAATGATTTTCCATTTTCTTCTCCAGCTTATTTTGTAGATAAGAATACTGAGTCAAACAGGATTAAATGATTTGTCCAGGGTCACACAGCTAATAAGTTTCTAAGGCTGGATTTGCACTCAGATAAGTCTTCCTGACTCCAGGCCCAGGCCTCTATCCACTTTCTTCAAGCTAATATTAAAAATAGCTTGCATTACCTGAAAATCCATGTTGTTTTTCAAGGGTAGGGTGTCTACTTACATGCCGGATGCAGAGATAACCTTATCTGAGGTTTTTTTTCAGTTCATCTTTAAGGAAGTAGCTAACCTACATGCAAAAATAAAAGTTGATGGTAGATATGTCTACCACCATATCAGTACATATAAATCAATATCAATATGTGGGTAATTTTTGCCCTTCAGTTCCACATTTTGTGGTTACATTTTGATGTGATGAAAACAGTTTGAGGATCCAGTCTGAATCCTGGCTCTGCTACTCAGCACGTGTATGACCATGACCATCTCTGGATCTCACTTCACTTATATGAAAAAGTAAACATGATGTCTAAGGAATGTTTCAAGTGGGATGCATAACTTATTAATACAGTAGTTTATATATTCAATGAGAGTATGCTGTATTTACCATTGTGAAAAATAACATTTAATCTAAATGAAATGGCCCTTATATCTTACTACTACTCTACTAGGTATCATATGTACGGTGATCAGTACCTGGGATAGGAAAATGGCAGTAGGAAAAGGAAAAGGGTGGACATTTAGGAGAAATGTTTCAGGACATTTATTAGGATTTCAGTTCATCAAGCAGTTATTAATCACTGAATTTTGTAAGTCCAGATATTAATATAGGCCTGAATTGCTATAGGAAGAGAGAGACGATTCGGTAAAAAAGGCAAATAAGAGAAATTCACTTCTTCCGAGGAACTTAAAGTCTAATATTTCTAATCATTTGTTGGCTGAATACATATTACCAGAGATAGAAATGAATCAATGTATATATACCTGGAAATATAGAATTATTGCTCAGATATAGATCAGAAAACTAAAACCAAAGATTAAGAAATTATCCACATAGAGGTAATAGTTGAAACCATGGCAAAGAATCATTCTTAATAGGGTGAGGGTATAAAGGAAGAAAAAGATAGCCAAGTTTGAGTCTTAAGAGAAAATAATCAGGGACCCTAGAGAAAGAAAAGAAACCAGTGAATGAAAGTTAAGGGATGAAGAAGAGAAAGAGAATCTGAATAACAGATTACAAAAAGAACATTAAAGGAATGCTCTAGTACAATGATTTGGCAGCTTAATTAGGAATTATTCTTTATCAATTATAGCTGTAAGGGAGGATAAATTTCAAACATATACAATTTTAGTAAAAAAGAAGTTCTTTCTCTAATTAAAGCAAGGCAGAATTTGTTATAGACCCTTAAGTCAAATTAAAAAAAAGAAATGACGGTGGTACAAAGTTAGATGGAAGAGGAGAGCGATGAAGATATACAAAAGTAGTAGATGAATGAAAGAATATACAGAATAGAGACAGTGAGGTTCAACAAGTAAGCTTTCTCACAGAGAAAACATTATACATTAGTGGATAGGTAATTTCATCAAATTTAACAGTATTATCTTTTTTTTTTCTCAAAACAGCAAAGTTTCCAATGAAAAAGATAATTTGTTCATCATCATTCCTGGTAGTATCGTCTACCCATATCTCTTTGCAGTAAAGTCAAGCTCTCTAGAAGCATAAATAATAGTCAGGCAATAAGTATTTATTAAGCATCTACTATGAGGTAGGTACTGTGCTAAGCACTAGGGATTCAAAGAAAGACAAAAAACAGTTTCTGAACTTGAGGAGTTCCCAATCAAATGGGGAAGGAAACATGAAAACAATTATGTCAAACTATATACATATATATATACATATATATACAAACACATATATATACATATATATATACACATATACATACACACACATATATATACATATATATACACATATATATAGTTTGACATTCATATATATATTTATATATATGGTCCACTATTATGTATATATGTGTATATATATATATATATATATTATGGATATGTTTGTATTTATAGTATGTATATATGTATATGTGTGTATGTGTGTGTGCACACAGACACAGACACACATATATACATATATATGTATACATATATACGTATATGTGTATATGTATGATATCTCCAGATAATCAATAGAGAGCTAGAATCCTGATTCAATAGGGGCAAGAAATTTAAGTCATCACCAACATAAAATCCAGTATTTTAAGTTTCAAAATGATCTTCCAAATTCCACAAATATTTATTAAATGCTTGCTTTGGTCAAGTAATGAAAATGTAAGAGACACTATTCAATTTGGTGAGAAGGAAGTTATTAGAAAATATTGATTAGAAGTTACTTCTGATTGTATTCTTGAAGGATTTAAGTTTTCGACTCTGTGCCAAATTCTAGAAGGCAAGGAAATGAAGACTGAACCTAGAGACCATTCCTTTGTGAGGGTTGCCAGTAAACATAAACTAAATGGAATTTAAACACATTGGGCAGTAAGGTTTAACAAAGCTCTTTCTAAGATGGAGAAAATTGGACATGTTTGAAGGTAGAAGGGGAAAAATTGAAGATTGAAAGTGCTGAAGAAGAATAGGGTAGAAAAAGTCCCTCTGCAATTAAGAGGAAGTGAGATCTGAGGGGGCGGTGTGTGTGAGAGAGAGAGAGAGAGACAGAGACAGAGACACACAGAGAGACAGAGAGAGACAGAGACAGAGAGAGACAGAGACAGAGAGATAGAGATCGAGAAAGATAGAGACAGAGAAAGACAGTGACAGACTGACAGAGAACGAGAGAGAGAGCGCGCACGCTTCTTGCTCTGACACACAGGAAGGTTTGTTTCCTTTTTATTGGATCTTACAATGACAGAAGAAAAGGACATCAAAAGCCTTCCAGTTCAGTGCCCTCAATTAATAGATAAGGAAACTGAAGTTCAGAAATGTTAAATGTCTTGCCCAAAGTCAGTCAGTCAGCAATAACGAACCAGCATTTATTAGAGTGCTTCCTAAGTGCCAGGCAATGTGCTATATGAAGGGAAAAGCATAAAATACCCCATGCCCTCAAAGACCTTTAATAGTAATAGTAATTATGAGAATAAGAAGCATTTATACAGCACACTAAAGCTCAAAAACATTTAAATATATTAATTCATTTAATTCTCACAATAACCCTGAGAAAGCTACAATTTTTATTCCCACTTTAGAAATGAGGAAACTGAGGGAGAAAAGTTTAAGTGACTTGCCTGGAGTTTCAGACACTGATTGGATCTAATGGATTCTGGTGGGTCACAGACATGTTGAGTTAAAGGGAAGAGTAACTAATAGCCTTTTTGTTCTCAGGTGAGGTCTTCTGCCAAAACTGAAGGTTATTATATAGTATGTGTTCAGAGTTTTTCTTCTGACTTTAGCCTTTCAGAGGCACCCACACATTCTACTTAGCCTTAATAGTGACACAGAGATGAAGAGATTGTTGATGATTAACTATAAATTACAAGGAGATGACTAACAAACTAGCTGAATTCTTCTAATTCTTCAGCTTTCAGCACTTCCAGTCCTTTAGTTCACCCATTTCTGAAATGAATATTTTATGCCTATTTTAGTGAATTAGTGAATTTATGGTGACACTAAATAAATTATTGAAAGTGTTTATTTTTTCTTTTGCCTGGTGCTTTTCCTAAGATCTAAAAGTTAGGAAAAGTGGTTTTGTGCCACAAAGAGACCCAAATTTCTCCTTTACCTAGATGGGAGGGGGGCCAAAATTCCCATTTTGAGGATGAACTTTAGGCTTCATCTTTTTTTGAAACAGAATACATCAAAGTAAGACATCAGGACTAAAAGACACAATGATCTTAGATCCAAAAGCTAGTTCAAAAGACCAGAGATGAGGTATGCTATTATGAAATTTTATTTGCTGGCTGAGATGGGATAGGGAGAAGAAGGATTCAGTAGCAAACATAAAAAGGACCTTGATATTGCTATTAGTCAGAGGCCCCAGGGCATGGTCATTTTCTGCAGAACCTCTATATTTTAAAGCACCAGCCTAGTGGGACATCTCAAAAAAGGCAGATAGCATTGATTTTTTTTTCAAGTCTGAAATTTCCAGACATTAAAATGAAATATAATAATGACTGGATGACTAATTTGAGTTTCAAGAAAAATGTTTTGTGAAGTTTTTATTATTTTGTTTTGTTTTAAATAAAAGTTTCTTTTTCATCAGTCTTTTAAAAAGCATGTCCATTTAAATGGTCCAAGGGCTTAAAGAATTCTACATAAACTGAACCTAAATCTCACATTGTCATGTTGAGTATAAAAATGATCCTAAATGATCCTGCATGCTCCTGCTGTCCACTTCTTAATCCCATATTAGGTATGGCTAATTAATTGTAATCTTCCTTTAAAGCTTAAATTGGTTTGTGATTGTTGATTATGTTTAATTATTAACTGTTTTCAATGAACCTGGAATTCATCATATGAATAGATATTTCATATTGCAAAATATGAGAAAAATGATTCCTTTACACAGAGGAAGTGTTTTCATATCCAAAGCACATACATGAGAGGGGAGGTGAATCTATAATTTCTCCCCATCCCTGAATCCTCTGCCAAAATATTCAAAGAATCTTCAATTTTGTACTTACTAATTGCTTTCATTTGAACAAATTAAATATCTTACTAAAGCTGTTGAGGTTTTACAACTCTTTTAAATTTCCAGTTAGGAGTGAAAAGGGAGGGTTTTTTTCGGTCTTTTTTTGTATTGAATTGAATCAAATTCATCTAAGCATGAATGGGATGTTGTGAGTAAATCCCCTCTGGCATCATTCCAGGGATTAGTAATTGGTGAAATTGTGATGATGTAAGTGAACAGCATGAGAGAACCATTTCTTTCCCCTTTGTCCAGTCTAAATGCAAATCTGAACTTTCTTGGCAGTTCATTTGCATATTAATGCTTATACTATTTCACTCCAGAGATCACTTTAGATTGCATAAATGAGGATGAGTGGGTGGTATTAGGAAGGGGTCATTTCATTACCAGGTCTAAACATTCTAGACACAATGCATAGAAAAAAAAAATCCATAGGGATTGATTTCCCTTGCCAGGTTCCAATATTGTGAGGACCAATGACCATGGCCTAACTGGAGGGCATTAGAGTAGAGAGCAGATGACTGAAAGAAGTGGTCTATTTCACATCTGTCCCATTAAGGGAAAAAAATTTTTTTTAGAAAGTTAAGAAAGGGTAGGAGTGCACTGTGGTCTAATTAGCATTTCCTTGCTGTAGCCTGGGAAATGTCAGGCAGCAGTTGGTGGCAAAATAAAGATATAATGTTGGTGATAATGAATTAAATTGTGGCTATTTGCATTGGAATGCTATGATAATGATCAGAAAGTGCTATTGTAAATATTCCCCTTGACAGTTCAAAATTGGACTTCAAGCTAATTGTATTTGAGATGAACTTTAAACCAATGAAAACACTTTTGATGGTTTACATTCCTTTTGGCTATTCCAATGGATTTCACAAAGTTAATTCACCTCTGTTTTATTTGAGCTGTTGGGTAATTGATGAATATACCACGGAAGTTTAATGAACAACCAGAGGGACCATTTAACTTATTTACTTGCTATAACTGAAAAACACTTGATTATTATCCCCAATCTGGATATGTGAATGGAGGCTAGAAAAATGAATACTGTTTTGTTTTTGCTTTTTTTCCTTCTGCTACATACTAACATCACAAGCAAATATTGTCAGAGAGTTTGAATATAGCAGACATGTTGTCTCCCATTAGCTAGAATTTACAGCTCTGCTGCTCACATTAGGCATTGCTTAGGGAGAACTTATGTTCTCTTGCCTATAGACTTAAAGCTCTGTCGCAGTGGGGTTAACCACCAACATACAGAATCAGCAAATATCTTCACAACATCTGTTGTGTGAATAACTCCCTAGCAATGGCCCTTTATTGTAAAGTCATTAAAATAACAGGCACATTCTTTTTGGGGGGAGGCCCTTGGAAACTAATTGGAATATCACATTTTACTAGTAGAATCTTAGAAGTAGAATCATGGTATTAGATAAGTGGATAAACACATATATACATTATATTAAATTGCATATGTTGCTATTCTTTTTGGATGAATTTACATTGAAAACAAATATGCCTAAACACAGAGATTACTATTAAGTATGCAGTAACAGTGGAATTTTTTTTCCCTATACAAATAGCTCTACAAGCTGGATTAGCCTAATCTGTGTTGGGTATGCTTGGATAAATATGTGATGTTTTCTAAAGGGATGCAAGGAATCACCTTGGAATAGTGAAAAAAGTGATGAACTTGGTATCAGAAAACCTGGGTTTACTTTCCACCTCAAGCTTTTATTTGTGTCGTGATTCTAAGCAAGTCCTCTTAGAGGTTTAATGTACTCATTTCTAAATTAAGGAAAATAATGCTTGTATTACATACCACTCATATTAGTTTAAAGAAGTCTTTGTAAATCATAAGCACTGTATAAATCTGAGTCATTATTTTCTCCTCCCTTATACGTTCCCAACTAGTCAGTTATTGATGTTTGACATTTCATCATTAGAAACTTGTACTGTTGAGCTAGCAGATACTTTTAAATGCTAATCCTCCTAGGAAGAGCAATAAACTATATTGTCAAACTAAAATGTAATTGGGTATTACTTTGCCTCATTATTTTATCATAAATTGAATAGATTTATTAATGAAATTAGAGTTTTGATGAGTACTTGGGAGAGAGATTAATCATTCTGAATTGTGGGGTATTTCCCTGAAAAGAAAGACTTTTGTTGTGGATTTCAGTGTGTAACTTTTTGACATTGGATCCCAGGTGTTAGAGGAATATCTTATCAGTGAAACATATACCTGGAAAAAGGATGTTGGAAGACACAAAGATAGCATTCCAATGTATAAATTTTTTGTCTAAGGATGACCCTGCCCACAAGTGACTCAAATAAATGTTACTGTTCTAGAGCACCTTAATAAGATGTAATTTCATAAAACATTTTTTTCTTATCATTTCAGTGCTGATCCATTGGAATGAGCAACGTCTCAATGAAATATGACAAATTGCTTTGATGTGAGCTTTTTAGATTGCCATGTTTGTTTTTTAAGTGAACTAGAGCTTGTTATATGGTATTTTTTTTAATAGGCAAGAAGCTTTTCCAATACCTTGGTGCTTTGAATGATACAAACATGTTTTGGTAAACATTGGCTAACTTTTTGTATGTATCTAATCATTCAAATCAAACAGGAGAATTAAGGCAACAGACAGTGTGACCTGAAACTAGAAGAGACTAATGTGCTTGGGAACAGCTGCAAAATTTCAGGCTAATCATGTCCTGGAACTCTACCAGAGGGAAGCTGTTTCTCCCAACTAAACCTGAATACATCCTTGTCTCCTTACACTACTTATTTAATCAATTGTCAAATTTTGTTAAATTCACCTCCACAACATCTTTTGTATCTGTCTCCTCTCTACTTTTCATCTGGATTATTTCAATGGCACCCAAATTTTTCTTCCCACATCGTCTCTCCTGTCTATTCTCCAGATACCTGGCAAAATGATATTTGTAAAGGACAAGTGTGACCATTCCCTTATTCAATAACCTCCAATGGCTATATGGGATAATATTTTGTTTGCATTTCAAGGCCTTCACTGCCTTATTCCAACATAGTTTTTCACATTCTTTCATGGTCTATCCAAACTGTCCTTCTTACTATTACTCAATTATAATATATGGTACACGCTGCCCCTGTAGATTATGTATATACATATTGATTGTCTAAATATGGCTTTCAGGGAGACAATGTTAAATTTCTCTGGAATCTTGCTTTACCCCTCACTGAAAGGAAACTGATCCAACTATTCTGAAGACCAATTTGGAATTCTAGCCCAAAGGCTACAAAACAGTCTTTACCAAAGTCTTGTTTAAAGAGCCAGGAACTCAACTGAAAGAGAAAGGATCTCTTTTAGTTTGAAGGATTCCTTACCAAGCAAAACCACCAAGCTGAATCTGGACTGGATACAGAAGGTATTCCTACTTGTACCAGGCATCTGATGTTGAAAAGGTGGCCAGCCAGGCAGGAATCTTTGAATCCCACTTTCTAGCACCAGATATACCTACCTAAAAGAAGACTACTAAAGTAGCAAAAACTAGGATCTTTAATGGAGGCAAGGGGAGTGAAATCTGGGGCCACCATGCAAAACCAAAGTATGGGAGTGCCCAAGAAGGATGGCAGAGGGCACAGGGTTAAATACACTCCAACAGGGAGGAAGTCTCAGTCATTAGGAATGACAATAACAATAATAATAAGCATTTCTATAGCAAACTAGTATGTACCAACTATGCTATGCTAAGCACTATACAAATATTATCTCATTTGAGATTCACAGCCACCCTGGAAGTAGGAGCTATTATTATCTCTATAGTTGAGGAAACAGAGGTAAGCATAGACGAAGTGACTTGCCCAGGGTCACACAGTTTGTAAGTGTCTCAGGCCATATTTGAACTCAGGTCTTCCTGCCTCCAGGCCCAGTGCTCTCTTCACTGTCTCAAGTAGCTGCCTCAATGAAAGCCTAGGATCTAAGCTTGATATAATAGCGTGTAACCTAAAAGTCATTAGGATCCACGTAAACACCCAAGAATCCCTTTTGATTGTAATACATGAATTATAGTAACTACACATTGTGACATCTCTTTCAACTACTTGGATTCTTTTTTTTTTTTAACTTTCTTTAAGAGTTCTGTTAGAGTTCAAAACAAGTGAGGTTGCCAGATGACTACCTTATTAATAAGTATGTTAATTGATAACCTTCAGGAAATCAGTGCCTTTCTTAGTGAACATCTCCAAATACAAGCAGAAAAGCTACAAAGCCAAGCTAAGCCAAGGAAAACAAATGGGCAAATCTGGAAATGCCTTGTTGAGAAAAGGCTTCAGATCTCAGTTTATGAGTATTTCACCTGTTCAGTTATAGAAAACCCAGGTGTTTGATGCAATTTCCCCAAATATGTGGCAAAAGATCTTGCCCACTAAACTGGTCCAAGAAAAGGTTAGGTGAGAGGTTTATTCAAAATAAATTGAAATAATGCCAAACCGGACTGTTTCTGAGGCAACCAGGAAATGGAGAGCTCATGCTAATAGCATAATGGTAAATTGCTTTTTTTTTTGGCTGTTTCTACCCTTGTTTTATGATAGAAGCCAAGGTTTTGAGCATTTTAAACCTCATCTCTGGTCTAAAAATGAAGTTAGTTGTTTGAAAAGCAGCTGCTTGAAACAGCTTTACTCCCTCTGGAGTCTCATGGCAGCTTCAAAGCAGATGCCAACAGGGATAGATGCAAATGTGCAGTTTGTGTGTGTGCATGCATGCGTGTATGCATGTGTGTGTGTGAGTCTGTGTGTGTATACACGTGGATGTTTTCTCTTTATTTAAAATAAGATGATTCTCCCTAACTAAAGGCCTCCATGACTCATTAAAACAAAGAGCAGAGTGTTCCATAGACTTCTCCTCCTCACTTTTTTTGTTTAGTCAAATGAAGCAGCATTGGATTTCCCATTTTCACTAGCAGCTTTAGTGGATTCTTAAACAGTCTGGCTTTTTCCATCTGTTCTATATGATGCAGAGCCCTGTAAGACTTTTGTGTATCCTAAGCAAACTTTGAAAATTTTGTCATCTCTTTGTCTTACTTCACACAGAGGTTTGGTTCCCCAATAGAGTAATGCAAGCAAATTCATGTACTATGGAGAACAAAACTTTATGGCATTAAATGATACATTTATTAAAAAAAAGTAATTTTGAAAACAGTACTTTATTCTACATTTCTCTCATGATGACCTGGTTGAACCACAGTATATTGCCGTATACTAAGCCTAATTGTATATCTAACACTAGTTCTGGCTCTGATGAGATAGGCTTAACTTCTTCCACCCCCAATAATCATCTGGGGATAAAGTTTTTTGTTTGTTTGTTTGTTTTTAACCAACACAACAGGAGCAGTAATTTTATTCAACAAATATTTATATAATGGGGATTTATCAGAGGACCATTGTTCAATTTGATGAATTCCCTCAATAAATTTTATGAAATTACAAATTATAGATTTTGTTGCATGCAGCTGAAGGGCATTTTCTGAACATCTTTCATGGAGATGAAATTGTGCCCTGATATTTTGTTAGTTGGGCTTCAAATATTGGGGCTGTCTCTTGATGAACAGATATTCCTCATTTACCCTGGACCCACAACATCTGAATTACTCTAAGAAATATCCTAACTTGTTGAAGTTTATATTTCTTCATTGCTCATGGTATGGCTTTTGTCATTTAGCTGCATGGTGATCCCCTGGTGAAAATTCTCTTTCTTCTCCAAGGAGAACACTGTTAAGGAAATTGCTTTCTAGAACAGCTGGACCTCTTGCTTATACTTAGGAGCTCCCTATCACTTGGGAACTTCCAAACTTTCATTAAAAGATCATTGTCAGGAACTGAATAGGAGACCAAAAGAAAGAAAAAGGTAGCCAGGGTTTGGAGAGCCAGGAAAGCTCACCTGGGAAAATACAGGTGTTTGTCCCACAAATTTCTATTATCTGCTGGGTAAAGAAGAGAGAAATGCCTCCTATGTTTTTTGCTTTAGTCTTGTGTGGGACTCCAACAGAGCAAAAGTACAGAGAAGAAGAGGGAAAAGGGGCAAACCATTTCACAGCTCACTCATATATCACAGAAGATGTGATAAGAATCCATCAACCCAAACTTTAGAAAACTAGTCATCAGAGAACAGTCACAACCTCTGAAACCTATTCAGTCCAAGTATCACTGTACAAGTTCCCCTCAATGGGAGATGCCTTTCAGATGCCTGTAACAACAATCTGTAATCTCATCAAGTTTCTTTGGAAGGGTTTCATCAAAGTGATTGGTGACTCCTAATACAATTATTAAGTAACCATTGTTTCTAGAATATTGTAGTATTCTAGGAAGTGGGGAAGACATAGGAAAATAGGCAATGTAATCATTACCTAATGGAGCTTTTAGTCTAATAGAAGTATATGACACACAAAATAATATTAATACAAAATAATGCACTATAAGTGAATAAGATAGATGCAAACAAGTTCAATGTGAGTTATAAGGAGGAAATGTTTAATATCAACTGGGAAAACAATCTCTAGGGCTGTATAGCATTTGACTTTGGTTTTAAAGGCTAAGTAGGAGTTTACTAAGTGAAAAGAGGGAAGAGAAGGGATTCCTTAGCATAGAAAATATGAGTTAAGAGATAAAGCCAAGATAGCATGAGATATATACATGTCATAGTAAATCACGGAGTTTTGGTTAGGGTACACAGAAGATAGTAAGAAGATTATTTGGAAAGATAACATGACACAAGACTGGGAATGACCTGTAATGTCAGGCCAAGAAGCAATACTGTACTGTACTGTGAAACACTGTATAAATATGAGTGGTCAGGCCAAGAAGCAATACTGTACTGTACTGTAAAATACTGTATAAATATGAGGGGTTGTTGTTACTCTAAGACCCAGAGAGTGAATAGTAGCCACTTGGCTATCCCTCTAGGGAACTACTTAACTTCCTGGAGTGGTATATATGGGGTGAGCAGATCAATCTTATCCTAGAAATAGAAAGGGGAACAGTTGCCCCACATCTCTTTGGAATCTTTGTGGAATTTCTGAGGTTTTTAAAAGTTAACCTGCTTTCTGTAGTGAAAAATTAATTCATACTTCTAGTTAAAATTTGCTAAGTTTTACAGGTATCCCTGGACATATGTCTTTCCACCCAACATAGGCATTCTTTTATTGCTACTCTGGTCACACTGCAATTTCTTAGTCACAGGCTTCTAGGAACTTTGGACCTTTAAGAATTCATAGTTTGCTGGCAGACTGAATCATAGAGTATGCATTTGCCTGAGATCAGGAAATTACAAACCAAAAAAAAAAGACATAGAAAGGGGAATGTGAAGATGGATGCATGGTGGCCATGACATACTCCTCTCTCTTATCTGACTCTTGGGAGATAGTGGAATATTTATTTTCATTCTTCAAAGCCAAAAGCAAGCACTAGAGAAAGATGGGTAAGTCCTCTTTTTGTTATACTTAACTGATTTCTCATTCAGCAGCAAATAGCTAAGTCTTCATTATCTCCCATTACAAATCCATGAGTTATAAGTTCTTTCAATTCAGCAGCCATTTAGAAGACACCATCATTAGCTTTTGTAAGTGCTGTGTCTAAAGGTGGGGTCCCTCCAACTTTTCATATTTTTATCAATAGATTTTCACAAAATCATCTAATATTGTGAATTTAGATTTGGGCAGGACCTCAAAAGTCATTTCATACAATGCCCTCATTTTACAGATGAGAAAGCTGAGGCCTGAAGAAGTTCATTTGCTTACACATAATCACTCAAATAGTAAGTTGCAGGGGTGAAATTTGAGACTGAGTCCTCTGATTCAAAATTGAGCACAGTTTTAATTGAATCACGGAATGTGTGGCATTGCTGATTATCTCTCCTTTTAGATATTTTCTCCTCTCTTGGTTTATATTCATTTGCTCAGTGGTGGTTATCTTCTTACCTATCAATTAAATCTTTCTTAGTCTTTTTTGAAATTTCATCATCTGCATTCTGACTTTTATTAGTGGGCATACCACAGGGCTCTCTCCTGAGACCTTATTTCTTCTCTCTCTGTGCTTTCTTTATGATCTCATCATTCACTGTAGGTTTAACTATCATATTTCTGTGGATCATTTCAAACTATATAACCATCCATCTTTCCTCTCCTGGTATCTAGTCCCTTTTCTCCAATTACATACTGGATATTTCTTCCTGGATATAGGAATCTCAAAACCCACATCTCCAAAACAGTTATTGTTTTCCCAAAACCGATGACTCTTCCTAACTTCTCTATTTCAGTTAAGTACACTGTCATTTGCCAGGTACTATTAATCAGTTTCACAACCTGTGAAACCTTAACTCTTCATTTTTACTTATACCCTGTCCCATATTCAAACAGTTCCAAAATCTTATTAATTCCATTTAAAAACATCTCTCATATGCATCCTCCTTCCCCCCATGCAACCACTCATTACCTCTTGCCTGGATTTGTTTTGCTCTACCGGAACCAAGTTAAAAAAAAAGGGATCTTTCATTTTCTATAGCTTTCACTTGATTGTGTGATCCAATCAACCATTTATTAACATTTATTAAGTGCCTGCTATATGCCAGACACTGTGCCATGCTTTACTGACTCCCATTGACTTTACATTGAAATATTAACTCTTCCTTGGGCAAGTAATGCCCTTAAAGCCTGGCTTTAGCCTATTTTTCCACAATGATTGTACATTACCCCTGCTCATGTACTCTCCACTCTAGCCAAACTTGCCCACTTGCTTTTCACCATCTGTGCCATTTAATATTATGATTTGATATTTTTGGAGAGGGCATCCAATATGTCAGCCATGCTCTTCCCCCTTACCTTCACTTCTTGGAAACCCTAGCTTCCTTCAAGGCTTGGGTCAAATGTCACTTCATTTCCTGATTCCACCAGTTGGCAATACTATACACTCCACCCAATTCTTGTGCATCTTTTTAATATCCTATACTTCTAAGTGAACATGTCTTTCCCCACACAACATAAGCACATTGAAGTCAAGGGTTGCCTCATTTTATCATCGCATCCTGATTATATACAATATTGAGGGAATCAGAGTTACAAAATTTGATGATTTAACATTAATCTTGCAGCAACATTTCTGTACTGGGTATGGGACAGGGACATTTGAACTCTATGACTTTGATTTCTCCTTGAACATTTTCAATTATAAGTGTACTGGCCTTGACAACTGATTCTTTTTCACAGGGAGGACTAACAGATACCTGATTTTGTTACAAAGAATCTTATATGATCATTGATTTTTTTAAAGAATGTAGATAGCTATTTTTGATAGTACTGTAAGCATAGTTCCCCACCCCCTGCAACCACCCAAGAGATAGGTGGATGGGCTAATTAAAGTTTTATCCACAATAATACTAATCCAAAAGCCTACGACCACTTTTCAGTGCATTTCTGAAGGCAACCAAGTTGCCAATGCCTTATGATTTCTCTCTTTGCTATTAACATTTTATTTTGACTTCCTAGCTATTTAACTGTGTGAAACATTTACATAAGGTTGTAAAATATAGTAATGCATGCATTATTTTTTTATCACCTTGAGGATGAGTGAAAATGAAATCTAGTCACTATCTACTTTAGTCAACAGCTAAAATCATGTGCTCTATATTCATCGATCAATATATGAGGGTAGTAGATATCCATTCCATTATTTTATGACTGCAATGTGTGAAACTCATAATTACTTGTAACAGTAAATTCCAATTTGTTCTTCTTTGGAAAATGTGCATAAAGTAAGTGACTGAGACATCACATCATGTTTATAATATAACAGTAAAGATTATTTTCAAGGTATGAACATTAAAAATAATAGTGAAAAGAAGCCACACAATTTAGCATTATAAATTTAGTATACATAAATACAAATCAGCATTAGTATTTATATATTAATTTTTTCTTCCAGTTGAGTATGAGTAGTGAGTATTTTTCTGCAAAGGGGATATCTGTAGTTTTCTTAATATATTGATAGGGGCAAAAAAAATTGAAAATGAGGTCATACATGGGAGCACATTGATATACTTTATTTTGACTTTCAGAATTCTGCTGAATTAAAGATTTTTCATAATGGTCATTTTTGAAATTGTAATTCATAATAGAAAGAGAATTAGCTTAAAAAATAAACAGGAAAAAAGTCAGGGATAAATGAATTCCCCAGGGATTGGTCTAAGAAATATATCATTTAATATTATAATAAATGACCTGGTTGTTTAGTTTGCACTGCCAAATGGACTTGGATTTTTCATACAAGGTTGTCACTGTTATTTATTGATTGTTCCCTTAAATTTTGGGACAGCTCCCAGTCATACCCTCAAGCTATTGAGAGCATCATTAGGAAAGATATTGTAAAGAGTACACTTCATCCTTATACAAAACCATACTTCCAATATTAAGAATCAACAGTTTCATTAGTGTGACTACTAGCCCCACAAGTGAAGATGATACATACTTCATAGACAAATTTCTCCTCATATATTGCAGGCCCCCCCTCCAAAAAAATCACAGAGTGCCCAATCCATAGCCAAACTCTTTATTGGGTGATTAGCCTTTCCAACTTGAAAAAGAGTTGTCAAAACTTATGCTCCGCTGGTCCAGCTTTCAGGAATCCAGAATCACCTCCAAAGTTATTAAAAAAAAAAAAAAAAACCTGTGACTAGCATAAAGCTTGTTTCTGTAGAAGAAAAAGATAATCTCTCATTGAATTTGTTTCTGAGTACCCTTTAAGAAAGCCGTAAGGATCCGTAAGGATAATTAAGGTAATTAAGGAACAGACAGTTGCAGGTAAATAGCGTATGCATATAGAACTAAAATGTTGAGATGAGGTTTGATAGCCCAAGTTCTCTCTCTACTTTTATGTTGTAAGCAATTTGAGAGGAAAAAGTGTGTCTTTTTTTTTGGCTTTGTGTCTTCCTCAGACCATAGAATGGCTTAGTGCACATGATAGGCATAGGATAAATGTTTATTGAGTGGCTTGATGAATGAATGAATTAAATCTACACAATTTTTGTATACTCTTAATAGTATAAATATAGAAAATCCTAAGAAATATGATAACCAGAACCTGAACACTACCTCAACTGCCATGCATCACCTCCTGCCAAACCATCACTTGACATCTGAAGCAAACAGTGCTAAGTCAAGTGAATGAAAATAACATTTTGCATGCCCTGTAGGACTTATAGAATCTTCAGATTTAAGGCCTTAAAAAGGACCTTGAATGTAATTTCATTCAACTTCATTATTTTAAAAATGAATATTCTAAGTTTAGTGTGATGTTCACCTAATCTCACCCATTCCTCCAAAATAAAATCCACTAAAACAAATCCACCAAGTGGACATCAAGCCTTTTCTTGAAGTCCTCCAATAAGAAGGAACCCATTTATTGCTGACATTCCCAAATTTACCTCTTTGCAATTTCTCCCCATCATACCTAGTTCTTCCATCTGTGGTCAAGAAGAACCATCCAAATACTTCAACACAGCTATCTTATACCATCTGAATACTTTTTAAACTAAACATCTTTGTCCTTCAACCAATTCTAACCCAAGTTCCTTCACCACACATCTCTGGATCTCTATATCATCAATGTACTTTCAAAACTGTGTAATAGAAGCAGGATTTGAGTCCAAATCCTTTGACCTTGAACCAAATGCTACAATCACATCCCTTTTTTTTACTTTATTTTTAGTGGTGGTTCAAATTGAATCTATAAGCTTTGCAGGTACACACACACACACACACACACACACACACACACACACACACATTCAACAATGTTCCTCAAGGCCTCAATTGATTAAACAAGTGCAAATGCAAATTCAAGAAACACTTTTAAAAATGTCTACAAGATGAAAAGCAGAAAGAAGAGAAGTGTTTGAAGTAGTGTCATCCTATCTGGGTAAATTCATTTTATGGGAACATAGAGGTGACTTACAAGTACATAATGCTTTGAAGGTATCTCTTTCATTAAAAATTCTGTGAAAAAATAATATAAAAATTCTGTGAGATGGATTGTGTACCTCTCATTATTCCTATTTATGGATTATGTAATTGAAAGATTAAATTACTGTTCTTTGTCACCAAGCTACAATGTATCAATACCAGTACACAACGCCTCAAAAGGTTGAACCTTTCCATCACTTTTCTCTTTGGCATCCCAGTTCTGTAAACTTTTCACATCATCTTTACTACCTTACCGAGATCATTTTCTAAATGCTAACAATATAGACTGAACAATTTCTTGTGAAGTATTGCTCAAACTGAACACAGTGAAGGTTGGATGAGGACATGGTGAACGCCCGATAAATAGGAATCAATCTGAGTCATTCTACTGCAACTCTTCGAACAGTTATAATTCTGTCAGACTGGGTATTTTCTCTATCAAAGCAAAACTCCATTTACTAAATGATCTACAAGAGTGCTTATGAGAGATTATGACACTGTTTCCCACTCATCCTCTCACATCTAAACTATTACAACAGTCAGCTGGTGGGTTTGCCTGCCTTGTCTCTCCCCACTCTAATTCTTCCTTCATGCAGTCACCAGTCATTTTCCTAAGTTCAGGTCTGACCATATCACTTCCTTGCTCAATAAATTCCATTGGCTCCCTATCACCTCCACTGTGAAATATGAAATGCTCTCTTTTGTGTTCAAAGGCCTTCGTAATCTATCTCATATTTTACAAAAATCCTTTTCCAACCAACCACTCCTAATTCTGGTACTTGCCCTCTATTAATTATTTCTTGTTTATCCTGTGTATAGATGTTTTTATATATATTTATCTACATGTCACCTCAACCATAAGATTGCAAACTCCTCAAGAGCAGGGACTATCTTTTGCCTCTTTTAATATCCCTAAAGCCTAGCATAGTTCCTCACATATAGTAAGCACCTAATAGACGTTTTTTAATTGAATGATTAATTGAAACCGTGCTTGAGTCAAACTAGTTATTGGACTCTCAGAATTGAAGGTTCATCACTAGGCCTATAGTAAAAGCCTTTCCTTGTTTGTAAGATCTCCAAAAGTGTGTGCTCCTCTGGCATGGTCTTCAGTAATAAAGGATTCCCATCCTACCATGAATCAGAAAACAGAGGAGGACTTTGCTAAAATATGAAAAAGTAGAATTGAAATGAGCAGACCTGCCAGAATTTGTATATTCATCTGTTCCAGTTCAGGAGATAGTATAGTACAGAAAGTGTATTTGCAGATCAAATCCATTTTTACTTACTATTTTTCTTCTCTGGGCTTCAATTTTCTCTGTTGTAAAATTAGGGAATTAGAATACATAGACTTTAAGGACCCTTCCTACTCTCACCCTGTCATCCTGTAACAGTGGAACTGTCACGGGTGCTGTACCATTTGAGGCCCTGATATGAGAGGGGAGCAATGGCATGCTCAGAAGATGATTCCAGAAAAAGCAGCTAGATGAGATCAAATATGTAAAATAAGAAAATATGCTAGAGGTAACACAGTTTAAGGGTAATTCATAGATTTATTCTAAAGTTATCTCAAAGAAGAGATTTCAAAGTAATGGATAAAAATATGGATAATACCTTAATATTCTCTTCCCCAATCTTCAATGCTGCCTCTCTCCCCACCCCCTCTCCCACCCCAAAATGTAGTGTGGAAAGAGAGGATAGGATTCTGCACTTGAAATGAGGAAAATCTAGGTTCAAATCAAATCCTACTTCATATAATTAGTACTTGTGTGACATTGGCCAAGTTATAACCTCTCTTAAGTTTAGTTTCTTCATCTATAAAATGGGGATGAAATAACTCTTGCACTTTCCTCAGAGAGTTGTTAGGAGGCTCAGATCAAAAGAAAGAAAAAGTTCCTTGTAAATATTAAAATGCTGCTGATGTGTCAGTTATTATTAGTGATATCAATATTACAATCTCCATGTGCCTCAGAGTCTTCATCTACAATATGAGGCAGACTAGATGTCATCTAATTTTACTTCTAAAACTATCATAACAACAGCTATTGTCCCATATGTCTTCATTCTCTCTCTATAAAATCTGTGTAAGAATGGTCTGGACATGCACTGAGAGTATCATCAATTAAAATATTTAGAATGAAGAGTCAGCTTTTATACAAAATTTTGTATTTCAGACCATGCCTTTACAATCCTATTTGTAATTGCTTGGCACAGAGAATATACCACCCTCTATCTTTATTGTTTATGGATTTAAAGGGAAACATTTTACTCAGTAGAACTAAATATAATCTTACAAGATTTCCTCAGAGAAGCTGTCTCCTGTATGATCATTAAAATTACATAAGACTCCATGATAGATGAGACTAGGTAGATAATTTTGTGACTCAATCCACTGAGTATTGTCATCAAGTGAGGTGTAAAACTGGGAAACATATGTTCACTTAACACATTTTTCTACTTATTAGAAGATTTCCTAAGCAAAATTCAAACAAAAGAATGTTTCCCTATTGATAATGGAGTTCTCCAAATGATCATATTTGCTAATTGCTGTATAAAAACTACACCACTCTCTGGGCATGATAAAACTTCCTTAATGAAATCCATAGCTATCAGAAAAGTTTCATTCTAACCATCCATACTGGAAAAACAAAGTGAATGAAATATCTGTATTCTTCAGTATTTAACAGGCAGCTAGATGGTAACCTTATCAAATTACATAAAAACACATATTCCTTGGAGAAAGATTTCAGACAAACAAAGAGCCAGTCCCAGAAATGAGTAAGCAGATGAGTTTGAATTGGATACCAACTGGGAAACTGAGGAATTTGTTCAAAGATCTAAAACCCTGAAATGCCACAAAAATATGCATGTATGGATATACACATATACACAATATGTATGTATATGCTCTGCAGGTATATACTTAGATATGTGTATATGTTCATACACAAGTGGATATGTATATATGTACATATATATCCATGCATAGATGTTTGTATATGTATGCATTGATGCATGTATGTATACATGATACATTGATATCCTCATTTCCAACTTTTAAATCCTCTTTCCTTCCCCCCTCTCAAAATATGTGAGAATAGAGGGCAAGGTTCTGGACTTGAAATCTGGAAGACCTAGTTTTAAATGCTACCCCATTACTGGTTGTGTGACCTTGGACAATCATTTAACCCTTCTCAATCTCAGTTTCTTCATCTCTAAAATAGATAATACTTACCACACAGGGTTCTTATGAGACTTCTTTAAGGAGGTAGCCAGGAAGCAAGAGTGAGAAGTAATAGGTAGACTTGGTAAGAACTTTATTGGTATTTTAAGATATTAGAAGAACCAAAAGAAGGTCTCTGAGACATTAAGTAAATGTCAATGGAGTATTTATAACAGTGAAAAGAGTACCACATTGACATTGACTTGTCTACCTACACACATGCATACAACATATACTAGGCATATTTGCACACTTGGTTTACCTTCTATGTCAAACTATAGATCTAGAAAATATCAGATTTGAGGTTAGAAAGGTACCTCATGTTTTAGAACACAGGAAAGAAGAAAGGGAAGAGGAAGGAAAAAAAGAAGTAGGGAGAGAGGAAGAGTAGGGAAGGAGGGAGGAAGGAAGGAAGGAAGGGAGAAAAGAAGGAAAGAAGGAAGGGAGGGAGGGAGTAAGGAAAGGAGAAAGAAGAGAAGGAAGGAGGACAAAAAAAAGAAAGAAAGAAAGAAAAAGAGTGAAAAAAATGATAGAGACATAGAGAGGGAGAGGGAGAGAGAGACACTCTCATCTCAAATTTGCATATTCAAGCAACGCACATTACCCCTTTGGTCATAGGCAGAGACATATGCCTCATTTTAAAGTATGAATCTATTAACTCTCTGTCAGAAGGTGGGAAGCATTTTTCTTAGCAATGATACTTCACTTTTGCATTCTTGGGAGTTCTAAAGTCTTTCAAAGTTGTTATGCTTTATAATGTGGTTGTCCTTATTCTTCTCACTCCACTTTTCATCAGTTCACAGTAGCATACCTAGGTTTCTCTGAAACCATTTGTTTTGTCATTTCATAAAGCACAATAATATTCTGTTATATTCATTTATAATGGTTAACCATTACTCAATAGAAGGTACTCCCTTGGTTTCCAGGTTTTGTTCACACAATAAATGCTGCTATAAAAATTTTTGACATGTATGGGTTAATTTCCTCTTTCTTTGACCTCTTTAAAGTGTGTCTAGTTAGTAGCAGTTCCTCTAGGTTAGAAGGTATATGCAATTTTATGATTTTGGGGCCGTAGTTCCAAGTTGTTTTTTTCTTCAGAAGGGTTAGATTAATTTACAGAAGTGTCTGTTTCCCTCATTTCCAACAACATTTATCATTTTCCTTTTTTTGGTTAATTTAGCCAATCTGATGGATTCAAGGTAGAACCTCAGAATACCTTGAATCTGCAATTTTCTAATTTTTAGCGATTTGTAGCATTTTTTCATGTAGTTTGTGGTAGCTTGGATTTCTTCCTTCAGGAAAAATAACTCCCTCTTCATATCTTTGGCCATTTAAGTATTGAGGAATGCCTTTTTTTTCTTACATATTTAAAACAGTTCTTTATATATCTTGAATATAACATCTTCATTTCCAAGTTTAAATGCATTGAATTTGCTTGTACAAAAATGTGTTGATTTTTTATGGTCAGAATTATTTACATTGTATTCTTTGATCCTCTCTATCTCTTCTTTGGTAATGAACTCTTCCCCTATCTGTAGATAAGAAAGATAATTTTTTTCTTGTTCTTTCTTTTATTTCATCATTTTTATCTGTCATGTTTCCACTTGGAACTTACCTTGGAACATGAGGTGAGACATTAGTCTATAGCTCTTTTATATCAGAACATTTTCTGCATTTCCCAGCAATTTGTTAAATAACAGTCCTTACCCTCATGGCTCTTACCTATGGCTTTTGTGTTTAGCAAACACTGATATTTTGTTTGCTTTGGTAAATTTTGTATCTATTATGCATCTTTGAAGCTAGCTCTACATGCATTAATCTACATTTTCTCTGTATTGAAAATGCATATTTTAATTTTGATATTTCTTAACCAGTACCAAATAGCTTTTATGATTATGGCTTTTTAATACAGTTTAATACCTGGTGCTGATAGCCCCTTAGTTTCCCAATTTTTCACTATTTCACTTGAGATAATCATCTTTTTTATTCCTCCATTATATATATATATATATATATATATATATATATATATATATATGTATGTGTGTATACACAAACACACATCTATATCTATAGCTACATCATCTATGTAATTTCTGTTGTTCATCCTTTATTTTTGAAAAGGACTAATGACATCATGGGTGATGTCTTGGCTTGCATATGAATTGGATTTAAGAGAGGCAGAGTTGCACAAAGTCATTGGTCTCATTCTCTTTTTCAGAGGCAGGATAAAATACAAGATGATTGGTGATGGGCTAGAATGAAATGAATGACTTTGTTGTCTTAGACATCTGACTAAGCTCTAAGCATTCTACAGTACCTACTTCAGCCACCTTCATGACAACTGGAACAAATTGTTCTCATACACCCATTCTTCTGGTAGAAGTCTTCACATATTTGGGGTAGACATCCTCCTAATTTGCTAATGAATTGGAGGTTTGTCAGCTTTCCTCAGCTTAGTTTAGCCCTTCTGCCAAGACGATTTTACTGGAGTGTGATCTCTGCATGCAACAGTTTCTTGAAGCTACAGGTGAGAGTTAGATGACAGGAAGACACAAAAGGTAGATAAGCAACTCTGAAAGGGCTCAGCAAGCCCTCATACAAGGGATGGTAGTCCTTCCTGAATACTCTAATCTATATCTCCATGACAACTCTCTGACTCTGTCTCTCTCTTCTTTTTCTCTCTGTCTCTGTCTTTCTGTCCCTCTCTCTCCCTCTCTTCACTTTATGTCTACATCTATAACATCTATATTATCCATAGCTATATTTCCTATACCACTAACTATATTAGTATCTGTACCTATATCATATAGTTATGGATATCAATATGATTCCATGTCCATATGATACAGATTCAGGTAAAGATCCACATCCATATGCATATTCATCTATCTATCTATCTATCTATCTATCTATCTATCTATCTATCTATCTATGTCTGTCTGTCTGTTTGTCTGTCTGTCTGTCTATCTATCCATCCATCCATCTAGTCGATAGAGTACTGGACCTGGAGTCAGGAATAAATAAAGGGACATCTGAACTTAGATAATTACTGCACAACCATGGGAAAGTCATTTAATCTCTGTCTGCCTCAGTTTCTTCAAGGGCAAAATGAGGATAATTATAGTACCACCTCTCCAGATTGCTGTGAGGATCAAATAAGATAATATTGGCAAAGCACTTTGTACAGTGCCTGATATATAGTAGAAACTTAACAAATGCTTGTTCCCTTCCCCTCATGGGCATGTGTCTGTCTGCCTGCCTGCCTATCTATTTGTCTATCTATCTATCTATCTATCTGTGTCTATCTGTCTATCTGTCTATCATCCCATTTTTTCTGAATTTCTTTTAGCCAGAGTTTCTGAGGTGATTATACTCCTCATACTCCTTAATAAACCAAAGAATATTCACTGCAATGGTGACCATCTTATTTTGATTAGATTTGTGTAGGCAGAGTAAAGGAGCAAGATGGCATGGGACTATTATAATGACTTTAGAATGAGATCAGATAAAAAAATTAATGACTTTATAATTAGACAGAAAGATCTTTCTAAGGAAAAAGGGGAAATGAGGAAAAGCATAAAGGGTGACCTCAACAGACATAATTTGTTTATCTTGAAATTATTAGACTTTTTATAATTTATCTGTTCCTTGTCAAAATTGAATATCACTGGATTCTCTGGGCCTGCTTCAAATTCTATGGAAGAGTTTAACTAGAAGCATTTATTGACAGCCTAGGTATATACTTTTGAGTGTAAAAGTTTACTGGGGAAGTACTGATGAAGAGATTTTTTTATGAATTGAACCCTCTTGATGAAATTATGGGATGCAAAGTTCTAACAGCAAAGACAGTGATAGATAAAAGATTTGTTGCTTGCTTTACTATGCACCAGGTAGGGTTTTAAGCATTGAGAATACAAATACAAGCAAAAAAGAAGTCATTACCTTCATGGACCTTATATTCTAATTGGGAAGACCACACATAGAAGTGAGCTAGAAGTAGAGGATGGGGTAGTATCTATTCTCAGTAGCATGATATGGAGTGTCCTAGATGTATACTTCATAGTAAGATAGAGCAAAATTAGCCCTATTTGAGGAAAAAAAAAACACCTTGGGCCAGAATCCAGCATCCCAGAGGCAGAGTACAAGATTCCAGTAGGAGCAGAATGATATTGACAGTCTATGTGGAGATGATAGGGAAATGATATAATTATTCACTCATTTTAGAATGAAAATGTCCCATTTATATCTTATAAGGATATAGAACTTTGTAAAGGATACCAATGTGGCCCATTGGTATATGTAAGAGTCAAAAAAATTGTCCCTGAGAAAGACCACTTGATGTGTAACATAACTGAGATTTAGATTTAATCGTGTCAAAAAGTTAAAATTTTTTTATTTGAAGAAATCATAACAAGATGTTAATTATGTGTAATATATGCCCACCAATGCTCATTGATAGGAGGAAATGTGTGCTTCTCACAGAGTCCCCAAGCAATATGTCTAGCACAAACACTTGTTTCTAACTCAGAGATTTGATAGGCATATTTATCTCTTATTTGTAGCTTTGCTAAATCTGATTTAAATTTGTTCTTGAAGGTTGCTCATGTGTTTTTTTAACCTAGTGCCTACTACAAAGTGAACAGAAATGGGCAACATTCTACGTAATTAAATTCATCTCTATGTGAAGGAAACAGGCTACCCAGAAGGTTTTTACTATAAAAGAAAATAGAGACATATAATTTCCATTAATTTGTTGCATTTTAAGAGAAGAAAGATTTTTTTTATTTCTTTTGAATATGAAAAATATATTTTATCCCTCAGACAAAATCATGAGTTTTATAATGAACTAAGAGTTATAATTTGTACCACACAATGTTAGACAGTCATAAGAGAAGACAATGAAAACTGAATGGATTAAAGGAAGAATATGGCAGTGATATCTACTTTACTTCTTTCTCCTTGAATTTTTTACAGAAGATTTTAAAAAATATTTTATTTGTGGCATTACAAGTTCTAAAATACACAGAACTTTTTATACAGTTAAAGGTAATGTTCCTACTTCAGTCCTTATAACCATCCCTCGCTTGGTGGTTCAGTGTTCATGACAGTTCTAAGACAAACCACAGGTACAGAAATTTATTCCATAATCTGACCTGCAAAATCAGAGACTGAAACTTTATAAACTAACAGAATATAACACTCCTCAATGAGAGAAGATGCCTTGACACAGGCATCTTCTTATGGAAGATTTGATTAGGATGGAGTCTGGGGGAGAAGCAATGTGTCCTGTATCAAATACCTTACTTTCATAATCACATCCTACTTATTATCTTACTTTTTTACCCAGACACAGGAAAATTATGAATTACAGGACTCTTTAAAGGTGGGCATAGAAATTTATTTAGAAAAGAGACTGTAATAACTTAGATATATAATACCTCGTACTTTCTCATTTGTGTATCTGACTAATCTGTTTTCTACACTGAAGGTCCAGCTCTTCCTCTGTACTTTTACCATTTGAAAATTGTACATGCTCCTCAGTTCTGGATTCACATAGACTCATATTCTTTTTTTTTTTTAATAAATTTCTTTATTTATTTTTAGTTTACCACACACAGTTCTACATAGTTTTGAGTTCCAGTTTTTCTCCCCTCCCTCCCCCCTCCCTCCCCAAGACGGCATGAAGTATCATATAACTGTCATGTATAACTTCGCATTGAATTAATTTATGCACTAGTCAAGTCGTGGAGAAGAATTTTGACCAATGGAATGAATCATGAGAAAGAAGAAACAGAACCAAAAAAAAAAAAAAAAAACCAAAAACAAAAACAAAAGAGAAGCAGAAAAGGCGAGCATGTAGTGTGCCTCAGCCTGTATTCAAACTTCGCAGTTCTTTGTCTCGATGAAGATAGCATTCTCCATCGTGAGTCCCCTGGAGTTGTCCTTGCCCCTTAGGTTGCTGAGAAAAGCGCAGTATGTCAGGGTTGGTCCTCACGGAATCCATATATCTGTGGCTGCGCACAACGTTCTCCTGGCTCTGCTCCGCTCACTCGGCATTATGTCGTGTAGGTTTTTCCAGGTTGTTATGAAGTCTGCATCATCCCCATTTCTTAGACTCATATTCAATGGGTATGTGCTTCTCAATAATCATATTCTCCAAACTGTGCCTCCATTCAGAGTTTCCCTTGGTACCATCTGAATTTGGCTTTTTGTTTTTAAACTTCTCTTCTAGGGGCATTTCCCCCCCTCCAATTGAGAAAATATTGTAAAGCACTTTGCACAGTGTCTGGCACATAGTGGACACTTAATAAATACTTGTTCCTTTCTCTTCCCTCACATAGGCAATCCAGGCCAATAAGGCAATTGTACTTAAAATAGCTATTCAGCACATTCATGGGAAGAGAAGAAGCTAGTTTTCTGGCCCCCTTCAGCAAACAATAGTGATCTCTCCTGCCTTCAAGTTAGTGTCATTCCTCAACCTTTTATTCCCAGTATGATTCAGGCTCATTCCTTCCAAAAGATTCATGACAACAACAGGGAAAGTCATTAAGCATATCTTACTACTGGAAAGGCCACACAAGACTATGTTTTACAGGTCTTATCTGCATCATGTTGTCTTCCCTCCTAGCCCACATGCTACTCCCATAGCTTTTAGAAGTTCCCATCATGGGGGTGGAGCCAAGATACCAGAGTAAAGACAGGGACTCTCCTGAGTTCTCCTCCAAAACCCTCCAAATACATTTTTAAAATGACTATAGACAAATTCTAGGGCAGCAGAATCCATAAAAAGATGGAGTGAAACAAATTTCCAGAGCAAGACAACTGGGAAAATTGGGAGGAGAGGTCTGTTGCACCAGGCTGAGAGAGGAGTGCAGTCCAACACAAGCTGCACTAACACAGACTAGAATCCAAGAAAACCGGAGCAGGCCTTGCAGGTACTGAATCACTTGCTGCAGTAGTGGTTTCTGGACCTTTCAGTCCACAGACACCAGGAACAACTTAGAAGGGCAGCAGGAAGGGTCTATCATGCCTTGGTTGGATGGGAGCACAGTCCAGCACAGGCCATATCACCACAGCCTCAGCTACAGCAAACCAGGATCAGGCCTTGGGAGTGACTGTATCAACAGCAGCAGTTACACTAGCTGCTTCTGGGCCTCTCAGCCCACAGACTGTAAGGGTGTCAAACAACTTGTCTGAAGGAAATTACAGGGACCCCTTTGTTAGCATTGAAGCAGAAGTCTGTTGCTTTGCCCATACTTGGATCTGGGCCCTAGGTGGGAGTCCCAGGGCAAGGAGGAGCAATAGCATCGTAGAACTTGCATTCACAGTGGAGGGGGTACCCTTCTCACAGTTCCAGGGCAGGAAAGAGTGCTTGTGGTCAGGCCAGGAGAGGAGGAAATACCTCTCCTTGGATCACATCACGTTGAAAGAAGTGAAAACTTACAGACCCCTAGATGTATCTCTGAAAATAGCTACTCAAAACCCTTGAAGTCTGGGACAGTGCATGTTCCATCCTGGAAGCAGAGCCCTACTTTAACAAACAGTTAAAAATAAAGTAATAGGCTAGGAAAAAGAATAAAAAATGGGAAAAACCCTCTGACTGTAGAAAGTTATCATGATGCAAAGGAAGATCAAAACACACACTCAGAAGAAGATAGTCAAATCAAAGTTCTTACATTCAAAGACTGCAAAAAAAATATTAATTTGTCTCTGGCCACATCACATCTCAAAAAGGCTTTTGAAAATCAAGTAAGAGAGGTCAGAGAAATGACAGTGATACAATAAAATTGTGAGAAAATACTCAACAGCTTGGCGAAAGAGACACAAAAAAATACTGAAGAAAATAATACCTTAAAAATCAGACTGGGCCAAATGGCAAGAGGTACAAGAAGACAATGAAGAGAATAATGCCTTAAAAAGCAGAATTAGCCAAATGGAAAAGCAAGTCCAAAAGTTCCCTGAAGGAAATAATGCCTTAAAAATTAGAATGGAGCAAATGGAAGTTATTGACTTTCTGAGAAAACAAGAAGTGATAAAACAAAACCAAAAGTGTGAAAAAAAAACATGATGGGGAATATCTTACTGGAAAAACAACTGACCTGGAAAATGGATCCAAGACATAATTTAAAAATTATTGGACTACCTGAAAGCCATGATAAGAAAAGCCTATACAACATCTTTCAGGAAATCATCAAGGAAAACTGCCCTGATATTCTAGAACCAGAGAATAAAATAGAAACTGAAAGAATCCATCAATCACCTCGTGAATGAGATCCCCAAATAAAATTTTCCTAGGAAATATTCCTAGGAATATAGCCAAATTTCAGAGCTCCTTGGTCAAGGAGAAAATGTTGCAAATAGCCCAAAAGAAATAATTCAAGTATTGTAGAGCCACAATTAGGATAACAAAAGACTTAGTAGCTTCTATATTCAAAGATTGGAGTGTTTGGAATATTATATTCTGGAGGGCAAAGGAGCTAAATTATAAGCAAGAATCAGCTTCCTAGAAAAACTGAGTATAATCCTTCTGGGGAACAAGTAGACATTCAATGATAAAGAGGACTTTCAAGAATATTTGATGACAGACCTGAGCTGAATAGAATATTTGATTATCAGATACTAAGAGAAGCATAAATAGTAAACAGGAAAGAGAAATCATATGGGACTTAATAAGTTTAAACTGTTTTCATTCCTCCATGGTAAGAAGATATTTGTAACTCATAAGATCTTTCTTATTATTACATAGTTAAAAGGAGTATATACAGAGAGGGCACAGGTGTGAGTTGATTATGAAGGGATGATACCTAAAAACATGAAGTTAAGGGTTGTGAGAGGAATATATTGGGAGAAAGAAAAAGGGAGAGGTAGAATGGGGTAAATTATCTCACATAAAAGAGTCAAGAAAAAGCTTTTATAGTGGAAGAGAAAAGGGAGGATGAATTAGTTCAAAGAGGGAATGACAGACAAAGGCAATTGGGTATAGAAATCTATTTTGCCCTACAGGAAAGTAGAAGAGGAAGGGGATTATAAGAAGTGGGGGGAGTAGAAGGGAAAACAGATTGGAGGAAGGGGTAGTCAGAAGCAAAACACTTTTGAGGAGGGACAGGGTGAAAGGAGAGAGAGAATAGAATAAATGGGTTAAGGGAATAAGATGGTGGGAAATACAATTAGCAATGGTAACTGTGAAAAAAAAAATAAGTTTCTGTGATAAAGGCCTCATTTCTCTAACATATGGAGAACTGCGTCAAATTTAGAAAAAATAAAAGCCTTTCTCCAATTGATAAATGATCAAAAGATATAATCCTTTTTCAGATGAAGTAAACCAAAGCTATCTATAGCCATGTGAAAAATTATTCTAACTCACTATTGGTTAGAGAAATGCAACGTGAAACAATTAGATTGACTAAGAGGACAGAAAAGGTATATGGCAAATATTGAAGGGGATATGGGAAAAACAAGAGAGGTTAGCTACTCTAGCTTTTATCTGATAACCTTACATGGAAATGAGTCCTCTCTTTTCCATGCATTTACATAGACAGTTTTTCATTGCTCTTTTATCTCTTTAATAATTACACTTTATGTGATTATTTTTTCCATCTCCCATTTCTTCTATTGGACTCTAAGCTTTGGATGTATAAGCAGTAATTTTTTTCTTACCATTTTTGGCCTTTAATATATAGCACAGTGATTTACTCAGAAGAATAAAAGTTCTTTGAATTAAATATGTTAGGCCCACAAAATTCCTACTCTTCTGCTTATCATAATACAGATGTGATTCTAATTCATGAGGTTTATACTCTTAGGACCCAGGCTGTGGGAAGTTTATCTTGCTAGTAAGGCTTTTAGTGTGGGTCCAGTTATTGATGGTATGTTTCTTATATGAAGATAATATACCTAAGTTCACCTAGGTTCATTACTAAGTTATAAAATATTTGACTAAAAATTTAAAATTAAATTTTAGATATGTAAATTGTAGCCTTAAAGGTACAAACTGCGTCTCTCAAGGAGGAACCACCCTGATGAAATCCCATATCCTTAAAGTAGAAAATAAAGGGAATTTGTTGTGTAACTGCCCTCTAGAAGTTATTTTTGGCACCAAAGTGGCACAGTGGATCATTTCTGGATTCAGGAAGATCTGAGTTCAAATTCAGCTTCTGGCTTTTATACACTTAATTTCTCTTTGCTTCAGTATCTTCATCTGTAAAATTGGGATAATGATAGCACTGACTTCTCAGGGTTATTCTGATGATCAAGTTAAATGATAATTTTAAAGGAATTATCAGAGCTCCTGCCACATGTATAAATATTAGTTATGATGATAATTATAATGATAATGAAGATAGTGATGATGAAAATGTACCAAATGAATAAAGGGAAGGTATATTTTTTATGCATAAATTAGAAATCACCTCTAAGTGGGATTTGGATTAAGATAGAAAAAGACTAAAATTTTGTTTTATATGGCTCAAAAAATGAATGGAATGATTCACTGAATTGAAAAGAAAATCTGAATTTTAGGTCAAAATAAAAAAAAAAACAATACTTTTCAAATGTTAATTCTTTTCAGTTGTTGTTCCGCAATATAAACTAATAGAACAAAACCACTATGTTGGCTCCCAAGGTGAGCTCAAGCATAAGCCAATGGGACAAAACTACTTTATTGCCTATCAAGGTGAGTTCAAGTAAAGAACTTATTGTGGATGAAACAGTAAGGGGCATATTCCTGAAATGTGAACACAGAAGTGATTTTACACCCTTGAGAAACTCAAGTAAAAATAAAGGAAAAAAAGATGACAAATATTCTGAGGTCTTAACTCAACTTTTGCAGATTCCTAGAAAAAATGATTCTTCACTCCTTTTAGTAGCAATTGTTGGCTGGCTTTTTATTAATATTTTTTCTTTGTTTGTATTAAATAATCTTTGACCAAACATCAATGATGCTAGATAAATTACTCAGAACATCAAGAGTATGAGAAAGCTATAATTTATTAGTTTGAATTAATATTGAATGGAGATACCAATGCCCACCATTTTTATTTTTATTTTGTTTTGATTTTATCTCAACTCATGAGGCATTTTCATTTTAGTGGAGCAGATGATGAATACATTTATTTTTATGTTGTCTACCCCATTAAAATATTAGCTCCTCAAGGCCAAGGACTGTTTGTTTTTGCTTGGATTTGTATCCATAGAACAGTTCCTGACACTGAGCAAATGCTTAATAGATGCTTGTTGACTTGAACTGATACATAAATATATAAAACGAATAAATACAAAAAATACAAAATTTTTAAATACAATATAGTTTGGGAAAGAGGGTACTGGTATTTAAGTGAGATTAGGAAAAGTTTCTTGCATGCTATGGTGTGGGACTGGAATTTTCTTATACATTTTTAAAATTTTATTTAATATTTTTAGTTTTCAGCATTGATTTCCACAAGATTTTAAATTACACATTTTCTCCCCATTTCTACCCTCTCCCCACTCTAAGATGGAATATATTCTGATTGTCCCATTCCCAATCATCCCTCCCTTCTGTCACCCCACTCCCCCCCCCCGTCCCCTTTTTGCTTACTTTCTTGAAGGGCAAGATAGATTTCTATGCCCCATTTCCTGTATATCTTATTTCCCAGTTGCATGCAAAAACTACTTTTTTTTGATGATCTGCTTTTAAAACTTTGAGTTGCAAATTCTCTCCCCTCCTCCCCACCCACCCTCCCTAAGAAGGCAAACAATTTAATAGAATTCACATGTGTATCATTATGCAAAATCTTCCACAATACTCACGTTGTGAAAGACTAACTATGTTTTGCTCCCTCCTATCCAGTTCCCCTTTATTCCATTTTCTGCCTTGACCCTGTCCCTTTCTGAAAGTGTTTCCTTTTGATTACATCCTCCCCCTATCTGCCTTCCCTTCTGTCATTCCTCCTTTTTTATCCCATTCCTCTTTCTTTCCTGTGGGGTAAGATACACAATTCAGTGTGTATGGTATTCCCTCCTCAAGTCAAATCTGATGAGAACAAGATTCACTCATTCCCCCTCACCTGACCCTCTTCAGTTCCTACAGAACTGCTTTTTCTTGACACTTTTATGTGAGATAATTTACCCCATTCTATCTCTCTCTTTCTCCCTCTATCAACATATTCCTCTCTCACCCCTTAATTTTATTTTATTTTTTAAAAATATCATCCTTTCATATTCAACTCACCCTGTGCCCTCTCTCTGTCTCTCTCTGTCTCTGTCTCTCTCTGTATATATATATATATATATATATATATATATATATATATATATATATATATATATATATATATATATACATATATATTCCCTTCAGCTACCCTAATATTGAGGTTTCATGAATTGCTTTTTTTCTTGCTGCTTGCAGCATTTTCTTCTTGGTCTAGGTGCTCTGGAATTTGGTGACAATATTCCTAGGAGTTTTCTTTTTGGGATCTTTTTCAGGAGGTGATGGGTGAATTCCTTCAATTTCTATTTGGCCCTGTGGCTGTAGAATATTGGGGCAGTCCTCCTTGATTATTTCTTGAAAGATGATATCTAGGCTTTTTTTTTTTTGATCATGGCTTTCAGGTAGGTGAATAATTTTTAAATGATCTCTCCTGGATCTATTTTCAGGTCAGTCATTTTTCCAATGAGATATTTCACATTGTCTTCCATTTTTTTCATTCCTTTGGTTCTGTTTTATAATATCTTGATTTCTCATAAAGTCACTAGCTTCCACTTGCTCCAATCTAATCTTTATGGTGGTATTTTCTTCAGTGGTGTTTTGGACTTCCTTTTCCATTTGGCCAATTCTGCTTTTTAAGACATTCTTCTCCTCATTGGCTTTTTGGAGCTCTTTTGCCATTTCAGTTAGTCTATTTTTTAAGGTGTTATTTTCTTCAATATTTTTTGGGTCTCCTTTACCAAGTCATTGACTTGTTTTTCATGGTTTTCTTGCATCACTCTCATTTCTCTTCCCAATTTTTCCTCTACTTTTCTTACTTCATATTTTCCTTGGAGGCTTTTGATGTAGGCTCTTTGACTTTGTTGACTTCTTCTGACTGTATGTTTTAGTCTTCTTTGTCACCACAAAAAGATTCCAAAGTCTGAGTCTGAATCTGAGGCCATTTTTGCTGCCTGTTCGTGTTCCCAGCCAACTACTTGACCCTTGAGCTTTTCATCTGGGTATGACTGATTGTAGAGTAGAGAGTACTTTGTCCCAAGCTTGAGGGGCTGTGCTATTTTCAGAGCTATTGCTCCACAGTAAGCTCTGCCACACCAGCGCTGCTTCTTTCCCAAGAAACACCAACCAGAATTGCAGCCCAGATCCAGGCAGGGCAAAGCAGGCTCTGCACTCCTGGTAAAATCTGCCACTTAATCTCTCCCACCAGGTGGGCCTGGGTCCAGAAACAACTACAGCTGTAGCTCTGGAAGCAGCCTCAGAACTGCACCACCTCTGCTGTTCCTGGGGTGGTGGCCAACTGCAAAATCCTTTCACTCTTTCCCAGCAACTTTTTTCACTAACCTTCTCTGTTGTATTTGGTGTTTGTGGGTTGAGAAGTCTGGTAACTGACACAGCTTACCGATTCAGGGCACTTCACCTGTTCAGCCCAGCTCCTGGTCTAGTTGGTTATTTTGCATCCCATGCTGGGCTCTGCCCTGCTCTGCTCCCAGCTCCAGGTGATAGACCCTTCCCAGTGACCATCCAGGCTGTCCTGGGCTGGGGCCCTGCTTCTCTTTGTTCTTTCATGGGTTCTGAAGTTCTAGAATTTGTTCACAGCCATTTTTTATAGGTGTTTGGAGGGACCTGGGCAGGGAGCTTGAGCAAGTCCCTGCTTTCCAGCCTCCATCTTGGCTCTGCCCCTGTGGGACCTCACCCATAATTTTTAAAAGGAGTATTTCTCTATCTACACACTACCCACTGAGGAGACACAAGTCATTTGTTATAGTTGTGCAGACAATATGGAAGGTAACACAGTTTATGTTGTTATTTCTATGTATACATTTATTGGTCCTTTGAACTGAGAGAAGAAAATGACCTGAGAGGAATGAAACTTAAATGAGTCTGTAAATGCTTCTTGCTGTCAATGGGATTTTCCATTGTTGCATATGGTCTTACAAGCTGGCATTTTAATTCTTCTCTGACCAGGAGGCAGAAAACTTATCTGGGCTATTTAGGATAGAATGACACAATTTATAATGAGCCCAGCTGTTTCCTTAGCAACAGGAAATATTTTTGTGTACAAGCAGGGTGGAATACTTTCACCATGTTTCCCTCACAGATTTTATACTTGGGCTGGCTGAATGTGCTATTGAGACAACAGACTGTACTTACTGCTGTCTGCCTCAGTTTTCTTATCAGTAAATGAGCAAAAAAAAAAAATAGCACCTACCTCCTTGTCTTTGTGTAAGGATTGAATGAGATGATATTGTAAAATATTTTGCCAACTATAAAGCACTGTAGAAATACTAATTATTGTCATCAACACTGTCTATACCATCATCCTCAACATCATCAATCCTGTGCTGAAAACTGAGAATTCAAATAGAGCAAAGCAAGACAGTCCTTGAGGAACAATAAGAAAACATCCATAATCCAGAAACTTGGAGCATACAGCAGGATGTTATATCCAGTGGAGATTCTAAGACCAAGTTTGGAGGGAGCAATGTTAGTGCTTCATAGACCCTAATGTTCTATATCTTTGTAAGAAATAAGTTGTCCTTTGCTTGCATTTTTCTTGATTGCATGTGTTCCCTACATGTGTGCCTTATTACTGGTAAACTGTATATATCTCCACTCTTTTCATTGACTTTATATGTCTTTGTGGAAGAATGAATCCCAGTTTCATATCACCAAAGTGCTATTATTACTTTTTATTCCTTTGCATTTTCTATGAATGCCTTTAAAAGAGTTAAGTGTAGGAGGTAGAGTCAATTCGGAAGAGTAAATGCAGGGAGTTATCTGAGATCTCCTAAATTCCCTTCCAAACAAGTCTAAATTATGGCTTCAAAAGGCCACTCCCTCTGAGGTCAGGGTAGAGCCCAGTCACAGTATGCTAACAGTAGGTCTTGGCAGTAGCAACTTTCGGAGCCATCAACCCATAGAGCTGGTTAGAAGGAAATTATAGGAGACACTTCTGTTTGGATTTGGTGCAGAACTCTGTTGCATTGTCCATACACAGTTCTGGGTCATAGCCTCTAGGCAAGGTGGAACACTAGCACATTAGTGACTGTGGCCACAGTGGAGCAGGACTCTGGTCACAGTTCAAGGATGAAAAGAGTGCTTGTGGTTGCTCACAAGCCAGAGCACAATCCAGGAGAGCAGTGACCATACTTCTGAGATCATGCCACCTTAGAAGAACTAAAAAGTTACAGGTCCCAAGAATTATCTCTGAAAACAGCAGCACAAAACCTGAAGCTTATGAAAGTATTCATTTCAACCCAGGAGTAGAGTCCAACTTTAACATAAATTTAAAAGTCAAGAAATGGAATGGAGAAAAATGAGTAAACAATAAAAAGCTGACCATGGGAATTTACTATGATGATAGGGAAGATCAAAACACAAACTCAGAAGAAGACAGCAAAGTCAAAATGGCTACATGCAAAGCCTTAAAGAAAAATATGAATTGGATCTTAGTATAACAAAAATTTCTAGAAGCATGCAAAAAAGATTTTAAAATCAAATAAGAGAGGTAAAGGGAAAATCAGAGAAAAAATGAGAGTGACAGAATAAATGTATGAAAAGAGAATTAATAGCTTGGTAAAGGAAGTAAAAAAATACAAATTTTTTTGTGGTGGGGCAAGGAGAAAGGAAATAAGGCTATCAAAAAGGGGAAAATAGAGGGGAAGGAAATTATATTAATCTTAACTGTGAATGTGAATAAAATGAACTCACCTAAAAAACAGAGGTGAATAGCACAGTGGATTAAAAATGAGAATCTGAAAGTATGTTGTTAACAAGAAACACACTTGAATCAGAAAGAGACACATAGGTCAAAGGTAAGGGTTTGGAGTAGAATCTATTGTGCTTCAGCTGAAGCAAAAGAAAGTTAGCAATCATTTCAGACAAAGTAAAAGAAAAAAAGTATACCTAATTAAAAGAGAGAAAAAGGGACACTACATTTTGCTAAAAGGTAGAATAAACGATAAAGAAATATCAATATTAAATAGATGCACCAAATGCTAGATCACCCAAATTATTAAAGGAAAACTTAAATGCAACATGAGTAGAAAAAGATATTAAAACTATGCTAGTGGGGAACCTCGATTTTGCCCTCTCAGAACTAGATAAATTAAACAAAAAAAAAAAAAAGGTGAAAGAAACTAAGAAGATTAGTAGAATTTAAGATAGACTTCTGGAGAAAACACAGTGGATATAGAAAAGAATATATGTTTGCCTCAGTGGTACATAGTACATACACAACAATTGACCATGTATTAGATGTATAAAAACCTCACCGCCAAGTGCCAAAAAAGCAGAAATATTAAATGCACCCTTTTTTAGATCATAGCACAATAAAATTATATTAATTAAAGGGTTTTGGAAACATAGATCAAACTGATTGGAAAATAAAAATATAATTCAAAATAATGAATGGATCTAAAACCAAATCATACAAACAATAGTTTCATTAAAGAGAATAACAAATAATGAGACAATATACCAAAATTTATGGAATGCAGGCACCACAAAATTAGAGATCCTTAAAATCCAAGGAGAGATTAAAAAAATTAAAAGTAAGAAAATCATTGAACAAGTACAGTTAGGAAGTGTTTTATGAAAAAATAGATTAGCCACTAGTGAATTTAATTAAGAAGAGAAAGAAAAACCAAATTACTAATATCAAAAATCAATTCATCATTAATAAATCACAAAACTAAAGCAATTAAAAGGAACTATTTCACCTAATTATATGCCAATGTATCTAACAATGTAAATGAAACCAATGAATATTTACAAAAAAATAAATTGCTCTGATTAATAAAAGTGGAAATAGAAAAATTAAATAATTACATCTTTGAAAAAAAAATTAAATAACCATCAGAGAGCTCCCTAAGTAAAAATCACCAGGACCAGATGGATTCACAAATGAATTCTATCAAACATTTAAAGAACTATTAATTCTGCTACTACAGAAACTATTTGGAAAACTAAACCAAGAAAGAGTACTACCATACAACATGAGTAGAAAAATACAGTAATTCCTTTTAGAACACAAACATGGATGTTGCCACTTCAACCAGGAAGAGCAAAAACAGAGAAAGAAAATTTGTCCAATTTCCTTAATGGATATTAAAGCAAATATTTAAATAAAATATTAGCAAGGAAATTACAGCAATATAAGATAAAAATTGTGCACTATGACCAGGTTGGATTTATACCATGAATATAGGATTTGATCAATATTAAGAAAACTATCAGCATAATTGACTAAATCGATAATAAAATCAACAGAAGTCATATGATTTTCTTCATAGATGCAGAAAAAGCTTTTGAAAAAATACAGCACCCATTCCTATTAAAAACGCTAGAGAGCATGGGAATGAGTAGAGTTTTCCCAATGAATAGTAGTATCTATTTAAAGCCAATAGCAAGCATTATCTCTAATGTGAATAAGGTACAAGTCTTCACAATAAGATCAGGAATGAAGGAAGACTATTATCATCACTATAGTTAAATATTGTAATGGAAATCCTAGCTATAGCAATGAGAGAAGAAATTGAAGGAACTGGATTAAGCAATGAAGAAACAAAACCATCAGTCTTTGAAAAATTGCAGGATATAAAATTAACCCACATACATAATCATCATGTATTTATATTACTAACAATGTCCAGCAACAAGAGATACAAAGAGAAATTCCATTTAAAATAACTGCAGACAATATAAAATACTTGGGATCTACCTGCCAAGACAAACCCAGGAACTCTGCAAACACAGTTATAAAACACTTTTCACACAAATTAAATCAAATCTGAATAATCAGAAAAATCCTAATTGCTCATGTCTACATCTAGCCAATCTAATAAAAATGAAAATTTTATGAAAATTCATTTAGTTATTTAATGTTATACCAGTTAATCTAAGAAAAAAAATTATAGAGCTAGAAAAAATAGCAAAAAAATCTAAAACAACAAAATGCCAAGAATATTAAGGGAATTAATGAAAAAAAAATGTGAAACAATGTGACCTAGACATAGAAGATTTCAAATTATATTATAAAGAACTAATCCTCAAAATAATCTACTACTGGCTAAGAAATAGAATGGTGGATCAATGGAATAGATTATGTACACAATATACAGTTGTGAATGACTGCGGTCATCTAGTGTTTGGTAAACCAAAAATTCCAAGCCTTTGAAATGAGAACTCACTCTTTTACAAAACCTTTTTGGAAAACTGGAAAACAGTTTGGCAGAAACCAGGTGCAGAACATCTCATAACACATATGAAGATAACATCAAAATGGGTACATTATTTACACATGAAGAGTGATACCATAAGCAAATTAAGGTACAAGAGATTATTTTACCTGTCATCTATGGATCAGGGAAGAATTTATGACCAAACAAGAGGTAACATTATTGGATATAAGATAGTTATATTAATTTAAAAAGATTTTCCACAAACAATAACGATGTAGTCAAGATTAGAAAGAAAATAGAAAATTAGGAGGAAAAATTACAGCTAGTTTCTCCAATAACAGCCTTGTTTCTCAAATATATAGAGAAATTAGTCAGATTTATATGAACAGAAGTCAAGCCCCAATTGATGAATAGTCCAAGGATATGAACAGGCAATTTTCAGAAGAAGAAATTAAAACTATCTATGGTTATATAAAAAGATATAAATCACTATTAATTACGCAAAGGCAAATTAAAAGATCTCTGAGATGACACCTCAGACTTATCGGATGGATTGAGATGATAGAAAAAGAAAACTGCAAATGTCGGAGGAGATTTGAAAAAAATGGGACACATGCAGTGTTGGTGGAGCAATTAACTGATTTACCATTCTGTTGAACAGTTTGGGACTATGATCAAAGGTCTATAAAATTGTGCAGACCTTTTGATTCTGCAATACTACTTCTAGGTTTATATCCCAAAGAGTTTAAAAAAGAAGATTTATATGCACAAAATATTCTTAACATCTTTTTTCATAATGGCAGATAATTGGAAATTGAGGGGATTCCCATCATATTGTGGTATTTGATTCTTATGGAAGACTGTTGGGCTAAAAAGAAATGATGAGCAGGATGTTTTCAGAAAAACCTGGACTTAACACGAACTGATTCAAAGTGAAGTGAGCAGAACCAGGAGAGCATTGCACACAATAACAACATCATACAATGATTAACTGTGAGTGACAGCTAATCTCAGCATTACAGTTATCTAAGACAATTATGAAAGACTAAAGATGAAGAATGTTATCCACCTCTATAGAGAGAACTGATAGAGTTGAAATGCAGATCAAAGCAAATAAAAAATATTTATTTATTTTGGGGGGAAGCAAGTTTTGTGTTCTTTTTCGCAACATTTCTAATGTGGAAACATGTTTTATATGACTGCACATGTATAATCTATATCAAAGTGCTTACCTCCTCAAGGAGGAGGAGTGAAGGAAAGGAAAGTACTTAGCACTCAATTGTATTTTTAATGAATGTTGAAAATTTTTTTTTACATATAATTGGAAAAATTGTTTTAGAAAAATCCCAAAAATATGTCTGTTCTTTGCTTGGAAAGTCAAGGCAAACATATCTGTCATGGCTTATTGGCCATAGTTTTAGTTGCAAGGAACACAACAATACCTTATACTTGAGGCAGTCATCTCTCAAATATGCAACTTGTGAGTGCACATTGAGGTGAGATAGTCTTGGGAAGGGCACATGAGTTTTTAGGTATTAATAATGGTACTATTCAGTAGTGAAAGAACCTGCAAGTTCATCAAGGTCAACACACCCCAATCAGTGCAGATTGTAGGCCTGTATGCTTTAGAACAGAGATATCTTCTATAGTATAGTAAGCTGAGCATTATCCAGACATTGGCAGACAGCATTCAATGTAATTAGTTACTTATCAGTATTCTAATAAACATAAATTTTTCATTTATTAGAAAAGAAAGTGAAATTATATTTACATCATATTAGCTACATTACATTACATCATTATTATGTTGACTCAGCATACCTGTGGAGACTGTGCTCTGTTTCAGTGAAATCCCTCCCTAGCTTGCTCCTCTTCACCTAAATTTCTTATAGATCTCGGCTTCAAAAATGTCAAATATAATGAAAATTGAAAGTCACAAAAGAGATAGTTCATAGACACTTCCCTGGGGTCCCTTGTGCTTCAAGGTCTTGTCAAAAACTTTCTTCATGTTTCGGAACTAGCCTTTGTGACATTTAGTCAGCAACTCCATTATCAGGGGTCAGAATGGTCTCTAAATAAACAAACCAACACTTTTCTTGAGAACAGTATGGCATCAATGCACACATCATTGTAACCATCCATCAGAATAATTCCAAAAGAATTTCTGTTTTCAGTCAGAAGGAAATTAGATATAATTTTGGGAAAAAGTGTTATTATTGTTGCACTTTGGAAACCCAAGCAAGATGATGTCTGGAAATGTAGACTCAGAATTGTGGAATATTAAAACTAAAACAACTTCATGGATCATCTAGTATAACTACTCCATTTTAAAAAGGAACAAATGGAGACTCACGTGAGTGACTGAGGCTCTAAGAACAAAGTTCAAAATTTAAGAGTCACCTGTGTAGAGGTGCTAGGTGAGGCTATAGGAATGAGTGAAACTAATAAGGGAAAGAGAGAAGAGAGAAAAGAGAATGGTGAGCAGATTCCATGAGAGGAGAAAGAAGGAAAGAAAAAAAATCATGCAATGGAATGACAAAAATCAGGAGGAAAAACAGCAGGGTACATGCAAATGTCATGGAGGCTAAAGGAAAGAAGATGAGAAGTGGGATAGTGTCTCATGTTAAATGATTAGGAAAAGTCAGGGAGGGTAGAGCCTGGGAAAAAAGGCAACAAATTTCATCACTTGTGATCTTTTAGTAGAGTGGCAGAAATGGAATCCAGATTACAAGAAATTATAGTGAGTGAGTATGTTATGATATTAACAAGAATAAGAGCAAGCCAAAAATCTTCTAACTTCCTAGCAAAGATCAGTATTTATGCATCATTCTAGTTGACAGTGTATTTGTGTTGAAGGTTATAGAGATCCCAGAAAGGGCAGTTCCTCTGTAGGCCAAAAGGGCCACAAGTTAGCTCCCAGATACTGTACAATCATAACTGTGATCCTTTATGATCATACCATAACTTAGGCCTCCACCTTAATTCAGGAATTCCCACGTTAGAGAATAAAGTCAATATATTGATGATATTATTGAAAGAGATGATAGATAGATGGATGATAGATAGATAGATGGATAAATAACTACATATGATAAATGTAGATATGCCAATAGACATAGTATTTATTAAGCATTTATTATGTGGAAGGCATTATGCTAAGCAATAGGGAGTCAAATACTAGAAAGGAAGACAATGCCTCCTCTCACTGAGCTTGAATTCTAATGAGAGAAGTAGAAAAGTGATGCAGTCACTGGGGTAAGTCAGGTAGAGATATCTAGGAAGAGGCATGGAGATTTGGTTCTGGGCAAGATATGGAGAATGTTCATTCATCATAGCCCTTTATCTCAGGTTTCTCATGAAAGGATGATGAGAATGATAAATAAAATGCAGAAAATATAATGGCCATTTAGTTGCATTGAGACCTGGTACAAAACAAGGTAAGAATACCTATCAGAGTCCAAAATAATCAAAGGTGGAGTCCAAGTTTTCAAGGCAGGGGGGAGATGAAGATGACAGTTGGAGTAGAGGTGCATGATGTAGACATGAGGAAAAGTGGGCTACAGTTACCATCCTAACAGAATTTAGTTTGGGGATGAAAATATGCTGTGCAGATATTAACTCTTCAAAGTTGCCTTTTTTGTTGGGGAGGATGGAGTACCAAGCCCACCTTTCACCAGACTGGTTTCTTCATGCTTTCTCAAATACAATTTAAACCCTTTGTTCATATTTTAGCCCAAACCCCAAAGATTCTCTCTCTCTCTCTTTCCGTGGTTCAAATGTTTATTTTCTTGACTCAGCTCTTTCATGAAAGCTTTCAGGAAAACCCTTGCCCACACTAATCTTTCTCTGAATTCCTATAACACTAATACTTCTGGACTACATAAAAGTATTTAATTGTTTAAGGATTGTCAAGGTTTTTCTCCAACTAGCTTATGAATTCATGGGTCAATAACTGAGTCTTCTCTTTATGCATCCCACATAAAACCTAGAACAGAGGAAGGGACTCATTTGGTGCTTTATAATTACTGGCTTCAGTTGAAAACACACAGGAAATCAAGTCCAGTCAGATGGCAATATGTGGGTGTAATGAAATAAGGGACACTTTAATGAAGCAGCTGAAGAGTAGTAACACTAACATAAGGATTAATTCTGAAAGAAATATTTTGTGAAATAAGCAATGTTAATGGGATAAATACATGTCTATGAAGTACACAGACCGTGTTTCCCTGGTGCGTTGTAAGGAGGCAAAAGTTATGTGTACTTAAGTGTTATCGAATTGAACAACATCTTCCAGGTTTATAGCAGTAAGTTAAGTGAGACATCTTTTGCATCATTGTGTTAAATAGAGCATTATACTTTCACCTCTGATAAATGGAAATGAAAGGATGAAAAAAGGGCAATAAGGAACTTGGGAGAAGTGTAAAGAACAAAGTCAGGAAACTATGAAAATTATAGAAAAGGTCTTTAAGCCAGTGAGTACAGGAAGTGTCTACATTCTTTTGTTTTGTTTTGTTTTGTTTTTCAAAAAATAAATATAAATTAAAGGCAGCTTTTAAGAGGCTCATTGATAACAGATTATTTCTGATAATTCCTATAAACCTACCCTTCCACTTTCAAATAGATCATGAAGCCTGATGGCAGTGCGGGAAGTGACCTTCTACCCCCATTACTTCAAAATAGAAATAATTGTACTGTGACAATGAGAATGGCGAATTGAATGCTAAAATTTGAACTGGGAAAAAGTGGGTCCAAAATCTTTCTTAAATTGTTTCTTCACCTTGTTAATGTGGGTAAGTTATTAGATCTAGTCCTAAATTTCCTTATCTGGGATGGAATTTATAACCTTGATATGACTAAGTCAAGTCTAATCTAGCCTGCAAAACTCACTTAGCTGAACCCTAAGGGCTAGGTCAGTTGTCCTTTCCTGGCCTTTATTTAGTCACACAGTTTAGAGTGGACATAGCTCTAGAAAGTCTGGCCCCTTCTGATTGGTGACCCTTTTCCTTCACTCATTGGCTCATATGGTCCCATACCTTGACAGTCAGGGGAATTATTTTACTTATAGTAAGTTAGGTTATGCTTCACAAATCTGTGGGTTCCCCCAAGAAAGGTATGATAAGGAAGAGATACTCAATGTATAAAACAGACACTTCACAAGCACACATTAATAGGACACAATTCAGTAACTTAACTTACAACTCGTACTGGCAACATTCTCCTCAGAAGATATTCAACAAACCATAAATCATTTTGTTGGTTTACTTCTTTGGCATTTTATATATAACCTTGGCATTGTATTCCACTCTAAAGTTGAAAGTTTCTGCTCTAGCTTCCCCCATAGTAGCAAAAAATTGCTTTGGTGGACACAATTGCTACTATTACTGTGGACATCATAGATACTGTACACACAGACCTCCTGACCTTTCAAATGGATAAAATTCCTTCTAAACCAGGAAAAACACATTTTAAGATTTCTATTTTTTACATGCTCAGTAAAGAAAATAAGAAAGAGAGGCATAAGTTTGATTAGGCAGGACATGTGCTCATCATCACATGAAAGCTGGATGAGATTTCTTCTACCCAACTCTCAAAATACTTTTCTAGGAAAGAAAGAAAGGGAGAATTGATGTGGCAGGTCCATATCTTTTGGTAGAGTCATTGAATTGTTAGTTCTTCAAGTTAGGGACTCTTTATCATATCCTACTGCCTCAGCAAATTCAAGCATAGCCAGAAACTTCTTATACACCACCCTCTACAAATTTCTGCAAAGGCAGTCAGAAGCTGGCACGAAGTGTCTGTGCATAGTCTTTAAAAACCATAATACACAATGATCTTATGACATAAAGGAATGCAAAACATAAAAAAGTAAATATTTCCTCACAAAGTAACAACAACGAAAAGTTTTGTACTAAGGGATTGTTTCAAACAGTGACTGGTGTTTTTGTCTCCTTGATAACTTCCTTACATCAACATTTTGAGCTTTAGTTCAAAATGTGGGTGCTACATCTGGGTGTATTTTTGTTATGCTAATCTGATTTAATGTTAGAATAACATGATCTTCACATTATGGAGAACGTAAAATCTCACTACAACAAATATTTTTAAGCCTTGATTAAGTTCTAGGGGATACTATGGTAGGAATCTACAATCTTTGCAGATAAATAAGTGAAATATAATTTTAAGAGGAAGAAAAAACTAAAAATTAGGGATATCAGGAAATGATTCCCATAGGAAACCTTGAATGAGGCTTACATTCTAAAACATGTAGGTAAGGAGACAGTGTATGTCAAGCATGGGGAAAACTTGTGTAAAAACATGGAGTTTGGAGATTGAGTGCCTAGGTTCAAAAGAAAAAAAAAATTCCAGTTTTTCTAGATCATATAGTTTATAATAGATGGCTACTATAAATAACTTTGGAAAGGTGTATTAGAGAAAGAATGAGAAGAAATGAAAAGAGTAAACAATATCTTAAGGTTGGATGACTATTGTTCAGGTGGTTCTACACAAGTGAGGATTACATATTTTCAAGAATTCTATCTGTAAGGAGATGTTAACTGTTGCTGGCCCATGTATATTAACTAGGATCTTCCCAGAAGCAGTCCATAGCCACTATAATGATTGAAAGATAAATAGTACTTTCCTGGGCAAATCCTGTTGTGTAAAAAGTAAGAAAACCTTGCCTGATAATTTAGATTTATATCTTCTGGCCACATGTATACATTCTTCTGGTCCCTCTTTGGCCTGGGTTTACCAAGTGGTCTTCATATGCTGCACACTAACACACCAAATCTTTGAAGTCAGATTAGCCATTTCAATATAAGATATGAAAAAAGTAGCTTTAAGGAAAATCCCAAAGACTTTTGGGATTTAGTATCATGAGGTAAAAAGAATTCTAGGTATTGAAGTCTGGATATCTAAGTTCAAAGTTGTAGTTCCCACATGAGGTGTGTCATTCTGGGCAAGTCATTTTTACCTCTCTGAGCCTGTTTTTTTTTAATCTTTTGAGTAAAAGAATAATAGCATTTTTACAACCTACTTTATATCGTTTCAGAAATATCTTTGTAGGAAAATATCTTTCTAATCCTCATAGACAGTGAGTTATTTGGGGCATCTACATATCATTCTTGAATTAGAGAACTTCACACTTATTGTTATCCTCATGATCCCCTTATGACTATTGTAGAAAACAACTTGGCTTAAGTGCCTCTATTTTAATACTGTCCTGTTTATGAAGATCAATGCAGCACTCATTTTTGGCCCCAACCCTTCCTTCTGAAACCTCAAGCTGTCTCTCTTGTCTAGGAAGATATTTTTCTGCTGTGTGAATAAGCAAAATATTACCTGTAGGTTATAATAAAGTCCATGTCCATTATTCATTTTCTGTTTTATCACAGGATATTTAAAATAATATATTTGGGAGTATTCTGGCTCAAATAGAAATCTTGACACATTAAAAAATGTATTTTCTTCCTATTATATGAAAAGTATTCTCTTCCCCATTTTCCCACCCTGCTGCATTCCTTTGGACTCCATGTTGCCCACAGAAAACTAATCATCAGGAAACTCATTATTCTATGAGATGACATCAGTCTATTGACACCTCTTCAAGTACCATCAATACCCTCTGCTGCTCTCATTGGATGGTTGGACAGTGAAGCAAAAACATCATCCCAAAACCTTCATTTAAACATGGTTCCCTAGGGAGGTAGTGGCCAAAATGGCACAGAGAAGGCAGGAAGTTGCCTGAGCTCTCCCCAGTTTCCCTCAGAAACAAATATTAAATCAGGCCTCTAAACAGATTCTGGAGTGATAGAACCTACAAAAAATAGAGTGAAAAAATTTTCCACCTTACAGTAGCTTAGAAGGACTTCAGGTAAGGTCTGTCTCACTTAGGTAAAAGGGGAAAGGAGCTCAGCATAGGCAGTTTCTGGGCAGCTCAGCACAAGGCTGTTAGTCACAGTAAAGATCAGCAACCAAGGGGTCTGAGTCCTGGCTCAATAGGCAAGTGGAACAACAGGTCAGCTGTGAGGCCTCCAGACCCAGCACAGAAGGAAAGTTGTGAGCCACAGAAACCAGGCAAAAATAGGCTTGACTAGACCAGGCCATCAAAGTGCAGTTTGCAAGCTACCGGCACCTGAGGCCACAGGACACAAAGCCAGTGAGCAGGCCTCTGGCCCCCAGCACAAGAAGTTTAAGACAGTGTCCTCTCTGCCCCAGGATCAGAGCCATTACACAGGCCAAGAAAATGAACAAGAAACAAAAAAAGAACCTTGATCATAGAAAATTACAATAGTGACAGGGAATATCAAAACACAAACTCAGAAGAGGACAATATGGTCAATATGTTTACATCCAAAACCACAAAGGGGAGTATGAATTGATCTCAAGTCCCAAGAGTCTTCTTGGAAGAGCTCAAAATGGAATTTTAAAGTCAAATAAGTGACATAGAAGAAAAATTGGGAAAAGAAAAGAGACATATGCACGAGAATGTCAACAGCTTGGAAAAGGAAGGACAAAAATTGACTGTAGAAAGCAATTCCTTAAAAAGATACAATTGGCCAAATGGAAAAAAAAATCCACTGAAGAAAACAACTCATTAAAAAGTAGAATTGGCCAAATGGAAGAAGGAGGTACAGAAACTAATTGAAGAAAATAAGTCTTTAAATAGATTGGGGAAAGTGGAAACTAATGACTCTACAAGACATCAAGAATCATATGAAAAAAAGGAAGAAAATGTAAAATACCTCATTGGAAAAAAATACAAACGAACAAACAAACATACAAGCAAACAACTGACCTGGAAAATGGATGCAGGAGGGATAATTTGAGATAAATTATTGGATTAACTGAAAGCCATGATCAATAGCCTGCATGGCATCCTTCAAGATATTTACAAGAAAAACTGCCCTGATATCCTAGAACCAAAGGGGAAAATAGTCATTGAAAGAATCCATTGCTAACCTCAAGAAAGAAATCCCAAGATAAAAACTACAAGGAATATTGTAGCCAAATTCCAGAATTAACAGGTCAAGGAGAAAACAGAAAGAAACAACTTAAATATTGTGTAACCCCAGTCAGGATTACACAAGACTTAGGAACTTCTATATCAAATGATAATAGTGCTTAGAATATGATATTCCAGAAGGAAAAGCATCTTGGGTTGCAGCCAAGAATCAATTACCCACTAAAAGTGAGCATAATCTTTCAGGAGAAAAGATGGACAATCAATGAAAAAGGGGACTTTCAAGCATTCCTAATGAAAAGAACAGAGCTGAACAGAAAATTGGATCTACAACTACAAGACTCAAGAGAAGCATAAAAAGGTAAACAGGGAAGAAAAAATATGTTGTTCAATAAGGTTAAACTGTTTACATCCCTACTCAGGAAGACGATATTAGTAACTCTTGAAAACTGTATCTTTATTAGGGCAGTTAGAAGGGGAGTTAGAAAGAGAGTGTGGGTATAAATTGATTTTGATGGGTTGACATAAAAAAGTTTAATAAGTAAAAAGAATTATAAAAAGGAAGAAGCGAGGCAGACCAAGATGAATTAAATCAAAGAAGAGGCACAAAAGACTTATTAGAGTAGAGAAAGAAGAAAGGGGGTGAGCATTGTTTGAATCTTACTCATTTCACATTTGGCTCAAAGGGAAATTGGAAAATAAAGGGAAAAGAAAAAGTGGGTGGTAGATGGAAGGGAGGTCAGAAAGAAGTGCAGAAGTAGAAGGGGAAAGGAGAAATAAAAGGGAGTGAGGCTGTTGGAAGGGAGGGCAAACTGAGGGAGGTGGTCATCAGAAGGAAAACAGTGGTGAGGAGGACAGGTTGAAAGGAGAAAGAAAAGTATAAACAAGAGGAAAAATAGGTTGGAGAGACAGACAGAGATAGTAGTCATAACTGTGAATGTGAATAACATGAACTCTCCCATAAAATGGAGACAGATAGCAGAATGGATTAAAAACCATAATCCTACAATATTTTGTTTACAAGAAACACATTTGAAGCAGGGGGAAACAGACAAGGTAAAGGTAAAAGGCTGGAGTAGAATATGTTATGCTTCAGCTAAAGTAAGAAAAAAAAGAGGAAGGGTAGCAATCCTAATTTCAGACAAAGCAAAAACAAAGATAGATCTAATTAAAAGAGATAGGGAAGGACATTATATCCCCCTAAAAGGCATAATAGACAATGAAGCAATATCATCACTTAACATATATGCACCAAGTGGTATAGCATATAAATTCTTAGAGGAGAAGTTAAGGGAGTTACAGGAAGAAATAGACAGAAAAACTACACTTGTGGGAGACCTCAACTTCCCCCTATCTGAACTTGATAAATCTAAGCTCAAAATAAACCAAAAAAGAACTTATGGAGGTGAATAGAATTTTATAAAAGGTAGATATGATAGAATTCTGGAGAAACCTGAATGGAGATAAAAAAGAATGTACCTTTGTCTAAGTGGTACATGTCACATACTCTAAAATTGACCACATATTTGGGCATAAGAAACCTCAAATTCCAGTGCTGAAAGGCAGAAATACTCAATGTATTCTTTTTAGATGAGGATGAAATAAAAAAGTGACTTGTAATAAAGGACCATGGAAAGATAAACTAAAAATTAATAGGAAACTAAATAATCTAATCCTAAAGATTGAGTGAGTCAAAAAACAAATCATAGAAACAATTAAAAACTTCATTCAAGAGGATGACAATAATGAGACAACATACCAAAACTCATGGGATGCAGCAAAAGCAGTTCTTATGGGAAGTTTTATATCTCTAAATGCTTACATGAATAAAATAGATAAAAAAGAGATCAATGAATTAGGCATACAACTGAAAAAGCTAGGAAAAGAACAAATTGAAAATACCCAATTAAATACCAAATTAGAAATACTGAAAACCAAAGAAGAGATTAATAAAATTGAAACCAAGAAAACTATTGGACTAATAAAATTAAGATCTGGTTTTATGAAAGAAAACAATAAAATTGATAAATCTTTGATCAATTTGATTCAAAAAAGGAAGAAAACCAAATTAACTGTATCAAAAATGAAAAGGGTGAATTAGCCTCCAATGCAAAGGAAATTAAAACAATAATTAGGAATTATTTTGCCCAATTGTATACCCATAAATTTCACAATCTTAGGGAAATGGATGACTATTTTCAAAAACATAAACTGCCCAGGAAAACAGAAGAGGAAGTAAAATACCTAAATAAACCCATCTCAGAAAAAACAAATTGAACAAGCCATCAATTGACTCCCTAGGAAAAAATATCCAAGGACAGATGTTTTTACATGTAAATTCTATCAAACACATAAAGAACAATTAATTCCCATACTTTATAGACTATTTGGGAAAATACATGAAGGAGTCCTACCAAATTCTTTCTTTAACACAAATATGGTACTAATACCTCAATCAGGAAGAGTCAAAAAGATAAAGAAAACTATAGACCAATTTCCCTAATGAATATACATGAAAAAATTTTAATTAAATATTAGCAAAAAGACTACAGCAACTTATCATGAGAATAATACACTATGATCAGGTAGGATTTATTCCAGGAATGCAAAGATGGTTCAATATTAGGAAAACCATAAGCAAAATTGATCATATCAACAAGAAAACTAGCAGAAACCATATTATTATCTCAATAGACACAGAAAAAGCTTTTGACAAAATATAACACCCATTCCTATTAAGAACACTAGAAAGCAGAGAAATAAATGGAGTCTTCCTTAAAAATTATAAGTAGCATCTACGTAAAATCATCAGGAAGCATTATATGTAATGTGGATAAGCTAGATTCATTTCCAATAAGATCAAGAGTGAAACAAGGATGTTCATTATCACCCCTATTCTTCAATTTGGTACTAGAAATGTTAGCTTTAGTAGTAAGAGAAGAAAAAGAAATGGAAGGAATTAGAACAGTTAAAGAAGAAAGTAAGGTATCACTCTTTGCAGATGATATGATGATTGATGTAGAGAATACTAGAAAATCAAGTAAAAAACTACATGAAATAATAGAAAAAAAAACTTTAGCATAGTTGCACGATATAAAAAAATCCACATCGGAATTCCTATGCCGAATAGCAAGCCCAATAGCAAGAGGTAGAAAGATAACATCCATTTAAATTTACTGTAGACAGTATAAAATATTTGGGAGTCTACTTTCCGAGATAAACTTAGGGCCAATATGAACACAATTATAAAACACTTTTTGCACAAATAAAGTCAGATGCAAATAAATGGAAAAAAAAAACATCAATTACTCATGGTTAGGCTGAGTTAATACAATGAAAATGATAACTTTACCTAAATTAATTTACTTATTCAGTGTCATATTAATCAAACTACCAAAAATTATTTAAAGAGCTGGATAAAATAATAGCAAAATTCATTTGGAAGAACAAAAGGTCCAGAATATCAAGGGAATTAATGAAAATAAATGCTAGGGAAGGTGGCCTAACCATACCAGATATTAAACTGTATTATAAAGCAGCAGTCATCAAAACTACTTGGTACTGGCTGAGAAACAGAGTGGTGGATCAGTGCAATAGGTTAGGTATGCAAGATGTAGTAGTCAATGACTACAGCAATCTACTCTTTGATAAATCCAAAGAAATCAGCTTCGGGGCTAAGAATGCACTATTTCACAAAAACTGCTGGGAAAATTGGAAAATGTTATGACAGAAACTTGGCATAGACCAATATCTTACACTATATACCAAAATAAAGTCAAAATGGGTTCATGATTTAGGAATAAGGGCTGATATTATAAGCAGTTTGGGAGGGCAAGGAATAGTTTGCCTGTCAAATTTATGAGAAAGGGAAGAATTCATGACCCAACAAAAGATGTAGAGTGCTATGAAATGCAAAATGGATAATTTTGATTATGTTAAATTGAAAAGTTTTTGTATAAAAAATCCAATGCAACAAAGATTAGGACAAAAATCTTTACAACCAGTATTTCTGATGAGGGCTTCATATCTGAAAGATAGAGGGAACTGAACCAAATTTATAGGCATACAAATCATTCCCCAATTTAGAAATTATCAAAGGATATGAACAATAAGTTTTCAGAGGATGAAATTAAAGATATCTATAGTCATATGAAAAAATGCTCTAAATCTCTATTGGTTAGAGAAATGCATATCAAAACAACTCTTAGGTACCACATCTCTCCTGTCAGATTGGCTAACATGACAAAACAGGAAAATGGTAAATGCTGGAGAGGATGTGGGAAACCTGGAACATTGTTATATTGTTGCTGGAGTTGTGAACTGTTCCAGCCATTCTGGTGAGCAATTGGGAACTATGCCCAAAGGGCTATAACAATGTTCATACCTTTTGACTCAGCAATACCACTTCTAGGGCTATATCCCAAAGAGATCATACAAGTGGGAAATAGACCTGTATGTACAAAAATATTTATAGCAGCTCTTTTTGTGGTGGCAAAGGATTGGAAATCAAGGGGAGGCCCATCAATTGGGGAATGTTTAAACAAATTGTAGTATATGAATGTAATGGAATACTACTGTGCAATAAGAAATGAGGAGCAGATGGACTTCATTATAACCCTGAATGACATATGAACTGATGCTGAGTGAAGGAAACAGAACCAGGAGATCATTATTTATGATTACAGTCATATGGTATTTGTAAGGACTAACTTTGATAGACTTGACTCCTCTCATCAATGCAAGGTTCAAAGAGATCTCCAGAAGACTCATGATGGAAAAAGTTATGCATATCCAGGGAAAGTATTATGGAGTCTGAATGTAGATTGAGGCAAACTATTTGCTCTCTTTTTTCCTCATCTATTGGTTTTGTTTCTCCTTTTTCATGATTCATTCAATTGGTTATAATTCTTCTTTACAGCTGTACTATAAGTTACAGCTGTACTATAAGTTAAACGTGAAGGTATATGTAGAACCTACGTTGGATTACATGCTGCCTTGGGTGGGGAGGGGGCAGGAGAGGGAGGGAGAGAAAATCTGGAATCCAAAAACTTGTGGAACTAAGTGTTGTAATCTAATATATATATATATATATATATATATATATATATATATATTATTAATTATATATATATATTATATATATTAATATATAATATTATTAATATTATATATAATATATATATATACACACACACACATATATAATTTCATCAAAGAGAATGACCACAATGAGACAACATATCAAAATTTATAGGATGCAGCCAAAGCAGTTCTTAGGGGGAAATTTATATTTCTAAATGCTAGCATGAATAATGTAGAGAAAGAGGGAGATCAATAAACTGGGCATACAACTAAAAAAGCTAAAAAAAAGAATAAATTAAAAATCCCCAATTAAATACCAAATTATACATTTGGAGCATCAAAGGAGAGATTAGTAAAATTGATGTTAAGAGAACTTTTGAACTAATAAATAAAACTGAAACCTACTTTTATAAAAACCCAAAAAATAGATAAAACTTCGGCTAATTTGATTAAAACAAAAAAGAAGAAAAACAAATTACCAATATAAAAAATGAAAAGGGTGAATTCACCACCAATGAAGATGAAATAAAAACAATAATTAGGAGATATTTTGCCCAACTGCATTCCAATAAATCCCACAATCTAAGCAAAATGGATGAATATTTACAAAAATATCAACTGAGCAGAATAACAGAAGTAGAAATAAAATGCCTGTATAACACTATTTTAGAAAAAGAAATTGAATAAGTCATCAATGAACTCCCTAAAATCTCCAGGGGGAGAAGGATTTATAAATGAATTTTAACAAACATTTTAAGACAAATTAATCCAGTACTATATAAATTGTCTGGAAAAATAAGCAAAGAAGGAGTCTTATCAAATTCCTTTTATGACACAATGTGGTTCTGATATCCAAACTGGGAGAGAGAAAATTATAAACCAATTCCTTTAGTGACTACTGATGCAATTTTTTAAAATAAATTCTTAGCAAAGAGATTACAACAATTTATCACCAGGATAATACACTATGACCAGGTGGTGTTTATACCAGGAATATATGATTAGAGCAATATTAGGAAAACTATCAACATAATTGACCATATCAATAACAAAACTGCAAGAAATCAAAGGATTATCTCAATAGATGCAGAAAAAAGGGAAATGGACCCATATGTACAAAAATAATTATAACAACTCTTTTTGTGGTGGCTAAGAATTGGAAATTGCAGAGATACCCATCAATTGGGGAATGGCTGAACAAGATGTATTATATGCATGTAATGAAATACTATTGTTCTATAAGAAATGGCAAGCAGGTGGATTTCAGAGAAACCTAGAAAGACTTATATGAGCTGATGCTGAGTGAAGTGAGCAGAACCAGGAGAACATTGTACACAATAATAGCAACAATGTGAGATGACCAACTTTGATAGACCTAGCTCTGTTCATCAATGCCACAATCTACAACAATTTCAAAAGATTCATGATGGAAAATGCCATCCACATCCAGCCAAGGACTATGGAGTCTGAATGCTGATTGAAGCATACTACTTTCTCTTTTTATTTATCTTTTTCTTTCTTGTAGCCTTTCCCTTTTGTTCTGATTCTTCTTTTGCAACATGACTATTGTGGAAATGTTTGATATGACTGTACACATATAGGCTATATCAGATTGCCTGTTGTCTTGGTGGGGGGAGGGGAGGACAGAGGGAGAAAAAATTTTGGAACACTTTATTTTAGAAAAGTGAACGTTGAAAATTATCTTCACATGTAATTTGAAAAATATAAATATATTAACCAAAAAGAAAATAAAAACAAAGAAATTTTTCTTCATTTCTGACAAAACTATACCTTTAGATTGGACTCATCATGCCTCTGCACCACGGTCTACCTTCTCTATATTTCTTTTCCTTGTGTGTGTTGTGTTCCTCCATTAGATTGTAACTCCTTGAGGGTATGGGCTATTTTTATTTTTCATAAGTGTATCCTCAGTATTTAGCACGGTGTCTGGCACATAATACATGCTTTAAAATATTTATATACTCTTTATTGACTGACCATCAACTGATATATAATAATACAATATATACATATACACACATTTTACTTATGCATTTATGTGTGTATAAATATATTCCAAATATATGTATATGTAACATCCTTTTTATGGAAATATATCCTGGCTACTAATTTCAATTTGCTCTGTGACTCATCACATCCCCAGATCCCCAGATATCTCCAGTGCCTCAAAAACACCTGCCAAGGATTATCTAAATCTCAATAGATATCTATCAAACCAAGGTGAATGATAGCCTTTCTGAGTCTAAACACAACAAAGTGCCTCATGCTCTGGAGCAACACAATCCAATTTTTCAATTTTAGGTGCTTGCAATGGATTGAGCACACATAAGAGTATTATAGGATAAAAATGTTTTCTTATTTTAGAACATAAGATTATTCAAAGCTTTTTATTAAAATTAGCTGGCCAACCTGCAAGAAACTAATTCTTTAAGCATTGTCTTCAATCCTTTAAGTATTTGAGAATACATGCACAAAAACCAGACACACATATATGTACAAATATATTAATTACTCATATATACACACATGTCTATATAGTGCATGTATATACATATGTAATATAATTATACATGATCTAATAGATGATATTTTTATAATATTTATTATATTGTCAGAGATCATAGGAGTGTATGATTTAGAGCTGGAAAGAAACCTTAAAAGACCATTTTGTTGAAAGTCCTTAATTTACAAAAAGCAAGTGTGGAGAGAGGATGTGACTTGAATAAGGTAACATAGATAATAAGAAACAGGTCCAGATTTGAACTCTGATTCTCTGATTCCAAATACAATTAATTATTCAATTTAATATTCCTGACATAAGACATTCTATACCAACAAATTGTATGGGGAAACTCAGATAGAACTTCAAAGTTACATGTTTTTAAATATAAATATATTGAAAAGGTAGGAACAAAACAAACATTTACTAACCGCCAAGTGCTATGCTAAGCACTTTACATTTTCTTATTGTATCCTCACAACTACCCTGGGAGGTAAAGGCCCTCATCTGACAGTTGAAGAAACTGAGACAGACAACTGTTAAGTGACTTGCCTAAAATCACATAGCTGGTGTCTTAGATGGGATTGGAATTCAGATCTTCCTGGAGTACCAATGTGTTACCTAGCTTTGCCTGGCATATTTACATAATTTCTCTCTTTGTTGCCATTTTATTGCAAGATTCTATTTCCTTTCCCCATGCCACTTTATCTGGGTGTGCTTAGAAGTCTATGGAAAAGGGAGAGAGAAAGAGACCCTGAGTGATTCACAGAATTTTAACAGAATCCTAAAATTTCAGAGTTGGAAATGATCTCATAGGTCACTGAATCCAACCCTGTAACTGAGAATACCACTTATTAACATTTTTTGACAAGTAATCACACTGTTATTTCCTTGAATGGCAGGAAATGCATCCCTTTTGAGGAAGTTTCTTATTTTCCCCCTGACACCAAGCCTAAATTTCTTATAATTATTTAGTTATAAAGTCATATTTGTCCATTGATGATAAACAATAAACACAGAAACACTGAAAATCATGAAAAAGTGGCAATATATGTACAAAGAAATAAAGATTTGAAATATATACTCATGCTGATTTGTCATAATTACAACACATTTGTCCACCTTCCAGGCACAAATTCCATTTGGCTAAATTAACACTTACCATGCTTATGGCCATGAGTTACATATAAATGCATCCCATTATAAATCAAGTATTTCTCTAAATCCCAGTGACTGGAAAGGAGAAATTAATTCTGACATGGCAGGATTTTTTCCAGTGTGTACCTTTTTAAATTATTAAACAAAATCTAGAGAAAATGGAGTCATAAAGAAGAAATGTTCAAGTTCCATTTTTTTAAAGTAGGAAAACAGATGAATAGAAATTTAAATGCTTTAAGTAATAGTTTAAAAAGACGTAAGGCATTTTCTGTCCTTGAGTCTAAAAAGAAGAGACAGAAATCACAAAAGGAACATTATTCCAGTTCCTAAAATCTCTGAACAATGCCTCCACCTGAAATCCTGTTGACTGTTTAATTTTTTCATTCATGCTTAGCAACACAATGATCAACATTAATTTCAAAGGATAAAATCTTGCTTTGCTCAAATATAACTTTTATGCTTGCAACCAAATTGGTGACATCAATGGTTCTATAATTTAATTGGCTAGGAAGTCCCAGTTGCGGCATAAAATAATGAATTCAGAGATTAAACAATTTAAAGCAAATGTATTCCTATAGTGAAAAGATTACAGTATAAAACAATCAAGTAAAGTTTACTTTTAATTTATTTTTATCTGTTTCACTTTCGTCAGAAAATTGTATCAAGAAAAGAAATAATGATATCCATAAAAGAAAACTTAATATGTCACTGAATTAAAAAATAGCATTGTAGCATTAATTCACTATCAGCCAATAAGACTTAGGAAGCAGAATGTTTCAAAGGATTCAGATTTTCATCATAAGGGACATGCCTCCATGCCAAAAAAAAAAAATCTATGGTTATTTTAAGATCTTTATTCTAGAGAATGAGTGAGATAATGCCGGTATATGCTGCTGTGTTCAGAATACATTTTGATTGTTATATTCAATTCTTGAAATGATATTTTAGTGAGAAAAATGAAAAAAAATGGAAGGTATTTGGTGTACAAACTGAATAGAGATAATGCATCAGAATGCATTGTGAGGACGAGTTGAAGGAACCAGGCGTATTTAGATTTAATAATTGAAGGCTTGGATGAGCTGGGTTGGAGAGGTATAATAGCTCTTTTTATCTATTTTAAAGATTGTCTTGCTAAAGAGGCATTTTCTGGTTTGGCCCACAGGATAAAACTAGGATTAAGTGTTGAAAGTTTAAAAGTAGACTTAGACTTGAAATAAAGGGGGAGGGGACTCCTAATAATTGTAACTGTTTCAGAATCTAATGAGCAAAACTACCCAGAGAGGTAATATTTTCCTTGTTAGAGTTTCTCAAGTAAAGGCAGGATTACCATTTATCAAGGATGCTTTGATATTCATGCATAGATGACAGATTGGAGTAGATGGCATTTGGGTTTCCCTCCAACTAAATGATTCCGAGTCTAAATAGAATAGTATGTAATGTTCAGAAATGTTCTCCAATCTTATATAGTCATCTTTATAACTTTTGTATAACATGTATCACCTTCATAGATAAACACTTCTAATTAGGATTAAACACCTGAAATTTTGAGCATATGATATTACATCATTGTTTGAAATTATTTTTGGACTAGTTCGGAGATCAAACAGCTTGATGTTCAATGATGGATTGTTTGTAAGATGGTAATGTGTATATAAGATGTAGCTAGATGTCTCAAGGAATAAACTGCCCTAGTATTGATCTGGGATTTCAACAGCATGATGAGTTACCGACACAGATGACAATTCTTCCACAATCTCAGACAATTCTTATTAATTTCTTCCCTATAAATCATTCATAAATGATCAACCAAATGAGGTAGAGGTCTTTCTCTGGTTCTTTTAATACTTCAGTGGCAGAATAGGAAGTGTGTCAGACTTGGAGCACCTTAATTTTGAACTTACCTTTGCTTGTTCACTGATTGTGACCATTGGCAACTCATTTAATATTTATAGGTGCATTTCTTTATAAAATGAATGAGGTAGAACAAACGAGTAATATCAAATTCAAATAGAAATACGGGATACTAATCCACATGTAAGGATCCCAGGGAGTCAGATATTGACTTAGTTTCAAAATGTAATGCATGTATTTGTATTTATTTTAAAAATGTTTCTCAATTGTATTTTAATCTGGTTTGGGCCACTCACAAAGTGTTACAGGTAACGTGTGGCCTCTGGGCAATGTTTATTTTTTTACTTCTTTGGGCTAGATTATTACCAAAGGTTTTTTTTTTTATAAATTCTAAACTTATGGTTCGTAATATATTTAGTTTCTACATGTGTTAATTTTTATTCTTGATATATTCCCGAATACCTCTTTTTCCAGGTATACCTTCAATGCATCTTCAAGTCATCATTGGTAATATCCTGCCAGTCACAACCTACCAAAAATACTAGGAGTGTTTCTCCTTTTCAATACTGTGATATTTTAGACACAATCTATAGCATGCCCAGAAGACACTTAGTGTTAAAGGTATTCATTTTTCAGTGGTTAAAAGTTAGGAGTAATTGAAAGCATAGAATTGTTTCTCAACTGAGATCCATCCAAACCATTTCATCACATGCAACTTTGGGAACCTCTTCACACCCACTTTCTTTACCTAGTAAAGATACTTATTTTAATGTCTTTTATATTGTTGCAATTGTCTGAAGAGATAGTATAGTGATATTGGGCTTAATGTAATTTGGAACATGTCACTTTTCAATAAAAGTGCTTGTAGGATGATGCTATTTTGTTCCCCCGCTTTTTTAGTTAGGATTTTATTTTTACCCAGCTATGTGTAAAAACAAATTTTAACATTCAAGTTTGAAACTTTGAGTTCCAAATTCTCTCCCTTCCTCCCTCCCCACTAGCCCTCACTGAGAAGACAAGAATTCAATATACTTTATGAATGTGTAGTCATGCAAAACATTGCCATAATAGTCATGTTGCGAAAGAAAACATAGGCAAAAAAACCCTCAAGAAAAAAAAAAAGAAAGGAAAAATGTATACTGCAATCTGTATTCAGACACCATTAGTTCTTTATCTGGAGATGGATAGCATTTTTCATTATAAGTCCTTCAGAGTTCTCTGGGATCATCACATTGATGATAATAGTTAAGTCATTCACAGCAGATAATCTTAAAATAAATACTGCTGTTATTTTGTACACAGTACTTTCACTTTGCATCACCCATGCAAGTCTTCCCAGGTATTTCTGAGAGCATCCTGATCATCATATATTACAGCACAGTAGTATTCCACTAAAATCACATAACCACAATTTGTTCAGCCATTCCCCAACTGATCAATTCAATTTCCTATTCTTGTCTACAGAAAAGCGCTGCTATAAATGTTTTTGTACATATAGGTCCTTTATCTTTTTTTAATGTCTTATGACACAGATCTAGTACTGGTATTGCTAGGCCAAAGCACATCCATGGTTTTTATAAATTTGACTCAATTCTCTGTGTCAGAAATGAGGCCTTTATCACAAAAACTTGCTTCAAAAATATTTTTTTCACAGTTACCATTGCCAAGTGTATTTCTCTATATCCTGTATCCCCGTTTAATCTATTCTCTCTCTCCTTTCACCCTATCCCTATTCAAATGTTCCCTATGACTGCCCCAACCCTAATCTGCCCTCTCTGCTATGACACCCCCCTTCTCTTATACCTTTCACCTCCTAATTTTCTATAGGCTAAGATGGATTTTTATGTCCAATTCAGTGTGTATGTTATTCCCTCTTTGAGCCAAGTCTGATGAAAGTAAGGTTCACTCACTCCCCCTCATATTTCTTCTCTTCCCCTCTCTCTAAAAGCTTTTTCTTGCCTCTTTTATGTGAGATAATGTACCCCATTCTATCTCCCTCTTTCCCTTTTTCTCACTGTATTCCACTCTCACTCCTTAATTTTATTATTTTCATTTTTTTAGATATCATCCTTTCATATTCAACTCACACCTGTACCCTCCATCTATCTATATCTATATCTATATCTATATCTATATCTATATCTATATCTATATCTATATCTATATCTATATCTTCCTTCTAGCTGTCATAATAATGGGGAAGTTCCTATGAGTTACGAGTATCAATTTCTCATGCAGGAATGTAAGCAGTTTAATCTGATTAAGTCCCTTATGATTTCATTTTCCTGTTTACCTTTTTATGCTTTCTTGAGTTTTTATTAGAAAGTCAAATTTTATATTCAGTTCTTGCCCTTTCTTCAAGAATGCTTGAAAGTTCTCTATCTCATTAAATGCCCATTTCCTGCCCCCCAGAAGGATTATACTCAAATTGGCTGGGTACCTGATTCTTAGTTGTAATCCTAGCTCCTTTGCCCTTTGAAATATCATATTCCAAGCCATCTGATCCTTCAATGTAGAAGCTGCTAAATCTTGTGTTATCCTGACTGTGGCTCCATCATATTTGAATTGTTTCTTTCTGGCTGTTTGAAATATTTTCTCCTTACCTTAGAGCTCTGGAATTTGGCTATAACATTCCTGAGTTTTCATTTGGGGATCTCTTTCAGGGGGTGATTGGTGGATTATTTCTACTTCTATTTGAACCTGTAGTTCTAGAATATCAGAGTGGTGTTCCTTGATAATGTCTTGAAAGATGATATCAAGGCTCTTTTTTTTATCATGGCTTTCTGGTAGTTCAATAATTTTTAGATTATCTCTCCTAGATCTATTTTTCAGGTCAGTTGTTTTTCCAGTGAGATATTCCACATTATTTTTGATTTTTTAATTCTTTTGGTTGTTTTATTGTTTCTAAATTTCTCATAAAGTCATTATCTTCTATTTTCACAATTCTAATTTTTAAGGAATTATTTTCTTCACTGAGCTTTTTGTCAGGGTATGACTGCTTTCAGTGTGAAGAGTACTTTGTCCCAAGCTTCAGAGCTTTTGTGCTTCTATTTTCAGAGTTACTTCTACTCTGAAGTAATATGATACTTCTCTTCCAGCCTGTGCTGTGGTCTGTGAGGGCAGGCACTCTTTTTTGCTGTGTAACCAGCAGGAGGACTCCCTCTCCACAGCCACCATGAAGCTCTGACACATCAATGCTCCTCCTCTCCTAAGAACCACCAACAAGGACTGCAACTCAGATCCAAGCAGAGCAAAGCAAGAGAACTTTGCCTCAATGCCAATAAAGGGATCTCTGCTTGATTCCTCCCACTGTGTGTGCCTAGGACTGGAAGCAGCCACTGTGCTGCTGTAGCCACCTCTACTGCCCCAGGGCTGGGGCTCAACCACACACTTCCCTGACCCAGATCCAGCAGTTTTCCCACTGACCTGCTTGTTGTCTTTGGCATTTGTGGGTTGACAAGTCTGGTAACTGCCACAGTTCAGTGATTCAGGGCCCTAAGGCCTGCTCTGCCCAGTCAACTCCATGCCAGGACAGACCAGGCATGGAGTAGACTGGGCACCTTAAAGCTGTGGTGGTGGCAGCAGCACTGTTTTCAGAGATACTTCTAGGCAGCTGTAAATTGTTAGTTCTTTTGAGGTGGTATGATCCAAGGAGAGGTGATTACTCCTCTCCTGGCCTGTGCTCTGGTATGCGAGTGACCTCAAGCACTCTTCTCTGCCCTGGAGCTATGAAGAGGATTCCCTCTCCACAGCCACCACAAGTTTTGCCACACCAGCACTCCTCCTGACCTCTGGACCACCAACCAGGATTATAACTCAGATCCAAGCAGAGCAAAGGAAAAGAATCCTGCATCCTGCTGCAGTGCCACCAAATAGATCCTTGCACTCTCTCTCCAAACAGATGCTTAATCCACCCACTTTCTGTGGGCCTGGAGCCCTGGAAGCTGCTGCTAGTGCTGCTGCCACCACCACAGCTGCCTCTACCACCTGGGGCTGGGGACAGACCATGCCATTCTGTCACCCAAGTCTGACAGAGTTTTCCCACTTACCTTTTATGATGTCTTTGGTATTTGTGGATTTAGAAGTCTGGAAACCACCATACCTGCCTTGAGGCCTGTTCCACTCAGTTTACTCTGGTCTGGTTTGTGCTGGTGTGGCCTATGCTGGCCTGTGCTCTGCTCTCAGCAAGGTGTGATAGACCCTTCCTGTTCATCTTCTAGACTTTTTTCGCTCTGCCTTTTGTGAGTTCTGTAGCTCTAGAATTTGTTTAGATTCGTTCTTTTTTTTACAGGTTTTTGGAAGGATTTGGGGGAGAGCTCAAGGAAGTCCCTACTTTTACTCTGCCATTTTGGCTCTGCCTTCTATTCTTCTACTCTCATTGAGCTATTAGATATTTCAATGATTTCAGTTGAATTTGCATTGTTCTTGAAGTAGATATATAATTTGGGGAAAATCAATAATTCCATTTTCTTTTACATATGCATATTCCCTTAATTTTTTCTGTACTATTTTCCCATAGTATTCCAATAGCTAGAATTTTTAGAACTTTATCACATCATAATGGAGATAAAAGATATTTTTGTTTTGTCCCTCATCTCATTGGAGTGCCTCCCAAGACTCTCTGTCACATATAATAATGACATTTTGGCTTAAATGCTATTTGCCAAGTTAAAAGGGATATTCATTACTATGATTTTTAATATAAACAGAAATAGGTATTTTTTTTTTAGTGTTAAAGGTGTTTCTTCACCTAGTGTGGTGTTAATGTGATTAAAGATCTTCCCCACCCATTTAATAGGGCTCAGGTGGACTTAGTTAAAGGAAGCTTAATTAGGGGAGGCTTGTTGGTAGGCAGGCCCACACCCTTTTGCTAACTAGGTATGAAGCCCTCGGGTCCTAAGCAATATATATATATATATATATATATATATATATATATATATATATATATATATATATATATATCAGAAGAGAGGAAGGTTATAGGATGGCTTGGTTCCCTCCTGTGATATTGTGCTTTTATTTCCTTGCTATTATGATAAAGTGGACTTACTGGCTTTGGGTTAGAATTACTGATATGTCAAATTGGAATTATTGGTTTTGGGATTTGATCCTCTGGTGTCTGAATAAATGTTTTACTTCTTCTGCCTTCTATATAGAGAGTCTCTTATATTCTGCAATACTGAACTATAAAGGCATATTCATGATCACTATTGATATCATGAAACTTGCCTTACTGATACACCTAGTGGTTCGATGTGATCTTTGTTTTTACACTTTATATAGTCTTTTCTTATTATAATTTCCTACTAGTCAATCAACCTTGCATTCCTGTAATAATTTTTACTTCACAATAGGGCATCAATTTTTTTTAATGCATTGTCATAATATTTTTGTTAACACTTTATTTTTTTGCATAAATATTCAATGGTGTTATAGGTCTTTGCTTTTTTTTTCTTTCCCTTGTTTCTCTAGGTTAGGTTTCAAGACCTTAATTATATGATAAAATTAATTTTATAAGATATTTTCCCATTTTCACAAACATTTTATATAAGACTGGTGTTAATGTTTCTGTGAATGTTCTTTTAATTCACTTGTAAATGCACTTCATCCTGCTTTCTCTACCTATGAAGTCCATTTATGGGCTGTTCAATTTTTCTGATGTTAGGTTACTTAAATTCATTATTTTTATTCCAATAAATTTAACATTTACTTGGGCAAATAGTTTCAAAAATTCTTTTTAAATTATCTTCATTTGTTGTGAATTGTCTCATTTACAATTTGATAATTTTTATCTTTTTTCCCTCTTAAAATAAGATTAGCTAAAAGTGTATCTTCTTCATTAAAAAAACTCAGTATAACTTATTAATTTAATAGCTGTACAACGTTCAAATTGTTTGGTTTTAAGTTTCTATATGTTGGCATTTGGTTAGAAATTTTGTACTTTCTTCTAGTTTTTTTTTTTTTTTCTTTTAAGGTGAATGTCTAGTTCATTGTTTTGTTGATGATGGTATTTAAAGGTTAAATTTTCCTGAAGGTCTCCTTGGCCACGTCTCATTATTTTTTCACAATTGCTCCACTATTCTCATATTTTCTTCAATGAAATTGTCTTTAAATGTTTATATGAGTTTTCTTTGATTCAACAATTCTTACAGTTATTTATTACCCTTTCAAATAAATTATCTCCAAATTTCTTATAGTCTTTAAAAGGTTTTTTTTAACATTTATTTAAAGGCTCTTTGTGACAAATTTAATTGTTTTGATCATTAAAGAGAATTTTAATGTTCCTACTTTATGCAATTATTTTAATAGTATTTTATTCCCCCAATTGCATACTAAAACAATTTTATCATTTTTTTTAATTTTGAGTTTCAAATCTTATACCTCCAGCCCACCACCCCAACCCCTCTCCCTAAGATGGTAAAATATCTGATAGATGCTATACATGTGCAATTACGTAAATATTTCTACATTATCCATTTTGTACAATAAGACTTGAAAAAAACATGGAATACTTCATGAATTTGCATGTCATCCTTGCACAGGGCCATGCTAATTTTCATGTATCATTTCAATTTTAGTATGTGTGCTGCCAAAACAAGAGCCTTTTACATATTTATTAATGGGATCTTTATGATCTAGCACATTGTTTTAGTTGTGTAAATTTGCTGTTAATATCTCAGGGCTATATAGAATCGTTTCTATTTCCATTAAGTTACTTCCATAGATCTATCATATCTAACTTTAATTTTCTTTCAAGTCCTTAACTTTTGTTTTTCTTGTTTGTACTCTTGTTATATTTTTCTTTCTGCTGGGATATGACATTGAATTTTTTAAAACTTTGTTGTCCATTTATCCCTATAATTCAATTAAATTTTGTTGGTACTTGGATTCTTTGCCATCTAGTGAAAATATATAAAGTATAGCTATTTTAGGTGCATATTGTTTATTTAAGCATAATTCCTATTTTACTATTACTATGTATGAATTCCTGACTGATACCTTTTTTTTGTAGTTGACTAGAAGCATACTAAATTCTGTTCTAGGCTCTTATTTTGTAGCTTGTGTGAATCTTATTTTTCAAATGTGTTTCTTTAAACTCATTCTACTTTATAATAAATTCTGCTGTCCTCTTCCTGTTTTTATGCTGAGAGAGATGATTATTTTTCTCTTCTATTAATAATTATTGACTCATAAACAAGGCTTTCTCTGTTTTCTACTTCCTCATCTAGAAATCAAGCAATATTGGAAATCTTTCTCAAAGACTTACCCAGGCCAAGATCTAATAAGACAATAAAAGAAATTCTAAGTTTGGGCTAAGGAGAGGATTCCTTCTCATTATGTTTACTCAGACAGTGCTGGAAAAATGTTGATTCTCCCTTTTGTTAGATAGTGATATTGAAATTGATAAGTATCTGACCAAGATTTGGGTGATGCAAGTCACATACACCAAGACCTTTATTATAATATAGCCCAGTCTCTCACTGGGCTCTCACTTGGACTAGTTGATTCAGTGGATAGAGCACTGGGCTTCTGTTGAACCTGAATTAACAGCCAGTCTTAGATACTTAATAATTGTGTGACCTTGGAAAAGTGACTTAATCTTTCTTTCCTTTCAGCCACTGTAGAAAGAAATAGTAAACTGGTCTAGTATCTTTGCCATGAAAACATCATGGACAGTATGTTCCATGGGGTCACAAAGGGTCAGATACAACTGAATGACTCAACAATAACAATAGGAATAATACTAATTCAATGTTTTGATTTTTAATTGCATATTTCCTTCTATCATATTCTCTTATGTGATTTCTTTGCCCCATCCCAATTTTATAAAGATAGTAAAAGAAAAAGAATAGCATCAACATTCTTGTTCTGTAATTGAAATAATGGATTTACATTGCCCTGCCCTCCACTGTTCCCCTTGCTCAGACCCCAACCAACAATTCTTTTCCTTTATTTCATTTTATTGTCACCCCCCTTATGACTGACCCTCCAAAAATTGAGATTTGTCTTGCTTGTGTCTCTTCTTTCCTCAACTTTCCCTCAACATAAAACCTCCTTTTTTTCATTTTTCTGGTTTTATCTTTGATGATTTTGTCATATTTCTATATCAAACTTTTTGTGTTTGTGCATGTGTATTGAACCATCTTTTGTCTGGCTTCAGATAAAAGTATGGATCATATGATGTCTACTTCCCCTAATGGGGGACTAATGATGGACCCCTAAAAGCCCTAGACTTTTCCACATGGCCCAGGTCCCTGGTATTCACCTGGGGCATGTGGCCCTTCCTACTTAATCCTTTCAACTGCCCTTTCATTGTGGCCTTCATTGTCTGCACCTGACCCAACCCTAGACCACTATTCCATAATTACATTAGACCTCTTCCCTGTTACCTCATAGTCACTTCAGACTACTTGGCCACTTCTAGGTCACATCCAGATATTCCAACAGTCCTATTGTATAAAAGATCCATCTTGTTCCATTAAAGTACTCAGATTCCATCTGACATGCTTGTCAATAGAAATGTCACAAATGCTCAGATTCTTAAAATTTAGCCAATAGCGCAGATTCACTAGGAATCTGGCATACCCCAACCATTGTTTTAATAAACCTTAACTCTGACTGAAGAAAGTTTGAGTCAAATTCTTCTGAGGCAGGACCTGTGTCTTTTGTCATTGAGTTTTGGGGTTCCCAGTACCCCTAGACCACAATACCCCACCTTCTGTTTTCATGTTTTATTAAAAAAAATTCTTACTTCTCAATTATGAGACATAGCAACTTCCATTCTTTCCTAATTTTTTTTCTAGTATATTACTTCTTTTCCATTTTCTTTCCTTCTATAAGTGCATAAAAAGGAACAAATACCCCCATTGCCTCTCTGAACTTTGAAGACATTAGGATTACTGAAGAACACTAGTCAATTTTCTTTCCTCACCAATTTAGAATGGAAGAAATTTGTCATTGTTTTTTCACCTCAAAATTCTCCACTATATTTAAATACTTTAAATACTTTAAATTCCCTCTTTATATCTGCTTTTCCATTTCCCAGTTATTATTCAGATATGATCTTTTAAAGTTCCATTAAATATGCATTTTCCCCTTAGATATTTATAGTCAGTCTTACAGGTTAAGTTATTCATATTTGTAAGCCTTTATCTTTTAGATTTTGAAATGTCATATTACATGATTTTCTCTCCTTCAGAAAAGTTGCTCAAAGGTCTTGTGTTTTCCTTCCTACAGTCCTTTATTATGTGAATCTTCATTTCTCCTTGTAAGTTTCTTTTTTCCTTTTCTTTCACCTGGACATGTGGGATTTTAACTAAATCTTTTTGGATATTTTCACTTTGGGGTACTCTTTCAGGAGGTATCTGATAGCTTCCATTTTTTCCTCAGCTAATTCTATTAGATCCATATAGTTTCCATTTATGATTTCTTAAAATGTGGCATCTGGGAATTATTGCTTGTCATCGGTGTTTAGGACATAAAATATCTATCTCTCTACAATCTTTTTCTAAGTGACATATTTTTAATAATAGAAGGCTTATGTATTGTCTTTTTTATTTTTTTTAAGTTTAAAATTAATATTTCTTTCCATGAAGACATTTTGTCTATTGGGTAGAATGTAATGGTGGGATTTTGGGGGAACATCAACAAGAATAAAATGGAATGATTAGGTATGGATGGTTTATAATGTGCATAATTAAAAAGAACACCATGATTAAGAAAACAGAATAATTTTACTATTTCTTCTTATGTCACTGACTATTTGATCTCTGTTTGGTTGATTCCAATATTCATGGAGTATTAGGTAAGATTCTGTCCTAACACAATTATTCTCTTTACAATTCTTTCTTGAAGAACTCTTAGTTAACTTATATTTTAAAAAAAAAAATCTTTATTTTACTTGTTCTCAGGTACTATTATAGTCCTTATTGCTAAGGTATTTCCCATCCCTTTTTATGAGGCTTTGCTTGTAACAGTAATTTCTTCTGATGATAGGAATTTTGAGATCAATATAATTTCTTCATATGGTCAATTACTTCTGTTTAGTTATATTCCAATCTTATTTCCTCATCTGGTACTTTACTCCATGTTCAGGATCTTTCCATTCTGTCACTGCCGGAGAAGCTCATCAGACCCCATTTGTTCTTAATCTTATTGTCCAGCTCTCCCTCCAGCGGTGTCCACCTCTCCTGTTCTGTTTGCATTCAATATGTGGGAATATTTTTGGTCTTCCTGGATGATGCAAGTTCATTGCTCTTTAGTCTTCTGGGTTGTCTGGAGCATAAGTTCAGATTTATATAGACTCCATTTCTTCGTTTTCACAGGTTACTATTGATTTCACAGGGTTTTGTGTCCAAAAAAGATGCATTCTATATTCCTAAGTTTTTAAATGAACTTTGAATTTAGCCTTTTTTGTTCAGATGATAGATACACATTTCTCAGTGGACCCATACTTGAAACACTTTTAGTTTACTAGGATCTAGCAAGAGCTCCACTAATATAGGGTTTTGAAAATCCAAAGTTATTTCCAATTGATCAATACAAAATAGATTGAGAATATGTGTGTGTATGTATCTATGTATATATGTTTATGTATACATTATATAAAGTGTGTGTGTGTGTGTAGTGGTAGTGATAGTAGGAGTAGTAGGAGTAGTAATAGTAAATGGGAGTTAATTTTAAAGCACTAGTATGGGTGGGGATGAAGAAAGGCCTTTCTACAGAAGTAAGGATTTGAACTAAGTCTTGAAGTTGCGTCTTAAAGCCACAAAATCTAAGAGATGGAAGTGAAAAGGAAAAAAAAATTGCAAAAATAAGGGACAGTCAGTGGAAAGGCATTAAAATGGGGCATATAGTATTAAGTATGGGGGAAAAATGAAAAGGAAGCTAGTATATTTGGAGTATAGAGTGCTTTGAGGGGACTATTTAGTATGAAAAGTCTGGAAAGAAAAGCAAGTGACAAGTATTGAATGACTTAAATGCCAATGAAAAGATTTATTATTTAATCCTAGAAATGATAAGGAGACACCACAAGTGTTTCCTTAGAGTCAGGATAAGCAGAAGTTAATATGATTAGAACTTTGCTTTCAAAAAATTAACTTGCAAATGAATGGATGGGCAAAGAACTTTGGTGATGAGAACTTCATTTTCTATTTCTTTGACAATTATTGTGGAAGCTGCCACACCTACAGAGGCAGGTACCAAGTTGCATCTCCATAAGTTTGCTCCTCTACATAATGTATACAGGGTAGCAGAGTGAATGAAGGCACGACACTCTGGGTGTGATGGTGCTGATGTTTCTGAGGATGGGGGACTTATCTTCCTATAAGTTCCAATTGGGCAGCAGATGGGAATAGTAGTAGTTGGAATGGCAACTCCCTTCCCAGTGGGAATTCACCAGAAGATAACTATTGGTTTGGATTAGAAGCAGGCCAGGTTGTCATGGGGGCAGGGATTACTCTTGGGAGCTTTTCAGTCCAGTGTGCTAGGCAATTTCCACAATGCCTATTACATAGTGAGCTTTTAATAAGGCTTTTTGACTTTACTGTTGCCTTGATGAAGGAGGGGATAGTGATTTAATTGACTTGGTCCATGCTACTTCTTCCCTCTCCCTTAGTTATCCCTTTGTTGCTTGTCCTAGGCTGGCTTGCCTGTGCCACTGATGACAGTTAGTGGTAGTAGTAGAAGGGACAGTGGACCATTTCTCCACAGAGGCTGATAAGAATTTGTTTTCATAAACAAACTTAACTAAAACTAACAAACCAAAAATAACTTTATTTGGTATCATGAATTTTTGCTTCCAGATAATTACTTTACATTTTTCTGTATGATCTAATTAGAGAACTCCCTTCATGTTTTGGTAGAAGGCACATCAACTATGAAGAAAGATTAGAGTCCTGGAGACATGCATTAGAAGTAGTTCCTTAATATTTATCCAAAGCAATGCCATTATTTCCAAGGTAGTAGGGAAAAGAGGTGACTAGCTTAAGGTCATTCAAAGAGAGATCTAAAAGAAGAATTTGATTTCATTAATTTTGTAGTCTTTGATCTGTCTCATAGATCTATCTCACGAGCTATCTCATGACCTGGATTATGGAAATAGTTGATAATGTTCTAACATAGTTTGTGGTCAACTGTACACTGAGTAACATATTAGAGACATTTTCTTGTTGAAAATAAACCATCTATTTCTTCTATACTGCTGGTTGGGATAAAATGTATATACTCAAAGTAACTCTTGAATGTAGACCCCATGGTGTTTGACTTTTATCCAAATGGTTATTTAAATACCATTTTGCTGATGATAACAAAGACTAGGCAAGTTTTCCTGCTGGGCTCAGTACATCTGATTACATTCTAAACAGACTGAGAAATATTATTTGTTTTCAAGGAGAGTGACCAGCAGTTAGTGGGCTACTTCATGGCTTCTGGCCTTTAGACTAGTGAACTGACAAGCTGTTAGAGCATTGGCCTTTCAAAGGGCAAATCCCAGGCCATGTTTGAGACCAGAATTGATTATTTGTTTTTCTTGTTTTTTTTCTTGTGCACATGCTAGAGGCAACTCATCCATTTCCTGGTGTTTGTGCATCACTCAGAACTTTCAGGGAAAGAAGAAAGCCCACCAACAGGTAGCACAGGGGCAGTGAAGGCAAAGAACTTTCATTCAACCACCTGTTTTTCTGTATGCCTTTCATTTCCTTGGAATGAATGCCTAGGTCTGAGGTTTACAAAAAAGGCAATCTCAAAATCAGATATGCAGAAATGATTCATTGTTTTCCGTAATCTGCAATTGCAAAGCTGGTATAAGTGGGATTTGAACAAGCTAATGCATTATCATTGTTATCATTATTATTACTAAATAGGAACCATTAGAATATAGTGTTTTTGGATTGCAAAATGCTTTTCTTGTAATCAAACTGTCATGTAGGTAGTGAAAATATTGGCATCATCATTTTATACATGAAGAAGCTGAGGTTTATACCAGATGAGTAACTTGTCTCTGGTTATGTGATTATAACATGAATCCAAGTTTTCTAGCAAAATTCAATGTTCTTTTCACTGTAGGAACTGGTATAATGATGATGATGATGATTTTAAAGTTATCCTTATGAGAGAGGTTGCTGTTTTTTTGTTCAGTTATTTTGATCATGTCTGACTCTTACATGACCAATTTTGGCATTTTCTTGACAAAGATATTGGAATAGTTTGCCATTTACTTCTTTTAAATTAGAGAAATTACGTTATCTTAAATAATTTTTTTTGCAGATGAGAAAACTGGCAAACAAGGTTAAATGATTTGCCCAGGATTACACAGATATAAAAAATTAGGTGTTCTTTCCCCATCCTTTCAATTGGTTATTTCTCAGTATTTTGACTGTGTGCTACCACTGCTAAGCTGCTAGACTCTTGAATCCCTGGGTTCTGACCTGGTTCAGTATTTTAAAGATAACTCACAGGAATTAACAAGGTTTCTGAATCAGTCTGGAAACACTTCTTAATCAATATCCTTCCAGTTCAACCAATTATGTTCAAAGACATCTATATTGATGAAGAACATTTATTTGCATTTTAAAAACTTTTGATTGATAGATTCAATTTATGTACTTCACTTTATTAGCTAACAGGATATTCCTGAGCCTTCACTTTACACTTATCAAATTAGAAAAGTTAACAAAGAATAGAAATAGTCGATATTAGAGAAGCTGTGGAAAGATAGATTTATCATTTCTATTAGTAGAGCTGGGAATCAGCATAAACATTTTGGAAAGCAATTTAGAATTATTCTTTATGCCAAAGAGGTCATTGATTAGAAGTTCTTGATATACACCAAAATATTTAAAGCAGTTCATTTTATGGCAGCAAATTTGTAAACTAAGGTCTATTAATTGGATAATGATTTAAAAAATTGTGGCACATAAATATAATGGAATATAGCTATGTGGTAAAAAATGATAAATACAGAGAAATCAGGGAAAAAATTAAATAGTGTCATTCACAATGAAGTGTACCTCTAGAGACAAGAAAATAGTACACATAGTGACAATAGTGTAAATGGAAAGACCAATCAAAAGATAATTTCTTAGAATTACAAAGAACAAGCATGTCTCCAAAGAAGACATATGAGAAGACACTCCCACCTCACTCCTTCACAATTGGGAGGTGAATGGAGGTGATGAATTTTTATTTATTTTCTATTCACTCATTTTTTGCATTTTCTTCTTGTTTTATTGCCTTTCAAGAAATAGTTTACATGGAATCTCTCTCTGAGAGGAAGGAGAGGGAAGCATCCTGGGAGAAATTTTAGTGCATAGTGCATAGTACCTTGATACATATCACGTCAAGTAGGAGGGGGTGATTATCTAGGTTGGTTCTCTCCACTTTCACACCTGCACTTTTGAAAGCTACACCTGACAAGCTTATCACATTGGATACTGGCCAGGATATTGACTGTGCTCCATAAAGATTCAGACAAAGTATGAAAATGTTTATCACTAAAAGGTTGTTTATGATCAAAGGTTCAAATTTGGAAAAGTTCTAACAGATTATATAATCCAACCCCTATATTTTACATATGAGGATGAAATAAAATAAGAAACAAAATTGGCATTTAAACCCAGGATCTCTGATCCTGAACTCAATATAATATTAACTACCATATTCATACAAAACCTCTTAATATTAAAAAAACTGTTAAGCTAGAAAGTATTATTGACAATATATTAACATTGGTAATAACAATAATTAAAAATTTGAAAAAAGTTTATGTTCAAAGCCATACTGTGTTGTTTTGGCAAAACTTTTGCTAATAATTTCACTGGAAATAGGTTGGGGCAGGGTTTGGGTCTAAAATCATTTAACAAAATTAATTTCGTTGATCTAAGTAAACACTTCAATAGGCATTATAAAACTTGATGCATATTTAAAATGTTAATGTGGCCCATGTAGTTTCATTAAAATAATAATTATTTATTGCTACAGAAAATACTATTCTTAGACAAACACATGGAAAAGTAGAATAATTTAAAGTTTTTTACCTTTCAACTAGGTATTGTTATATTTAAGGTGGGAAGATAGTTGTAGCCATCTCACTGATCACATACAAAAAGAGGCTAAGTAATAGTTTCTTGAAAGTGTCCAATACTAATTTAGAAGATAGTTGTGTCCAAGAGAGTGAAGGCAACTTTTTCAATGTTGATATTACTCTAGGAAGTAACTGAAGAACCAGAAGGAAACAAACAACATTTTGCTTTAATACTATATGCTAACAGCTTGTGGTCATTGTAAAGTATTTTACCTAAAGACTATACCAGGTAGTTATATTCAGGAGAATGAACTAATAAATGGGAATAAACCATTAACAATTAACATTTATTTGGGGCATTAAAATTTTCAAAGATTATCTCAACAGCTTGTGAACTATGTGCTAAGTCCCCATTTTATGAATGAAGAAACTGACATGAAAGAGGGCTAAATAACTAACATAGGGTCATGTAACTAATAGGTGTCTGATGAAGGATTCAAACTCAGGTTTTTGAAATTTCAAGTTCAGCACTCTATTGCATAATAGAAATACAAATAGAAAATAATTCTTGCCTTCAAGGAGCATGCATTGTCATATAAAGAGACAGTATATTGAGAATGGTGGCCAGGGAATGGTGTTTTGTATGGGAAATTACAGATCTGGTGTACCGACAATGCTACTTGCAACTACTATGGAGGTGTAAGACCAATAACACCAGCACACAGGAAGGTTGCTAGCACAGGTTCTTTGATTTGCTTTTCTAAGGAAAGCAACTTTAATGGGTTTACAATCTCATTTTCATTAAATATATATATATCATTCACTTACTTCAGGGGAAAAAAGTCAGTGCCCCGAGCTTCAGAGAAAAGAAAAACAGAAATTACAAGCATTAATTATATAAACAGAGCAAATAACACAAATCAGCAGACCTGGCTTCTGTCTGTCCATAGCAATACCTACATAGTTACCAGAGAGAGAAGCACCAGCATCTGGGTTTTCAAAGCCAGGAGGCTCCTTAATGGCTACCCAGTCTCTTCTCTGGCCAAATCACATGAACACACCTCCAATGAGAGAGCCCCCAAAGCAAAATGCTTACTCAGAGTATATATACACTTCTTCAGGTTCAGAGGGCATCACAACCATGTGACTCAAACTCATGTCACTTAGGTTTACTTGTGACTTAAGTAGGTAATCAAAGACCCTTGATTCAATTGAAGACTCTTGATTCAAACAAAAGCAAGACTAAATCAAAGGCACTTGAATGCCTTAGTGCTGAGAAGCACTCCAAAAGAAAAAAAAAAAACAGCAAATATCCCACTTTGCTTGCCAATGCACCTGGTGTGGGGAACAAAAGGGTATTAGTTTGATGAACCATATGGGAAAGGGACCCATATGCACAAAAATATTTATAGCAGCTCTTTTTGTGGTAGCAGAGAATTGGAAATCAAGGGGATGCCCATCAATTGAGGAATAGCTAAACAAGTTGTGGTATATGAAGGTAATGGAATACTATTGTGCTATAAGAAATGGGGAAGATACAGACTTCATAATAACCTGCAAAGACCTGCATGATCTGATGCTGAGAGACGGGAGCAGGACCAGGAGAACATTCTACACAACCACAGTCCTATTGATTCTATGATGACTAATTCGATAGTTATGAAGTCTGTTGGGCTTTGAGATTCAAAACTTCCCCTATATCTACTGACAAGCCTCATTAAATGCAATATTTAAGAGGACCTGTTTCAATTGCCCAGGATTAAACCTCTCCATGCTTTCATTCCCAGCACAGGAAAGCATATGGTTAAGTTATTTAAAGACTTTAGAAGGACTGATTAAATTAAGTTTTGTTAGGGAGATTCTGACTCAATTGCTAACAAAACTTAATTCAGACCTTTTTTTTTAGCTGCAAAGAATACAAATCATTAATGGATACAGAAATTCTAAGTTTTTCTGTAGATATTGTCTTCAGGGGATAGTGTGATGATCAAAGTTTTTCAATCACTCAAACTACTTCTACTACTAATAGAAAACTCCAGATTTTTTTTCTGTTTAAATGCTCTTTTGCCAATCTGGGAAGTAGTATGAAAGTTTTGCAGTTGTCTTCATGAGGTGTATGGGGTGTTCAAGGAAGACTAGCACCTCTGGTGTGAGAGCTTACCAAGCCCTTTTCAAGGATGCTCATCCACCTTAGATGGCTACTTAGCCCTCAACTCTCATCTCTGGCTCCAAGAAGCTGTAGCATGTGCAGTGGTCACATGCTGGTCAATCATTTTAGCAGGTGGACTAAACCAGATTGAAGGTAAATTAGGGGCCTTGAACCTATTAGTGAGTTACGGAGATGTCTACTTCAAGCTTGTGAATTCTTCCCCCCAGAAAGGTCAGATGGGAACAATTTGTTCCAACATCCATAAAGGGAGCTGAAAAAAATGCAGTGGAGTGCTTAGAGCTTGGTTAGACATTGAAAATGCTAAAGCCATCCACTATATCCCAAGCCACTGACAATTGTCCCTATTTTTGTCTTACTACTGGATTTTGATGACTCTCTTTGTGCAACTCTATCTCATTTAAATCCAATCCACACACTGGTCCTCTTCAAAACAAAGGATAGTTTTTGTATCTGTGTTGGTGCTAACCCCCTATCCAGAGATAGTATTGCTGAAACAAACTCAGGGTTAGATCTCTCTTTTTATCTCTTCTCTGAGGATGTCTTCTCTGCTTCATCCCAATAGTTTCCTCCCTAAGAGCAATTGCTAATGACTGCTAATATTTGTATACTCTGTATTCCAATCAACCTAGCTCACTTTTTGCTGTCTGAAATTGGAATTTCATATTCTCCCTGTGTCTGTGCAAATGACATACCAAATGGCTGAAATTTCACTCCAGCCTATTTTATATTCGTCTCCCCTCCTGCACTTAATAACATTTTATTTTTTTTTCAATTGCATGTAAAGATAGTTTGCAACATTCACTTTTATAAGATTTTAAGCTCCAATTTTTTCATCTCCTTTTCTCCCCTCTACCCTCTCCAAGACAGCAAGCAATCTGTTATAGACTATACATACACAATTATATTTAACATGTTTCCACATTAGTCATGTTGTGGAAAGAAGAATCAAAACAAAAAGGAAAAAAAAAACAAGAGAAAAAAAACAGAGAGAAAATAGTATATTTTGATTTGCACTCAAACTCCATAGTTGTTTTTCTGGATGTAGATAGCATTTTCCATCATATGTCTTTTGGAATTTTCTTTCATCTTTGTATTGCTGAAAACAGTTAAATCTCTCAAAGGCGGTCATCACACAATGTTGCTGTTACTATGTACAATGTTGTCCTGGTTCTGCTCACTTCACTCAGCATCAATTCATATAATTCTTTCCAGGTTTTTTTTTTCCTGAAATTCACCTACTCATTATTTCTTATAGCACAATAGTATTCCATTATATTAATATACTACAACTTGTTCAGCCATTGCCCGATTGATGGGCATCCCTCAATTTCCAATTATTGGTCACCACAAAAATTGCTGCTACAAATATTTTTTGTACATGGGAATCCTTTTCCCTTTTTATGATCTCTTTGGGATACAGACCTACTAGCAGTATTTCTAGATCAAAGTATAAACAGTTTTCTAGCCCTTTGGGCATAGTTCCAAATTGTTCTCCTGAATGGAGAATCCTTATTTTCCTTTGTGGCTAAACTGAAATGTCTCCTATGGGAATCTTTCCTAATTCTCCTAATTCACACAATTGTGATTGAATTATAGTAATTATTTCTATTTTCAGTTGTTTATCTGTCTTGAACAGTTCAATGACTTCAACAAGAAATCCAGGCTTAGAAAAATCCTTAACTCGACCAATAGTAGTTAGACAGTGTAATTATGTTAACAGTTAACAGAAGAGAAAAGCTACTAACTTGTCTTTGGATATTTAAGATATTATTTTGCCTTAGGCAAAGCAACTCAGTTGTAGAACTGTGGATTCCTTCATGTTTTAGGGACCTTTCTGACTTCAATGAGAAATATGGTTCACTTCTGATATATTCTGAACAAATGGGCATCCAGTTTCTATCTGTATACCTCTGCTGAAAGGGAATTCAGTGTACTTTTTATGCAGTTCTAAATATGTGAATTTTCTCCCTTAGTTTTAAATTATCTGTCCATCTGTGACATCTACCCATAGTTCCTACTTCAGCCCATTAATGGCAAGTAGAAGAAATTTAAATCTTTCTATGTGAAAAATTTTAAATAGTAAAAAATATCACTCAGCCAGTCAGTCAAAAAACATTTCATATCTACCCACTGTAAGACAGGTTTTGTGATAAGCACTGTCATCCACTAAATTTTGTTTTTATAGGTGAAGCATTACTAGTTCCCAGAACAGAATATTTAAGACATTTTCTGACAACAGTGACATACTATAAGGATGTCACCTCCTTTGTTGTGTCACCTATGTTTCTGTTAATTCAAAGATTTCATTAGATTCTTTAAAATGATTATGACATTAAGGTTGTCATCACCCAAAAGTGCTCCACTTCAATGATTATGAATTCCAAAATTCCTTCCCCCAAGCCTTATGACCATTAATACTGTTCTTCATCTTTATCATGTATTACAATTTCTCTAACTCTCAGATTTTTTTCAGCCATCATTCTCTAAATTTGCTAAATTATCAACCCTCCCCTTTTTCAATACCTTGGTGAATCCTTTCAACTGAACATTATCCTAAACACTCAAACTTTTTCTTTTTTTTGCTTCATTCTCTTTGACAACTCTAAATTATTTTTTTCCCACTTTGGACATGAGGAACTGAACTAGTGAGAGAGGAGGAATCTGCCAGCTCGTTGTTTTCCTTCCTTTATGCAAGCTCTGAGAAGTAGGCCTGTGAGTGTTTGTTTCTAGTCTGTGCTGTTTGTCCTCAGTTTCAGGTGCCAGAAGTGACTCTCAATAGGGACAAGGAGTTGGAGTAGTGCCCCTGGAGCCAGGAATATGGGTAACCAAATAATGATCCTGAGATGGAACTTTTAGGAGTAGCTACCTTGGTATTAAAGAAGTTCCTGGATTCCTGAGTCACAGAAGTCTGCATCTTGGGAAGAGGCACAGGCAACAGATACTCAAAATATCAAAATAAACATATCAAAATTCCTTTCAGGATTGATGAACCAGCATTTTGCACTTCACTTTAACTCTGTATTTTTCCCAAAAAAAAATTTCTTCCAAGTCCATTGCTTCTGGTGAGACATTCCAAACACTGAACTACTCCTTGGTCAGGATCGTCCTGAATCAGAAATTGCCCTTGACACAAGAAGCCTCAAAAAGGGAACTCAAGATTCCTCAAGTGGAGAAAATTTTCTTCAAAGTTTACATATCTAACTTGAAATTACTACTTGGTCACCTCTACTTAGGAAATAAAACAGGAAAGAATTCCCAAAGTAATGAACAAATCAGCTTTAAAAAAATGAAATGCATCTGCTTTTCTGTGTCACTGACCAACAAGATGGTAGACTAAATAGATTCTCTGATCTCAAAAGTCTCTCTAAAATAGTAAATATGCATCAAAGCTAAAGTAACTTACACTCTCCATGGTCTACACAACTCAGAATCTGAAAGAATAAAAAAAATCAGTATCAATTCATGGTGTCCAAACTGTGCAAGGCAGACTGGAGTTGCCAGAGAGAATGTTGTGTACTGGTGGTGAACAGACAGAAAATTGAGGAACAGAGGGAGTGTGACAGGACACCATTATAGGACAATATCTGTATGCAGCATTAGAAGAGATAGGTATCATACCAACAAACCTGAGAGAAAGAGCTTACCATCTAGCTGGGACCAGTTCCATCCACCCAAATGTCACATGGAGAAGAGACCCAAGAAAGTTAACTGTGCCAGTTAGGGAAAAGGGTGAGGGCATCTCAGATCTAGCCCATAGGGAAACCACAAGCAGAAGGGAGTCAGAGAGTGAGCAATAGGCTAAAATAAGGCCCCCTCAAAAGCAAAAATTATCAAAGATATTAAGAAGAAGAAAGCTCAAAGACCTTGTACATAAGCAGATAAATCAACAGGAAAAACATTAACAATTGGAGGAACTATGGCCTCCTGATTAAGAAAATTCATTCAACCATCTTTGAAAAATTATTATAAAATGAAAGAAAATTATTTAACCATCTTTGAAAAATTATTATAAAATGAAAGAAAATTATTTAACAGTCAATGACATAGAGAACCTGTGAAATATGAAAACATGGAAACACAGTATATTCTTCTCGTGTGGTTAAAAATAGAAATAAAGTGATAAAAATATTTTATGGCTAGCACATCTTAAGTAATTGACAGAATAGAAAAATTTGACTCTATGATGGCAAGTACCAAAAAAAAAAAGAAAGCACTGTTGATTGGGAATACAAATACATAGATGTTAAAGACAATCAAGAAGAGAAGCAAAAAGCAATAATATTAAAAGAAAATATGCTTTCTATTCAAACAAAACATATTGATCTTGAAAACAGAATAAGTGGAGACAACAAAGTTTATAGGTTTCAGAAAAGAACATAAGTAAAAAAAATGAACTATGTGAGACAAAATATAAGAAAACTGCAGAAAATATCTGAACACAGAAAACAAACTGGCCACTAAAAAACCCTATAGAAAGAAAAATTAATGCTACAAATTTAAATTTAACCATTCAATCCAGGAAAAAAAATATATTCAAGCAATCAGGAGGAAACAAATAAGCATCAACTACAAAGGAGAGGGAATTTGAATAACACAAAATTATTTAGCACCCACAAGATAATTCAAGAAGGAATGGAATAAAACTGTTTTGAAGAGTTGGAGAGTTCAGGATTTGGCCCAGGATCAGCTAAACTGCAACTGTGAGTTTAACTATAAATAAATAGAGACATTTGTTCCTTAATAAAGGGGCATCTGAAATGTAAAAAAGTAAAAAAAAAAAAACAAAAAACAAATAAACACTTAAGCTGCTTGCTCTCTTATCCTAATGACTACCCTCAGAGATGGTCTTCCATTCATACTGTATTCATCTTATATGTACATGCTTGCATATTTTATCATCCATTTGAATGTGATCTCCTTGAGGTCAGGGATTATGTTTTAGAATTTGTTTGTATTCTTAAGGTTTAGCTCTGTTCTTGGAATGTTAGAAGTATGTAACAAATGGTCATCCATTGCCTAACTGATACTACTCTTGATCCATACTGAGTTTATGTTTTTTCTTTTAAAATTTATTTATTTTTAGTTTTCAACATTCATTTCCACAAGATTTTGAGTCACAAATTTTCTCCCCATTTCCCCCTGCCCCCCAAGATGATATGGATTCTGATTTCCAGAATCTGATTACCAGTCTGCTCTCCCTTCTGTCACCCCATCCTCCCTCTTATGCCCTTCCCCTTTATTTTCATGTAGGACAAGATAGATTTCTATACTTCATTGCCTCTATATCTTGTTTCCCAGTGGCATGTAAAAACAACTTTTAACATTTGTTTTTAAAACCTTGAGTTCCACATTCTCTCCCTTCTTCCCTCCCCACCCACCCTCATTGAGAAAGCAAGCAATTCAATATAGTTTATATGTGTATAGTTATGCAAAACACTTCCATAACAGTCATGTTGTGAAAGACTCCATCCTATCTTGCTCCACATTTATTTTATTTTCTCCTTTGACCTTGTCCAATTTCAATACTACTTGCTTCAGACTACCCCCTCCCCCAATCTGCCCTCCCTTATCCTCTTCCCCCCTTATTTTCTGTAGGCTAAGACACCTTATTAAGTGGGTATGAAATTTCTTCTTTAAGCCAGATCTGATGAGAGTGGAGGTCACTCATTCCCTTTCACCTCCCCCCTCTTCCCTTTCATTGTAACAGGTTTTTCTTGTATCTTTTATGTGAGATAATTTACCCCATTCTTTTTCTCCCTTTTTCCTTCTCCCAATATATTCCTCTCTTACTCTGTAATTTTATTTTTAAGATATCGTGTCTTCAAATTCAACTCACCCTGCGCTCTCTGTCTATATATATGTATAGGAACATTTTATGCATTTTATATCATTTTTAATTTCAACCAGACCCAGAGCCTGAATTAATGAGTAAATGGAAGAAGATCCAGGACCTGGGCTTCTTTGTTCTCTAGAGTTTGCTCAGGAAATACCCTTACCTCTGTCTACAAGGCCAGAGCAGACTTACCTAAGGCCATTCTTTCCCCTGTTAGCCATTAAAGGATGAGACCCTAACCCCAAGAAAGACTACCTCGCTTAATATTAACTGACCTTTGTCAACATTCTTTACAACCTTATTCCATTAAGGAAAATCCTCTTCTTGTATCATGGTTAAACATACATGGGGACCATAAAAGTGAGGTAACACAGGCTTGCTGGGTCTGCCAAAATAACGTGTATAAGTTTTCTCATTCCTTTGTTCAGACAACCAGAGCTTATGCTCTGACTCCTTGTACGTACAAGTAAGCTAGCTTAGCTATGCTTTAAGGGAAAAATAAGAAACAACATGGATTTTTCTATCACCTAGCTTGTTTGCCTCCTTCAACCAAACTTTCAGGTTTAACAATATATAATGTATATTCTCTTCAACAACTCTGATACTGAGAAAGGTCTCATGAGTTACAGATATCATCTTTCCATGTATGAATGTAAACAGTTCAACTTTAATAATTCCCTTATGATTTCTCTTTGCTGTTTACCTTTTCATGCTTCTCTTGATTCTTGTATTTGAAAGTCAGATTTTCTAGTCAACTCTGTTCTTTTCATCGAGAATGCTTGAAAGTCTTCTATTTCATTGAATATCTACTTTATCCCCTGAATTATTATACCTAATTTTGCTGGATAGGTGATTCTTGCTTTTAATCCTAGCTTCTTTGACCTCCAGAATATCATATTCCAAGACCTCAGATCCCTTAATGTAGAAGCTGCTAGGTCTTGCGGTATTCTGATTGTGTTTCCACAATACTTGAATTGTTTCTTTTTGGCTGCTTGAAATATTTTCTCCTTTACCTGGGAACTCTGGAATTTGGCTACAATGTTCCTAGGAGTTTTCCCTTTGGGGTCTTTTTCAAGAGGTGATTGGTAGATTCTTTAAATTTCTATTTTATCCCCTTGTTCTAGATTATCAGGGCAGTTTCCTTGATAATTTCTTGAAAGATGATGTCCAGGCTCTTTTTTGATCATGGCTTTCAGGTAGTCCAATAAGTTTTAAGTGATTTCTACTGGATGTATTTTCCAGGTCAGTGGCCTTCCAATAAGGTATTTCACATTGTCTTCTATTTTTTCATTCTTTTGGTTCTGTTTTATGACTTCTTGATTTCTCATGGAGTCATTAGATTCCATTTGCTCCATTCTAATTTTAAAGGCATTATTTTCTTCAGTGATCTTTTAGACCTCCTTTTCCATTTGGCCAATTATGCTTTTTAAGCCATTCTTCTCATTGAGTTTTGGGCTTCTTTTGCCATTTGGGGTAGTCTATTTTTCAAGGTGTTATTTTCTTCAACATTTTTGGGTCTCCTTTAACAAGCTGTTGACTAGTTTTTCATGATTTTCTTGTATCACTCTCACTTCCCTTCCCAATTTCTCCTCTATTTCTCTTACTGGATATTCAAAAACCTTTTTGAGCTCTTCCCTGTTCTGAGACCAATTCATATTTTTCTTGGAGGCTATGGATATAGGAGCTTTAATGCCTTCTTCTGGTTTAGTAAGTGTAGGTATAGCAACAATTCTCATAGCTGCTGTTCTTCCCTTTTCTAATAAGTCACTATAGGAATTAAAGTTTTATAAACAACAGTGAGAAAGTACCTAGTCCATTTTCTGCTTGAGACTCACACCTAAACTAACCCATAGAAAATAAGACTGTATTAAAACACTTCCAGAAATATATTCTGGTCATTTGTGCCAAATAATAAAATGCCAAATCCTTCCTACCTAAATACAATATGATCCAATATATCACCTTTCATATCTCTTTTGTTCTTCCTTAGACATCAACAGACAGCTGTCCTCTAGCATAGAAAAACAAAACAACAGGGGGGCGGAGCCAAGATGGCAGCTGGTAAGCAGGGACTAGAGTGAGCTCTGTACCGAGTCCCTCAAAAAACCTATAAAAAATGCCTCTGAACCAATTCTAGAATGGCAGAACCCACAGAACAGCAGAGGGAAGCAGGGCTCCAGCCCAGGACAGCCTGGATGGTCTCTGGGTGAGGTCTATTCCACACGGAGCTGGGAGCTGGGAACTGGGAGCTGGGAACGGAGTGGAGCAGAGCACAGCCTGAGCAGTGTGGAACAACCAAACTTGGAGTCGGGGGGATGGGGCCCCTAGCGCCCTGAATATGTGAGCTGCGGCAGTTACCAGACCCCTGACCCACAAACACCAAAGACTGCAGAGAAGGTTAGTGGGAAAAGCTGCGGGAGTGGAAGGAGTTCGCGGTTCGGCTTCCAGCCCCGGGGGCAGCGGAGGTGGGGCAGCTACAGTTGCTGCTGCTTCTGGCCCCAGGCCCACCTGGTGGGAGGAATTAAGTGGCGGATCAGAGCAGGACTGCAACAGCCTGCTGAAGATTTAAGCCCAGCCCGGGCTGGGGGTTCATGGGGAAGGAGTAGTGGGGGTCTGACAGAGCTGGCACCTCCCCCTCAAACGTGGAACATAGAACTCGTTAGTCTACAAGCAGTCATACCCCACTGAAAAACTCAAGGGTCAAGTTAGTTGGTTGGGAATATGGCCAGGCAGCGAAAACACGCCCAGATTCAGTCTCAGACTTTGGATTCTTTCTTTGGTGACAAAGAAGACCAAAACATACAGCCTAAAGAAGACAACAAAGTCATAGAGCCTACAACAAAAGCCTCCAAGAAAAACATGAACTGGCCCCAGGCCATAGAAGAACTCAAAAAGGATTTGGAAAAGCAAGTTAGAGAAGTAGAGGAAAAATTGGGAAGAGAAATGAGAAGGATGTGAGAAAACCATGAAAAACAAGTCAATGACTTGCTAAAGGAGACCCAAAAAATACTGAAAAATACACTGAAGAAAACAACACCTTAAAAAACAGACTAACTCAAATGGCAAAAGAGCTCCAAAAAGCCAATGAGAAGAAGAATGCCTTGAAAGGCAGAATTAGCCAAATGGAAAAGGAGGTCCAAAAGACCACTGAAGAAAATATTACTCTAAAAATTAGATTGGAGCAAATGGAAGCTAGTGACTTGATGAGAAATCAGGATATTATAAAACAGAACCAAAGGAATGAAAAAATGGAAGACAATGTGAAATATCTCATTGGAAAAACCACTGACCTGGAAAATAGATCCAGGAGAGATAATTTAAAAATTATTGGACTACCTGAAAGCCATGATCAAAAAAAGAGCCTAGATACCATCTTTCAAGAAATTATCAAGGAGAACTGCCCTGATATTCTAGAGCCACAGGGCAAAATAGAAATTGAAAGAATCCATCGATCGCCTCCTCAAATAGATCCCAAAAAGAAATCTCCTAGGAATATTGTCGCCAAATTCCAGAGCTCCCAGATCAAGGAGAAAATACTGCAAGCAGCCAGAAAGAAACAATTTGAGTATTGTGGAAACCCAATCAGAATAACCCAAGATCTGGCAGCTTCTACATTAAGAGATCGAAGGGCTTGGAATGCGATATTCCAGAGGTCAATGGAGCTAGGATTAAAACCTAAAATCACCTACCCAGCAAAACTGAGTATCATGTTCCAAGGCAAAATATGGATTTTCGATAAAATAGAGGACTTTCAAGCTTTCTCAGTGAAAAGACCAGAACTGAATAGAAAACTTGACTTTCAAACACCAGAATCAAGAGAAGCATGAAAAGGTAATCAAGAAACGGAAATTGCAAGGGACCTACTAAAGTTGAACTGTTTTGTTTACATTCCTACATGGAAAGATGATGTGTATGATTCATGAGACCTCAGTATTAGGGTAGTTGAAGGGAATATTCATATATGTATATATATGTTTACATATATATATAAGTGAGTGTGTATGTATGTATATATCTATGAGTATATGTATGTATGTGTATGTATGTGTGTATATATATATATGTGTGTGTGTTTATATATATATATACACATATGTAAAAGAGAGAGAGCAGACACAGGGTGAGTTGAAGATGAAGGGCAGATATCTAAAAGAAATAAAATGAAATTAAGGGATGAGAGAGCAACATACTGAGAGAGGGAGATAGGGAGAGATAGAATGGGGTGGATTATCTCGCATAAAGGTGGCAAGAGGAAGCAGTTCTGTGGGAGGAGGGGAGAGGGCAGGTGAGGGGGGAATGAGTGAACCTTGCTCTCATCAGATTTGGCCTGAGGGGGAATATCATACATACTCAGTGGGGTATCTTACCCCACAGGAAAGAAGAGGGAGGAAGATAAAAAAAAAATAAAAGGGGGGGATGATGGAGGAGAGGGCAGATGGGGGTGGAGGTAATCAAAACAAACACTTTGGAAAGGGGACAGGGTCAAGGGAGAAAATTCAATAAAGCGGGATGGGTTGGGAAGGAGCAAAATGTAGTTAGCCTTTCACAACATGAGTATTTTGGAAGGGTTATACATAATGATACATGTGTGGCCTAGGTTGAATTGCTCAACTTCTTAGGGAGGGTGGGTGGGAAGGGAAGAGGGGAGAGAATTTGGAACTCAAAGTTTTAAAATCAGATGTTCAAAAAAAAAAGTTTCTGCATGCAACTAAAAAATAAGATACACAGGCAATGGGGCATAGAAATTTATCTTGCCCTACAAGAAAGGAAGGGAAAAGGGGATAAGAGGGGAGGGGGGTGATAGAGGGAAGGGCTGACTGGGGATCAGGGCAACCAGAATATATGCCATCTTGGAGTGGGGGGGAGGGTAGAAATGGGGAGAAAATTTGTAATTCAAACTGTTGTGAAAATCAATGCTGAAAACCAAATATGTTAAATAAATAAATTTAAATTTAAAAAAAGAAAAACAAAACAAAACAAAACTGAAATAAGACCATAATTACAGACATTTAAGAGTCAGTAGCAAGTTGATGTCTGCATCTGAATGACTTACAAATAGGAATTTCTGATTGTTTCCCTTTTGATGCCAAGGGCAATATTATACACAGTAAGGGCTCAATAAATGTTAACCAATAAGAATAACAGTTTTCATTATCTGTCATTACTGATACATTAAAACTAGCTGTCACTTCAAGAACTTTAAAGAACTATGCCAGGTTAAGTCAATTGAGGAATCTTAAAAGCAAATGTGAACTCCCAGGAAAAGAAATATTTTTTCACTCATTTTTTTTCATCCCACCAATGCATAACACAACCCAAGCTTGAAACACTTTCTTTTTTGCTAATGTTTAGTTTGTGTTGTTTATGATTTGTCTATAAGTTTTGTAACTCAGTACATAAGAGTTGGCTTTATTCCTATTAGATTCACCAAAATACCAAGATTTAGCATTTCATTCAGCTTCCTGGATTCAATTTTCTCCTTTTCAAATTACTGTTACGTGATTACCCTTTGAATGATGAAGCTATTGATTTAAGTATTACAATTATTAATATTAAGTGTTTTGGTTAAGAAGAAATGCATATGTTTTGTTCACTCACAAACATTTATTGAGTGCTTATTATTTGTAAGTCATTGCACTAGGTTATGAAATTTGGAATTTATTAAAATTGTTTTATGTAAGCCAATCTGTGAACTACATGAGTCCTGTATAAGGTTAAAGTTCTTTTAGCTTAAGCTGGTAAATAAGGTCTGCTGGAAGGGAGAAGCAAAATTGTGTTGCAAATGCACAAAACATTGTCAATGCTAAAAGGTACTAGCTTTTCAAATTTTATGAAAATTTTACTATAACTAGAAAATTATCCATTATAATATTTACACTTCATATAGGAAGGTAGTGGAAAAACTGTATATTTAATAATAAATTTCTACTTAGCCAGTTAGCTTAGTTTTGAGGGATAGGTAGAGTCAAAATATAAAAATATTCCTTTTCACTTAATTCCTCTCCCCCATGTTGTGCTTTGTAATAAGACATTATTTTATATAGTTATCTACTGAACAAATTGACATTGCTTAGATGGTTATAAATCTAGGTTCGGTATTACCGCCTTCAATACACTGATACAGTTCCTGTTAGCAAAACTTCCTAAGGTGTTTTTGAAGCTGCAGTATGATATTCAAGTATTTTGTGATGGTTCCCTTGAACGGTTTTCCACATAAGCTCAAGCAACATTCATTTATTTCATGTGTTTAGTCTTTGTTAGTACTTCTGGATACATGATGGAGATGTAAATAAGCAATAAAAATATGACAAAGAAATCATCTAGAAATCCTAGCATTCCAAACAAGGCCTCAGGAACAAAATCCAAGGATGATATCAGATCGAAAAAGGCTCCCAGTAAACAAAGTAGTATCCTAATGTAGAACATTCAGAAAAGATCCCCAACTGAAAACGTTTCTGAATGTTTTTTCTTAGTAAAGTGGACAAATCCATAATTCTTTCCACAATCGGTCTGGGTTGTCCTGAGAATCTTCAATTACAGTCATTAATATCTTGTGCAATTCTGAGACATACTAAGTCTGATTATCTTCACCAAATACTGGTAAGAGTAAGGTAACAGATTGTCTGCAGACTGGACAACTAATGGCTCCAAGCCATGAACCATATCGCCAATATACCATAATGCAACTACCACAAAAAAAATGTCCAAAGTTCGTTTCAATAGGAAGCCAAGCCTGATGTGAAAAGATTGTACAAGACTTGTCAGTGTGAAACTGCTTTTGAACAACAGCAGGTGCATCCAGATCTGTCTAAAGGTGTTCCTGAAGCATGCGCTAGTGCTTAGTTATTAAGGTAAATTTTTTTTGGTTTGTTTTTTTTTTTTTTGCGTTATTAAACACACACACACACACACACACACACACACACACACACACACACGAAACTGATCAGAACTGCCACAAGGACTTGGTAACTTACTCCTTCCATAATTGAATCATCCAGTTTCAATCTCTGAATTCCAGATTGATGTTTGTCCATTCCAGCTCTCTGGCGGCCGGGGCTCATGCCTGGTCCAGCCTCCAGTGATCTGCAGTTGGTGCTTCAGAGGGGCAGGCCTGGGGAAATTACACCGCCCCGTCCCGAGCCCAAAAGAGGCTCCGGTGCCGCTCCCAAGAAGGCGGGCGGCCTGCCCCTGACGCCAAAGCTGGGCCGACTTGCTCCAGACCACCTCCGGGCTGCACAGCAACCAGTGACTCCCTCCATCCCCACCCCCAACCAGCCCCGCTCCCCTCCCGCTCTCCGGCTCCTCCTGGAGGAGGAGCAACAGGGAAGAGAGAGCAAGAAATAGAGGCCTGGGTCGCCCCAGCCGGCGGGGCTCTGACCTCTCTGTCTACTCTTTAGTTCATCAGTGCTCTTTCTAAAATGTTTTGCCTAGAATGGAATAGAATACGACGAACGTGGTCCGACTGTGGCAAAGATCACTGGGGTTTTAACCTTATTTTTCTGGATGTTCTATGTCTCTTTATTCAGATGAAGATCTCATTTACTTTTTACCTGCCATACCCCACACTTAGTTTACATTAGATTTCACAGTTTGCTACCTACCTCCCCCTCAGAACAAATGGCTATAATCACACTTCCCCTTACTTAAATTTATGAATAGATTTAAAAAAAAAAAAACAGAAGACATTGTATTTGTGCTAGAGCAAATGTTTTATCTCATCAATATGGATATTCCTTCTGATGAATTAGAACATAATGTATCCTTACTGACATAACAAGTTTTATGTTCTTCCATGTCCTATAATAAACGGCTATTCTATCATATCTTTAGTGTATGACTTCGTTAAATTATTTTGACATCAGGAGGATATCAATGTGGTATTTAAGTTGTTTATACATTAACCCTGCCTATTGTGACTGGATCATTTTTCCCCCATTCAAACAGTTCTTTGATGACAGTCATTTAAATTTCCATTGGTTGATAATTCCTTATTTGTAATATATTGCAACTTTCTTGTATCTGATTATATCCAATACATCTCCATTCTGATTTGTGTTATTCTCAACTTCAATTATTTTCAGGCTAGCATGTTCCTGGATTGAGAGTCATATCATTGCTGGAAATAAATATTGGTAGAAAAAGGTGAGTAATTAGTTCACAACTCTACAGTTTTTCAAGCCATCTTCTATATTTTTGCCTATCATTTCATTCTTATGAGAGCTTTCTGGGTCCTAAACTTTTCATTCCAATGTTTTAACTCTCTGTCCTAACTTTGTGCCACCAGAAAATCTGATAAAGATGTAATAATGATATAGTGGCATCGCACTATCTAACCTAGTTAAAACCCTGACCAGGGTCAGGAGAAATACAGTGACAGGGGAAGTTAGGTGTTTAATGATGTTGCCTTAAAACCAGTGTGGATTTGATTGAGGAATTGGGGGGATAGTGAAAGAGATTGTCTAAACTTTCAAGGTAAAAAAGTGAGAAAGAGATAGTGAGGGGCAAAGAGGTATGGGAACAGAAGGGTACAAGCCGTCCCTATGCTTTGCTGCTCAGACACAGATGCAGAAATTTTCTGTTCCTCTAGCAGCTAAAACTGTTGTGAGCAAACATGTTCATTGGGGGTTAAGTGGTATGGGGAGGGGTGGAAGGTAAATTAAAACACGAAGAGTAACTGTGTTAACAGCTGAGATTATTGTGCCAACTCTTGCCATCCTACTTGATTCTGCATAGGCAACGCTTGAGAATCATTGTGGTGTCTATGGCACTTTGGAAATTACCCATGAGTTTTCTGTACATATTTATCTTATTTTCTTTCATAGAGATAAGGGAACTATAGAAATAGTACACTGAAATTGTAGATTGGCTCTCTTTCCTAAGTTGGGAAAAGAGATAAATTCCAGAACAGAGATTTTTTTTTTGGAGGGGGGAAGGCAGGGTAATTGGGGTTAAGTGACTTGCCCAAAGTCACACAGTAGTAAGTGTGTCAAGTGTCTGAAGCCAGATTTGAACTCAGGTCCTCCTGACTCCAGGGCCAGTGCTCTACTCATTGTGTCACCTAGCTGCCCCAGAGATTGTTTTTATTTGGTTTGTTTGTTTTTAATCTTTGAAAGGAAATGTTTAGAGAAAGAGAAGCAAGTCTTTGGGAAAACAGATGAGTTATCCTCATCTCATTCACTATTCATATATCTTCTTCCAAATTCTTTTTCTCAAAATGACTTTATTGTTATCCAAAATATTCATAACCAACCTAAATTTATTTGCAGGTTCAGTAACTTATACAATACAATTTTAAGGTCAGCTCAGTCTTTTTACTCATCTATCCCATAGGTTCCTGGCTAGTTAAGTTGGGGTTTACTGGCTAGATTTCTTTCTCAAAGACCAAGCCTTAAACCCTATTCACTCTGGATATCATGGATTGGACAATAGTTCTCTGCCAAAGCACTGCTTAATGGTCATGTTTTGGGCTGTCCTTTCTCAGAGTGAATGCAAACACTATTTGTTTTTTGGCCAGGAACCCTGAGGGTCTTTCAATCCCAGTTTTTATTATTGTTATTATTATTATTATTATTATTATTATTATTATTATTATTATTATGGCCATTCCTTGACTCACTTCTCAAAGAAGCCTATTCACTGAATGGATGTTGCCTCATTCAAAGTGAGGACTTGAAAAGACCTTAGCTTAAAAGGGCCAAGGTCTCCCATTGCATCCTGGGCCATCTCTGGTCATCCTGATCAATATGTGGCCACTGGACCCAGGTGGCTGGGTAGGAGAAAGTGAGGCTGCTGACTTTGCACAGCTTTCTCTCACTCAAATCAAAGTCAATTCCAATTCATGTCATCATCTCCCTGATGTTGTGGTCCTCTTTGTGAATGAAGGAAAAAAAAAACACACAACGTTGGATGAGTTCTTGAATGATTTGTTCTTTTCACTTTTCTCTCTAATCCATGATATTACTCTAAAATGGTATCTTCTCAAGGTACCAAAACTTGAGCATATGGCCTGTGATGATTTAAAAGATTCAAGAGACATAATTTCTGGGTAATTTAATAATTTTATTAATAAGGCCATCAGGTTATTAATAAAAGGAAGGTCATTTTTTCTCCTCTCTTAGACCAAAGAAAAGCATGGTTGCAGGACTCACAGTTTGTATAATGTGTTCAATGAGGGGCTGAGGGTGACATCAGTCACCCTTGGAAAGAGAAATTATCTCTACTCAGACAACTCCCAGCCTTGGGCTATCCAGATGAAAGGATATGTCTCTATATAAGCTTGAGTAGAACACAATAGGCTTCCCTATCTGAGATTAAGTCCCTTGTAAATTTAGGTGGGATCTGACCAAGAGCTAGGAGAGGTAATTCAATTTCATTATCAGTAATGTCCTATAAGTGACTGAACTATTTAAAATCAGGAATTTGGAAGAACGGGAGACCTCTGAATCTCCTCAAGATACTGGTTATTAATAATCATTTCTCTCAGACTGAGGGACAGATTACCTTTACATCTTAGTGAAGTGGTATACCTATTTCACACTATTCATTCAGATTACTTTTACTTATGATTTTTCTTTTTTGCAATTTGCTCTTTATGCTTTGCTGGGCTCTCACAGCAGCACTACCTCTCTCTCTCTCTCTCTCTCTCTCTCTCTCTCTCTCTCTCTCTCTCTCTCTCTCTCTCTCTCTCTCCATATATTGTTAGATTATCTTCATAAACTGTTTGAACAAGTCTTTAGTTCTTGATGAATCTGATATATTTGATCCTTCTTTTCCCAAGTACCCTAAGTTATCTTCTACTTTCACCACTACCTTCTCCAAAGTCTTTGATTCAGGAAGGACATTCCTGTTTTTACTTTGTTTATCTTGCTGTCTCACATTTTCCTTCAGGAAATCTGGGCTAGGTTATTTAAATTATTCCATATCATTTCTTAAAATATTTCCTAAGGTGGAGCTGTGTCATGGTACCTGGTAAATTTTTCTAATGCAGAAGACTTCTCACTAAATTTAAGATGTCCTAATTTGTACAAGAAAGAGATTATCTATCTATCTATCTATCTATCTATCTATCTATCTGTCTCTCTGCCTATCTCTCTGTCTATCTATCTATCCATCAATATAGATATAGATATCTATATACTTGTTATATTCTTGTATCCTTATTGTTGTCATTTAACTGATCTTTGAGTTTCAGTAAATCTGTGGCAAAAGGAAATTAGAGCATGCACAGTAAAATGGATAGAAGCTGCAAATAATAATTTTTGTCTATACCAAACTGGAATGACTTAGGAGAAAATGGATTCTACTTCAATGAAGATCTTCAAAAGATGGCATAGTAATCAATTGCCAGAGTTGTTGAAGGAAAACCTCTGCTTATGTATGGATTGGATGAAGTAACCTCAGGTCTCTTCCAACTCTGTGATTCTTAAACATTTTTATTATAATCTATAATAGCCATGCACTTAATAGGATTGTGAGTTGAGGTTAGAGTTGAACTGATATACAAAAAGGAGAGAAAATATCTTATGGAGTAGAGGAGAAAGAGAAAGATGGAATTAATGATGGACTTGAACATGGAAAGGAAGGAAAACAAAATAACATGGGCAAGTAAAAAAATAATGGGGAATGTTTTGGCAAAATCACTGTCTTATTCTGAAGCAGAGATATCCTGCAGACATTTAGCTTTAACAGGGAAGCAGAAATACTGATAAGCATAGTATGCAAAGATAGATAATGGAAGGTGGGTGAGATATCACAATGGAGCTAGGAAATCTCCAAGTAGAAACAATGCTCAGAAATTCCCTAGTGTGCCTGCAATTATGTATAATCCATTGAACGCAAAGATTCCTGACTTTTGCAAATATTGTGAATGGTCAAAGACATTGACTGCTCTGTGCTCAGTTTTTGTGGGCATGCTAAAATGACCTTTGAAGAAAAAACTTACAGCACTAATTTTTCAAGTTCTCTTTAATAGTCTTTAATTAAGTAGATAATGAATAAATCTTGATTCTCTTGGCAGTCTTTCCATTTTCCTCTCCTTTCTTCACAGTTTTCACCTAATTCATAAAGTCTGTTAAGGGAGAAGTGAGATCAGGCTTTGTAAAGTTCAATTGTTAGACTAGGCACATAGAACTATTTCAATAACTCGTCAATGTTATCTGATTTAGACTATATTGAATTAAATGGAATTCAAGAGATTATGACTACCATGTGAATAAAATGCCCACAGTCACAATCCAGTCTTTCAAACCCTGTTTTAAAATCTCCTTTCAATTGTTGACAGACTCTTTAAGAATGCTGGGATAGAAAAAAAAATCAGAATGAATTCATTAGTTGCAGAATTCCAAGGAACTTGTTCCTTTTATCTCTCATAATCTGTCCACTATTCAGCTTTTCTACAAATGACAGTCTCCCCACAGGTACAAAGCAGGCTTCATACATAGCTCACTATATTAGAAGATAATAGATAATGTTTTGGTCTTCTTAAGGTAATTAAGTGTTTATACTTCAGATGATGATTCTCTTTGTCAAAAATACATTTTTTTTTCTGAAGATTATAAAATTCAATGGAAAAAAGCTACATTTTCCCTTGAATGCAAGTAAAATGCTAAATTAGAAAAAAAAAAGCAGGAATCATTTCATGGTGAACCAATCTGCTTTTGAGAAAGAATTTGTCTTATTATTCTATCTGATTAATTGGAAGCCAACTAAACTACTTTAAAAGAAATACAAGAGCCCAATCTGCCCTTAGGAATAAATGAATGTTCTGCAAGTATATTTAAGGGCATAATTTGGCTAATAGAATGTTCTCTGTCTCTCTTTTCCCCTTTCTCCCGTTCATGTGTCAGTGATAATGAAGTTGGTCTTACATTTAAATAGAACCTTTTTTGAGCCAAGGAATTTGTAAGTACATTACAAGCCTAATAGCCTGATATGTAAACTCTACCAAGGGTACACTCCATCCACTACTGACAGCCACCCACAAAACTGCTGCTTCTGATCTGTAAAGCTGTAAAAATGGGACACAGCTACATTGTGCCCTAGAGAGCAAGTATCTTTCTTCTGCAGGGATGAGAGAACTAGGGAACTGGCACTGAATCTCATTATCAGCGTAGGAATATAGGTAATACACTGAGGTGAATGATATTATTTATAGTCAGATTGGCTTGCTACTGGTATCATCTCACTAGATTTTGGGTTTCACAGTGTTTCAGTAGAAGAATATTTTTACAGACAACTCCCAGGAAGTCTTTCCCAGCTAACTGGAAGTTTAATAAAGTTGTTTCTTCTTCTCTTTGCATTGTACCTCCTCCCAAATTTTTCTTATTCTGATTTTGTGATTTTCATTCTGAAACTTAAATAAAATGAAAACAAAGTGAGGAGAACTGAAATGTCCAGGAGAAGACATCTAATTACCAATATAACCAAGACTGGAATACCTATCTAGTAACTCCTAGGCTATTTGCTCTTAGTATTCCACTACACAGTGTACTACGTGACAGCTAATCTTAAAAGCAAGAAATAAAGAGAAGGGGGAAAGGAGGCAAAAAATAATAATCCTAAAGAAGAATGGCAGAGTATGCATTGATTGCTTTGTTTTTTTTTAGCTAACCTTTTAATCCTAAAGGTAGAAAAAAAGCATATGTGTTCTATGCCATGATATTGTCAAAAATTAATGTGATTTAATGGTGTCTTATAAATAGGATAAAGCAGAAATGTTTTATATAATGGAACGGGTGGCTAAAAGAGTAAGGATTAGGAATAGTTGGAAAGCAAGGCAGTACAGTCTTCATGATAAATAAATGAGCTTTAGTAGAAATGGGCTTTCAGAGAGATGAGGTGATCTGACAAAAGACATACACAGATTCTTCTTGTTGTAAGAGATCACAGAAATAATCTAATCTGTTCTCTAAAGTATGAGGTCTTCAGACTTGTTTCCTAACATGTACAAGGAGGAACTGTGATGATGACAAAGATAATGATGATGAAAATGATAATTTGCATTTACATAATCTTAAAAGTTTGCAAAGTGCTTTACATATATTACCTCATTTGATTGTAACACTTGCATTGTGTGGGATCAAATGAGATAATGCATGTAAAATGGTTAGTTGAATAGTATCAAACACTGGTTATAACTATTCAATGAATTAACACAAATAGTATTTATATGTAGTGAATTAATGTTTTAATTATTATCCAGTTCAAAGTCTGTCTCTGACATCTACTAGCTGTGTAATCTTCCTCAAGGTATTTAACCTTCCTGAGCCTCAGTTTCCACACATTAAAATAAGAATAATAATTCCTGTATTTCTACCTCACAAGGTTGTTGTAAAGATCAAATGGGATCGTATGTCTAAACCACTTTGTAAAGGATATAAATCAAGTCATGTAAACATAAATTGTAAATTTTAGCATTAGTGTTATTTATCCAAAGCCCTAAAATGTAATAGGTTCTGGGGTACAGACATACTGAAGATGAGCATGCTTTTTATGCTAAACATGAACTGATTCTAAGACAGGACTTCTTATACTAATACTTCTTTTTTTAATTAGATTTTTTTTATTTTTAGTTTACAACATTTAGTTTTACATGTTCTTGAGTTTCAAATTTTCTTCCCTTACCTCCCCACCCCTCTGCCCCCCAAGATGGCATGTAGTCTGATATAAATTCTACATAAACCTTTGCATTAAACTTATTTACACAACAGTCAAGTTGCAAAGAAGATTTACGACCAATGGAATGAATCATGAGAGAGAAGAAACAAAACCAAATAAAAAGAGGAAAAAAAAAAGAGGGCAAAGAGTTTGCCTCAATCTGCATTCAGATTTCACAGTTCTTTCTCTGGATGTAGCTAGCTTTTTCCATCATGAGTCCTTTGGAGCTGTCTTTGAGCCTTGTATTGCTGAGGAGAGGTAAGTCTATTAATGTTAGTCATCACAGAATCAATATGTCTGTGGTTGTGTATAATGTTCTCCTGATTCTGCTCCTCTCATTCAGCATCAGATCATGTAGGCCTTTTCAGGTTATTACAAAGTGTGTGTCTTCCCTATTTCTGATAGCACAATAGTATTCCATTTTATTTCTTATACCATGACCTGTTCAGCCATTCCCCAATTGATGGGCATCCCCTTGATTTCCAATTCTTTGCCACCACAAAAAGAGTAGCTATAAATATTTTTGTACATGCAGGTCCCTTTCTGACTTGTGTGATCTCTTTGGGATATAGCCCTAGCAGTGGTATTGCTGGGTCAAAGGGTATGCACATTTTTATAGCCCTTTGGACAGAGTTTCAAACTGCTCTCTAGTATGGCTGGATCTGTTCACAACTCCACCAACAACGTATTAAGGTTCCATTTTTCCCACATCCTCTCCAGCATTTATCTTTTTCCTGTTTTGTCATGTTAGCTAATTTGACAGGAGGGATGTGGTACCTAAGAGTTGTTTTGATTTGCATTTCTCTAACCAATGGTGATTCAAAGCATTTTTTTCATATGCCTATAGATATCTTTATTTTTTTCCTGCAAAAACTGCCTGTTCATATCCTTTGACCATTTCTCAATTGGGGAATCACTTTTATTTCTACAAATTTGGCTCAGTTTCTTATATATTTTAGATACGAGGCCTTTATCAGAGACACTGGTTGTAAAGATTTTCTTCCAAATTTTCTGCTTCCCTCCTAATCTTTGTTGCATTGGCTTTGTTTATACAAAAACTTTTCAGTTTAGCATACTCAAAATTATCCATTTTGCATTTTATAATGCTCTGTATCTCTTGTTGGGTCATGAATTCTTCCCTTTCCCATAAATCTGACAGGTAAACTGTTCCAAGTCTCCCAAATTGCTTATAGTATCAGCCTTTATTCCTAAATCATGTACCCATTTTGACTTTATTTTGGTATATGGTGTAGGATATTGGTTTATGCCCAGATTCTGCCATACTATTTTCTATTTTTCCCAGTAGTTTTTATGAAATAGTGAATTCTTAGCCCAGAAGCTGGATTCCTTGGGTTTATCAAAGAAAAGATTGCTATAGTCATTGACTATTGTATCTTGTGTACATAAACTATTCCACTTATCTACCACTCTGTTTCATAGCCAGTACCAGGTAGTTTTGATGACTTCTGCTTTATAGTACAGTTTGATATCTGATATGGCTAGGTCACATTCCCTAGCATTTCTTTTCATGAATTCCCTTGATTCTCTGGACTTTTTGTTCTTCCAGATGAATTTTGTTATTATTTTATCCAGCTCTGTAAAATAAGTTTTTGATAGTTCAATTGGTATGGCGCTGAATAAGTAAATTAATTTAGGTAAAATTGTCATTTTTATTATATTAGCTTGGCCTAACCACGGGCAACTGATGTTATTCCATTTAGTTACATCTGACTTTATTTGTGGGAGAAGTGTTTCAAAATTGTGTTCATATAGGCCCTGGGTTTGTCTTGGTAGGTAGACTCCCAAATATTTTATAATGTCTACAGTAACTTTAAATGGAATTTCTCTTTCTATCTCTTGCTTTAGGCTTTGTTAGTAATATATAGGAATGCTGAGGATTTATGTGGGTTCATTTTATATCCTGCAACTTTGCTGAAGTTGTTCATTATTTCAAGTAGTTTTTTACTTGATTCTCTAGGATTCTCTAAGTAATCAAGATATCATCCGCAAAAAGTGATAATTTAGTTTCTTCTTTGCCTATTCTAATTACTTCATTTTCTTTTTCTTCTCTTATTGCTACAGCTAATATTTCTAGTACCAAATTGAATAGTAGGGGTGATAATGGACATCCTTGTTTCACCCCTGTTCTTATTGGGAATACATCTAGTTTATCCCCTTTACACATAATGCTTGCTGATGGTTTTGGGTAGATGCTACTTATAATTTTAAGGAAGACTCCATTTATTCCTATTCTTTCTAATGTTTTTAATAGAGATGGGTGCTGTATTTTGTCAAAAGCTTTTTCAGCATCTATTGAGATGATCAGATGGTTTCTGCTAGTTTTGTTATTGATATGATCAATTATGCTGATAGTTTTCCTAATATTGAACCAGCCTTGCATTCCTGGAATAAATCTTACCTGGTCATAGTATATTATTCTCAAGATAAGCTGCTGCAATCTTTTTGTTAATATTTTATTTAAAATTATTGCATCAATATTCATTAGGGAAATTGGTCTATAATTTCCTTTCTCTGTTTTGACTCTTCCTCATTTAGGTGTTAGTACCACATTGTGTCATAAAAAGAATTTGGTAGGACTTCTTCACCTGTTTCCTCAAATAGTCTGTAAAGTATGGGAATTATTTTTTCTTTTAATTTTTGATAGAATTCACATCTAAAACCATCTGGCCCTGGAGATTTTTCCTAGGGAGTTCATTGATGGCTTGCTCAATTTCTTTTTGTGAGATGGGGTTATTTAGGTGAATTACTTTCTCTTCTGTTAACCTGGGCAATTTGTATTCTTGTAAGTGTTCATCCATTTCATTGAGGTTGTCAAATTTATTGGCATACAACTGAGCAAAATAATTCTTATTTATTGTTTTAATTTCTTTTGCATTGGAGGTGAATTCACCCTTTTCATTTTTGATACTGGTAATTTGGTTTTCTTCTTTCTTTTTTTTAAATCAAATTGAACTAGGTTTTATCAATTTCATTGTTTTTTTTAATAACACCAGCTCTTAGTTTTATTTATTAGTACAACAGTTTTCTTGATTTCAATTTTATTAACCTTTCCTTTGATTTTCAGTATTTTTAATTTGGTACCTAATTGGGGATTTTCAATTTGTTCTTTTTCTAGTTTTTTCTTTCAGTTGCATGCCCACTTCTTTGATCTCCTTTTTATCCCTTTTATTCATGTAAGTATTTAGAGATATAAAGCTTCCCCTAAGAACTGCTTTTGCTGCATCCCATAAGTTTTGGTACTTTGTCTCATTATTATCATTACATCGAATGAAGTTATCAAGTGTTTCTATAATTTGTTCTTTGGCCCACTCATTCTTTAGGGTTAGATTAGTTAGTTTCCAATTAATGTTTAGTTTATCTTTCCATGGTCATTTATTATAAATAATTTTTATTGCATCATAATCTGAGAAGGATGCATTTACTATTTCAGCTTTTCTGCACTGGTTTGTGAGGTTTATACACCCTAGTACATGGTCAATTTTTGAGTATGTGCCATGTATCGCTGAGAAAAAAAAAAGTATATTCCTTTTTATCCCCATTCAGTTTTCTCCAGTGGTCTATCACATCTGCCTTTTCTGAAATTCTATTCACCTCCTTAACTTCTTTCCTGTTTATTTTGAGGTTAGATTTATCAAGTTTAAAGAGGGGGAGGTTGAGGTCCCCCACTAGTATAGTTTTGTTGTCCCTTTCTTCCTGTAACTCCCTTAACTTCTCCTCTAAGTATTTTCATGCTATACCACTTGGTGCATATATGTTAAATAATGATATTGCTTCATTGTCTATGGTGCCTTTTAGCAGGATATAGTGTCCTTCCTTATCTTTTTTTAATTAGATCTTTGTTTTTGCTTTGTCTCAGATTAGGATTGCTTCTCCTGCTTTTTTTTTACTTTAGCTGAAGCACAACGTATTCTACTCCATCCTTTTCCTTTCACCCTGTGTGTATTCCCCTTTTTCAAATGTATTTCTTGTAAACAAAATATTGTAGGATTATGGTTTTTAATCCGTTCTGCTATCTGCCTCTGTTATATGGGACAGTTCATCCCATTCATATTAGCAGTAATGATTACAAGCTGTGTCTTTTTCTCCATCTTGTTCCCACCCCATTTATGTTTTCATTTCTCCCTCCCCCTTCTGCTCCTCAAAGGAGTTGTGCTTTTGACCACTACCTTCCTCAATTAACCCTCCATCTTGATGTCCTTTCCTTAAGTTACCCTTTTCTCCTTGCTACTTCTTCCCTCCCTTCTGACCACCCCCTCTTTTCTTTCCCCTTTCCCCACCTACTGTCTGTAGGACAAGTTTGATTTCTATACTTTTCAGAGTATGTTATTCTCTTCTTGAATCAAATCTGATGAGAGTAAAGCTCATATACTACTCTTCTCCCTCCCATCTTTCCCTCTACTATAATGTGTTTTTGTGCCTCTTCAATTGACATAATTTACCCTTTTCTACTACCTCCTTACCTCTTCTCTCAGAACCCTCCCATTACATCTCTTAATTATGTTTTTATACTTATATCAGTTATTTTATACTGACACCCACAGTCTATGTTTATACCTTTCAATTGTCATAATAAGTGTACTATTCTCAAGATTGGCACATATACCTGGTCATTATGTCTCCCAGAAGTTCAAGAAGGCAGGTTTCAAACCTTTGGGCTGCAAGCCTCAGAAGAAGATGTCTCATGGTCACAGGGACTGCACTGTTGCCTCCTGTTGCTTGAACAGACTCCTGTCCTGTGCTGGGAGGCCTGAGTATCTCCACCTGTTTTGGTTGCCCAGCTTTCTCCCAGCCTGGATGGCTGGCTGCTTTCCACAGCTGCTTCTGCTGTAGTACTTTCTGATACAGCTCCACATGCCAGGTGCTCTCCAAACCTACAGATCTGTCCCATCGACCTGGCTTGGAAATTTGCCCCATTTAGTCTACTAGTGGCTTCTAAGTCTCTCAGATCTGCTCAGATTTACTTTTTTAGAGGTATCTGACAGAACTTCATATAAGAAGTTCTCTACAACATCACAGATTGCAAGCCTTCTATGCCTGCTCCATCTGTGTGACTGTTATCCATTTTCTCCTAAAAGTTCTCCATAAGATTTCTACTCAACATGACAGAGTTCTGATTTGATTTCTCCCAAGAGTACTACTGGAACATTATGGCTGGCCATTTGTCACCATTTGATCTTGTCACATAACCAGTTTTTCTCTTCCTGTCATACAATTCCTCCATGGTATATTTTCCTCTTATTATTTTTAACTCCTCATCAGTGATATGTTGCAATCTTCTTACATTCACTAATGCATCATTCTATTTGTTCTCTGATAATCATCTTCAGTTCTTTGTAGATTATGGTGGTCTATTATGGTCCTTGCAGTCATATAGCAACACCAGAAAAAATGTTATTATTGAAAAGATGGACTATTGCTTTCATAAGAAGATTGAGGTAAGAAAAAGAGCTTTGAAATTCCCCAAATGTAGTCTAATCATCTCTCTTTCTCCTGTTCAACTTTAGGCCCAGATTGTTCTCCATTCATTCTATCTCTACAAAACAGACACATTATCATAAAAGTTCCACAGGATAACCATCAAAATGTATGTTACGGCAGTGGCATCAAGATGGCTGAGTGAAAGCAGAGACTCACCCAAGCTCTCCCACAAATTCCTTCAGATACCTCTAAAAAGTGAATTTGAATTTAGAGTGGCAGAATCCACTAGGAGACAGAGTGTGGCAGATTTCCAGCCCAGGACAGCCTGTAAGGTTGACAAGAAGGATATATTGCACTAGGGTGAGAGAGTGCAGTATGCAGGCTGCATCAAAACAGTCTTGGCCATAGCAGAGTAGAAGCAGGCCCCAGCAGACTGAATCACTAGAGGCAGTGGTGATTCCTGAACCTCTCAGCTCAGGACTCTGTTGGAGCTGGGTAAGAGAAGCACAGGGCCTGTGGCAGTGGCAGCAGCTACTCCTAGAGCTGTCAGCCACAATCTAAATGTTTGAAAGTCACTTACTTGAACTTCTGGGAGAAAAGATGGTTGAGTAAGCTGTAAGTGCTCACAACTTCCCCCCTTGCTGACCTTGAAAATCCCAGAGAATATTGCCTAGGAAAAAACCTGAAATAGTGGAATCAACAGAAGGGGCACAACAGTCTGGTAGTTCAGGAACATAGGGACATTGACAAGAAGGCCCCTCTTGATGTGGTTGAAGGGATCCAGTGCAGACCCAGAGGTGTCCCAGCAAGCCCCACCTCATGAAACCAACAGTAGACCCTGACCCACAGGGAGGTGGACCCAACAAGCACCAATACCAGGTCACTAGGCATGCCTTCACACAGCCAGGGGAATAGGCAGAAACCAGGATAGTGGGGCATTCACTAATAGCTCAACCTAACTGGGCTCTACTGCAATAGCATCCAAATACTTAGAGAAGAAGTTAAGAAAGTTACAGGAAGAAATAGACAACAAACTATAATAGTGGGGGACTTCAACCTCCCCCTCTCTGAACTTAATAAATCTAACTTCAAAATAAACAAGAAATAAATTAAGAAGGTGAATAGAATTTTAGAAAAGGTAGATATGATAGACCTCTGGAGAAAACTGAATATACCCTTTCCTCAGTGATACATGGCACATACACAAAAATTGACCATCTTCTAGGGCATAAAAACCTCACAATCCAGTACAGAAAGGGAGAAGCAGTCAATGCATCATTTTCAGTTCATGACGCAATAAAAATTATTTGTAAAAACGGTCTATGAAGAGATAGACTAAAATTATTTGGAAAATAAATAATTTAATCCTAAAGAATGAGTGGGACAAACAACAAATCAAAGAAACAATCAATAACTTCATTCAAGAGAATAACAATAATGAGACAATGTATCAAACCTTATGGGATGCATCAAAAGCAGTTCTTAAGGGAAAGTGTATATCTCTGAATGCTTACATGAATAAAAGGAGATCAATGAATTGGGCAAGCAAATGAAAAACTAGAAAAAGAACAAATTGAAAATCCCCAGTTAAATACCAAATTAGAAATACTCAAATCCAAAGGAGAGATTAATAAAATTGGAAATGAGAAAACTATTGAGCTAACAAATAATACTAAGAGCTGGTTTTAGGAGAAAACTAATAAAATTGATAAACCTTTTGTCAGTTTGATAAAAAAAGAAGAAAACCAAACTACCAGTATCAAAAATGAAAAGGGCAAATTCACCTCCAATGGAAAGGAAATTAAAAGAATAATTAGGAATTATTTTGTCCAATTCTATGCCCATAAATTTGACAACCTTGGAGAAATGGATGAATAGTTACAAAAATATAAATCATTCAGATTAACAGAAGAGGAAGTTTTTACTTAATCCCTTCTCAGAAAAAAAAAATGAACAAGCCATCAATGACCTCCCTAGAAAAAAATCTCCAGCACCAGATGGATTTACAAGTCAATTCTATCACATATTTAAATAAAAATTAATTCAAATACTTTATAGAATATTTGGGAAATTAGGGAAAGAAGGAATTTTTACCAAATTCTTTTTATGACTCAAATATGGTACTGATACCTAAACCAGGGAAAGTCAAAACAGAGAAAGGAAAGTATAGATCAATTCCCCTAATGAATATACATACAAAAATTTTAAATAAAATATTACCAAAAAAACTACAGCAACTTATCTTGAGAATAATACACTATGAACAGGTAGGATTTATTATACCAATGCAAGGCTAGTCCAATATTATGGAAACTATCAGCATAATTGTTCATATCAATAACAAAACTAGCAGAAATCATATGATAATCTCAATAGATGCTGAAAAAAGCTTTTGACAAAATACAACACCCATTCATATTAAAAACACTAGAAAGTATAGGAATAAATGGAGTCTTGCTTAAAATTATAAATAGCATCTACCCAAAACCATCAGCAAGCATTACTTGTAATGGGGATAAGCTAGATGCATTCCCAAAAAGATCAGAGGTGAAACAAGGCTGTCCATTATCACCCCTATTATTCAATTTGGTACTAGAAATATTAGCTTTAGCATTAAGAGAAGAAAAAGAAACTGAAGGAATTAGAATAGGCAAAGAAGAAACTAATTTATCACTCTTTGCAGATGATATCTTGATTTACTTACAGAATCCTACAGAATCAAGTAAAAAAAAACTTCTTGTAATAATAAACACCTTTAGGAAAGCTGCAGAATATAAATTAAAACCACACAAAGCCTTGTCATTCCTATATGTTACTAAGAAAGCCCAACAGCAAGAGATAGAAATTCCATTTAAAATTACTGTAGACATTATAAAATATTTGGGAGTCTACCTACCAAAACAAATGCAGGACCCGTATGAACACAATTTCAAAACACTTCTCACACAAATAAAGTCAGATCTAAATAATTGGAAAAACATCAGTTGCTTGTGGTTAGGCTGTGCTAATATAATAAAAATGACAATTTTACTGAAACTAATTTACCTATTCAGTGCCATACCAATAGAACTACCCAAAATCAATTTACAGAGCTGGATAAAATATTAATAAAATTCATCTGGTAAAACAAAAGTTCCAGAAATCAAGGGAATTGATGAAAAGAAATGCTAGGCAAGGCAGTCTAGTAATACCAGACCTTAAACTGTATTATAAAGGAGCAATTATCAAAGCTACTTGATATTGTCTAAGAAATAGAGTGGTGAATCAGTGCAATAGGTTAGATATACAAGACACAGTAATTAATGACTATAGTAATCTACTGTTTGATAAACCCAAAGAATCCAGCTTCTGGAACAAGAACTCACTATTTGACAAAAACTGCTGGGAATACTGGAAAATAGTATGGCAGAAACTGGGTTTAGACCAATATCTTACACCACATACCAATATAAAGTCAAAATTGGTTCATGATTTAGATATAAAGGCTGATACTCTAAGTAATCTGAGAGAGCAAGGAATAGTTTACCTATCAGATTTGTGGAGAAGGGAAGAATTTATGACCAAATGAGATAGAGATGTTTATGAAATGCAGAATGGATAGTTTTGATTACATTAAATTGAAAAGTTTTTGCACAAAGCCATTGCAACTAAGATAATGAGGGAAGCAGAAAATTGGGAAACAATTTTTACATCCAGTGTCTCTGTTAAAAGCCTTATTTAAAAAAATATAGAAAGAACTGGGTCAAATGTATAATACAAGTCATTCCCCAGTTGAGAAATCATCAAAGGATATGAACAGACAGTTTTCAGAGGAAGAAATTAAGCTATCTATAGTCATACGAAAAAATGCTCTAAATCACTATTGATTAGAGAAATGCAATTCAAAGCAAATCTTAGGTACCACATCTCTCCTGTCAGATTGGCTAACATGACAAAACAGGAAAATGATATGTACTGCAAAAGATGTGGGAAAATTGGAACACTAATGAGTAGTTGGTGGAGTTGTGAACTGATCCCATGATTTTGGAGAGTAATTTGGAAATATGCCATAAGGGCTAGAAAAATGCACACACCTTTTGACTCAGCCATAACACTTCTAAAAGATGAGAAACAGACAGACTTCATAATTACCTGGAAACACTTATATAAACTGATGCTGTGTGAGGGGAGCAGAACTAGGAGAACATTTTACAGTTACAGACATATTGGGAGATAATTACCTTTGATAGACTTGGCTCCTAACAGCAATACAAGGTTCTAAGACAACTCCAAATTACTCATGATAAGAAAAAGTTATTGATATCCAGAGAAAGAATTACAGAGTCTGAATGTAGATTGAAACAAAGTATTTGCTCTCTCTCTCTTTTTTTTTTTTGCTTTGTTTCTTGTTTCTCATGGTTCATTCCATTTGTTATAATTCTTCTTTACAACTTGACTATTGTGTAAATAAGTTTAACGTGAAGGTATGTGTGGAACTTAGGCTGGATTACATGTCATCATGGGGGTTTAGGGGGGAGGAGAGATAAGGGGAGAAAATTTGGAACTCAAAAGCTTGTGGAGCTGTATGTTGTAAACTAAAAATAAATAAATTTAAAAGGAAAAAAAAATGTATGTTGAGTTCTGGGAAATAGTCTCCATCCACTTGGTCTTGCCTGTTTTTTTTATTTTTAAATTTATTTATTTATTTTTAGTTTTAAACATTCATTTCCACAAGATTTTGAGTTCCAAATTTTTCCCCATCTCTCCCCTATCCCCCACCCCAAGAAGGCATGCAATCTGATTTCCCCTATACTCTCATTTTTCGCACTGTTTGCTCATTTTCCCAGCCAGTTACTTGACTTTTGAACCTTTTGTTAAGGTAGGACTCTGCTTCCCCAGTGGAGAGTGTTTTGTTCCAAGTTTCAGGGGTTTTGCTCAGCTGTTGACAGGGATAATTTCTAAGCACCTATAAATTTTTGGTTCTTATAAGGTGGTATGATTAAAAGAGACATATTTACTCCTTTTCTGGCCTGTACTGTGATCTGTGAGTGACCACAAGCACTATTTTCTGCCTTGAAACTGTCAGGAGGATTCCCTCTCCACAGACACCACAAGCCCTGCCACATCAGTGCTTTTCTTCACCCCAGGACTGCCACCCAGGACTGCAACCCAGATCCAAATAGGGCAAAGCAAGAGAATTTCACCTCTGCACCAGCAAGGAGAGATCTCTTTAATCAGCAGCTCAATTCCCTCACCATCTGTGGGCTGAGAGCTCCAGAAGCAGCAGTTATTGCTGCAGCTCCCACTACTACCACCACTTCCACTGTCCCTGGACTGGGGCTGGATCGTGCTCTTCTCTTACCCAGGTTGAACAGAGTGTCCCCTCTGATCTTTTACTTTGTCTTTGGTGTTTCTTGGTTGAGAAGTCTGGAAACTGCCATAGCTGCCAGTCATTAAGTGCCCTGAGACCTCCTCCAGCCTGGGCTGTCCTGGTGCGGTCCACTGTGGATGGCACTCAGCTCCCAGCATGGTGTGATAGACCCTTCCTGTCAACCTTCCAGGTTGTCTTGGGCTTTAGATTTGTTTCACTCTGTCATTTTGCAAGTTTTGTAGCTCTAGAGTCACTTTTTACAGGTATTCGTAGGGGTTTGGGGCAGAGCTCAAGCCACTCCCTACTTTTACTACACCATCTTGTCTCCACTCTCTGTTTCCTGCTTTTCAACAATAAATTGCAATTTGACAGTAAAAAGTGTAGTGTTTTCCTTTCTGACTAGAGTTATCAGGAAGCTTTTTGATTTGATACTTTAAGTAGGCATTTAGGATGGATAGAATTTCATAAGGCAGAAAGGGTGGGCAGGCAATTAGAGCAATTAGGAGCAGTAAAAAAACAAAAGCATAGAGCGGAACTGCACAACTTTTAAACCTCTGGTGCAGATAGGTTAGACTAGAGACAGACTGATGATGGTCGGCTGTCACAAGTGACATGACAAACAGGAGCATGCTCAGTGGCAACCCTACATTTTTCGTTGGCTGCCCAAAATTCTTTGGCAGGGTGCTTATATTTAGCATAAATGAAGGGGAATATTAGATATATCTTTTTTTCTTAAACCTTCCAAATCTCCCTTCTTCCCCACTTCACCTGAGGGACTTGACAAATCCTTTACTGGAAAATAGAGATGAGTCCCTGTGAAATCTTTTTTTTCCTCAAAATTCTTCTGTCCTCCAATATTTCATAGTGGGATACCCCTTCTCTTGACCAATGGTAATTCTTATACACATATTCTTGATACAATGTTCTCATATTTATTCTATCACATTGTTTGTACAATCACCCCCTTATTCTTTTTCTACTTATTACTTTGGTAATGATTTCACATATGCCAAACTCTTCACTTTCATTAAAAACTAAACTAAAAAACCCCAAACTCCCTAGATCCTGACATCCTCTCAAGCTACTATGTTATTTCTCTCCTAAATTTCTATACAAAACTTCTAGAAAAAAGTGTGCTACCATCATTGCCTCCACTTCTTTGCCTATCTCGGCAACTCCTGAACCCTTTAGAATCTAGCTTCTACATCATAATTTAACTGAAACTTCTCTGCAAAGTTGCCAATAAACATGTATTTCTAGAGTTAATGATATTTTCTCAATCCTCAGCCTTCTTAATTAATTTCCTGCATTTGAAATTGTTTATGATCCATTCTTCCTGGATACTTACTCTTCTCATGTTTTCTATACCAAGACTCTTATCAACTTACCTGTTTGAATATTCTGTACAGTCTTTGATAGTTCCTTTGCCATAAATGACTCCTGACTATTGCCAAATTCCAAAGCTCTGTGCTGGACCATCTTATCCTCTCTCCATTTCTAATTCATTGACTTCATTTGGTCCCATGATTTTAACTATTATCTCTATGCTTTTTTTTTTGTCCTTCATTCTTGAAGAGGGCCATGACATCAGGGAGATGATGACATGACTTGCAATTGACTTTGATTTGAGTGAGTGAGGGCTGTGCAACATCACCAGCCTCACTTTGTCCTCCAGAGCCATCTGGGCCAGATATTGATCAGAATGACTGGAGATGGCTCAGGGTGCAGTGGGAGACCTTGGCCCTTTTAAACTAAGGTCTTTTCAGGTTCTCACATTGAGTGAGGCAACACCCATTCAGTGAATATGCCTTTTTAAATAGTGAGTCAAGAGATGACCCCTTTAAGAAAAAAAAAATCAAACTGGGAGGGGGAAGACCCTCAGGGTTGCTGGCCAAAAGAAAGTAGTCCAAGCTCTATGAATGGGGACCCAGCTTGCCAGTTCCAGTTGGGAAACTCAACACCTCCCCTCCTCTCCCCTCTCCTCTTCTCCTCTTTCTCATTACTTAAGGATCTTCTGCCCAAAGGAAAGGAAAATTTTGATGGTCAAACATTATCTAGTTATTCTGGAGCTTACTGGCTAGATTTCTCTCTTAAAATCAATCCTTAATCTCAATTCACTATGGATCTTATGGATTGGATAATAATGAGTCCCTGACAAAGCACTACTTAATTGTTATTTTTGGGCCCCCCTGGCTCAAAGTCAATGTAAATATATATATATATATATATATATATATATATGTATATATATGTATATATATAATATATATACATATATATATATATATTTATGTATGTATGTATGTATATTCCCTTCAGCTACCCTAATACTGAGGTCTCATGAATTATACACATCATCTTTCCATGTAGGAATGTAAACAAAACAGTTCAAATTTAGTAAGTCCCTTAAGATTTCTCTTTCTTGTTTACCTTTTCATGCTTCTCTTGATTCTCATGTTTGAAAGTCAAATTTTCTATTCAGCTCTGTTATTTTCACTGAGAAAGCTTGAAAGTCCTCTATATTTTTGAAAATCCACATTTTGCCTTGGGGCATTATACTAAGTTTTGCTGGGTAGGTGATTCTTGGTTTTAATCCTAGCTCCACTGACCTCTGGAATATCATATTCCAAACGCTTTGATCCCTTAATGTAGAAGCTGCTAGATGTTGTGTTATCCTGATTGTGTTTCCACAATATTCAAATTGTTTCCTTCTGGCTGCTTGCAGTATTTTCTCCTTGACCTGGGAACTCTGGAATTTGACTACAATATTCCTAGGAGTTTTCTTTTTGGGATCTTTTTCAGGAGGCTGTCAATGGATTTTTTCAATTTCTATTTTACCCTCTGGCTCTAGAATATCAGGGCAATTCTCCTTGATAATTTCTTGAAAGATGACATGTAGGCTCTTTTTTTGATCATGGCTTTCAGATAGTCCAATCATTTCTAAATTATCTCTCCTGGATCTATTTTCCAGGTCATTGGTTTTTCCAATGAGATATTTCATGTTCTCTTCCATTTTTTCTTTCCTTTCTTGCTGTTTTGTAATATCTTTATTTCTCATAAAGTCACTAGCTTGCACTTGCTCTAATCTCATTTTTAAGGTGGTATTTTCCTCAGTGGTCTTTTGGACCTCCTCCATTTGTCTAATTCTGCCTTTCAAGGCATTCTTCTCATTGGCTTTTTGGAGCTCTTTTGTAATTTGAGTTAGTCTATTTTTTAAGGTGTTTTTTCTTCAGTATTTTTTGAGTCTCCTTTAACAAGTTATTGACTTGTTTTTCATGGTTTTCTTGCATTACCCTCATTTCTCTTCCCATTTTTTCCTCTACTTCTCTAACTTGCTTTTCCAAATCCTTTTTGAGCTCTTCCATGGTTTGAGACTAATTCATGTTTTCCTTGGAGGTGTTTGTTGTAGGCTCTTTGACTTTGTTGACTTCTTCTGGCTGTATGTTTTGGTCTTCTTTGTCATCAGAGAAAGATTCCAAAGTTCGAGTCTGAATCTGAGTCCATTTTCACTGCCTGGCCATGTTCCCAGCCAACTACTTGACCCTTGAGTTTTTTTCAGGGTACAACTGCTTGTAGAGTAGAGAATACATTTTGTCCCAAGCTTGAGGGGCTGCACTGTTGTTTTCAGAGCTATTTCTACACAGCAAATTCTGCCACACCAGTGCTCCTCCTCCCCCAAGAACTGCCAACCAGGACTGAGACTCAGATCTAAGCAGGCTCTGCACTCCTGCTCTGATGCTCTGATTTGCCACTTAATTCCTCCCACCAGGTGGGCCTGGGGCCAGAAGCAACTGCAGCTGTTGTGCTGTAGCTGCATCACCTCTGCTGCCTCACTGGGTGGTGGCCAAGCCATGAACTCCCTTCACTCTGCCCCCACAGTTTTTCCCACTAACCTCTGTTGTCTTTGGTGTTTGTGGGTTGAGAAGTCTGGTAACTGCCACAGCTCACTGATTCAGGGCACTACGCCCTGTTCCAGCTGGCTCCCAGTCTGGTTGGTCTGGATGCAGCCCAAGCTGGGCTCTGCTCTGCTCCCAGTTCCATGTGATAGACCTTACCGAGCAACCATCCAGGGTGTCCCAGGCTGGAGCCCTGCTTCCCTTTGCTGTTCCGTGGATTCTGCAGGTCTAGAATTTGTTCAGAGCCATTGCTTATCAATGTTTGGAGGGTCCTTGGGGACAGCCCTAGGCAAGTTCCTGCTTTCCAACCACCATCTTGGTTCTCCCCTGCCCCTCCTCATCACCATTTCTTTAATATATAGTTAGCAGGCCAGTTACAGGATATCTGCACATGTTCTAATTTGGTTAGCAAGGATTTTCCATTGGATACTATCACACTATTCTGAATTAAACCTACCTAGCCTCTCCCATATGAGTTATTCACCAACCCTTGTTACATCAAGGAAAAGAGGAGAAGGAGGGGCATAATATAATAATTTATACTGCACTGAATATACACTAGGTATTGGGATAAGTGCTATATAACTTTCTCATTTGATCTTACAATAACCCTGTGAGGTGCAATTGTTATACCATTTTATAGTTAAGGAAAATGAGACAAAGAGAGGCTAAGTGAATTGGCCAGGGTCACACAGCTAATAAATTTCATAAGCCAGATTTCACTTCAATTCTCCCTGACTTCAGGCTCATCACTCTATCCAGTGGACCATCTAGCAGTCTCAATCAATAACTAATTTACATCACTAATATCCCTTCCAAAGTGAATGTCCCAGAGATATCACTAACTCAGTATGTGCAAAACTGAATTATCTTCCTTGAAAATTATCCTCTCTTCCAAACTTCATTCTTACTCTTGTGGGTATTCCCAGGTTCACAGCTGTTGTATTATGTTTGAAACCTTATTCTCCTTCACCCACATAGTTAATACTTTCCATATTATTCCTCAGGATCTCTTTTATATTTTCCTTTGTAACTATATCTATCTATCTATCTATCTATCTATCTATCTATCTATCTATCTATATATCTATCAATAATTACCATCTTAGTTCAGGCCCTTATCATCCAGCAGCTGGATTATTTCACACACATACACACAGATACACACACACACACACACACACACACACACACACACAGAGAGAGAGAGAGAGAGAGAGAGAGAGAGAGAGAGAGAGAGAGGGTTCATATTCATATTCATCCTTGGTTTTTCAAAGAGATTGGTCTCCTTTCCTCAAAGATACTTTGGGAAGCTGGATATCAGGAAGATATCACAACCAGAAGCTCACATATCCAACTTGCCTTTCTGATACACTTTCATCTTTGGCTCTCTCCAGGGGAAACCTATTAGAACTGACTGACTGCTGACACAGTTTGGATGAAATGGGAGTATTCAAGTCTATTTTTTCCATTGAGATGAAAGATTATCAGCTCCTACTACATGCCCTGACCAAGTCTATTATATTCCTCCAGGCTTCATTATATTGCACATTCCTGACATTTGTAATTTGACTTGCTAATGTAACTTAAGCATGCTTGGACCTCACCATTTTTGCCCACTATGGAAATGTTAGGAATATTGCAAATTTCCATCATCCCTGCAACTGAATTTTCTATTATCTCCTCCAATTTGAGTATGATTTAATTGAGAACTTTGTCTGTTTTATCACCAGCATTTACCACAGTTCTTGGAAGAAAGTAAGAACTTAAATATTATTCATTCTTTTTCCATTCATTCAAATGTCTTTCCCCTCCAATCCTTCCTTGACAAAGCTGCCACAGGGTTGTTCCTTAAAGGCAGGTCTGACTATCTCACTGTACTTTCCAATAGACTCCCTATTGCCTCTGGAATAAAATATAAACTTCTCTTCTTGACTTATAAATTCCTTCAAAACATGTCTTGATTTAACTTTCCAGCCAGCTACTGTAGCCTGTCCCCCATCTCCCAACTCTGTTTTTTTGCACTGGCCATCACTCATTTTTTTTTTAAAATTTGTTTTTCTTTTAATTATTTATTTGGTATTTTATTTGTACGAATTACATTTAAAAACAATTTTTAACATTTCTTAAAAAAAATTGAATCCTCAATTCTCTCCTATCCTCTGTCCCTTTTCCATTCATTGAGGAGGCAATCAATTTTATATCTATCTATCTATCTATCTATCTATCTATCTACCTATGTATCTATCTGTCTCTCTATCTGTCTGTCTATCTAAACGTGCAATCATTCAAAGCAAACTTCCATATTAGTAGTCATGTTGTTAAAAAAATGCAGACCTCCCCCCCAAACCAAAAACAAATAAAAAAAAATTAAAGTAAGCTTCAAGATGCATTCAAACTCCATCAGTTCTTTCTCTGAGGATGGATAGCATTTTTTTTATCATAGGTTCTTCAGAATTTTTTGGATCATTGTACTGCTCAGAATAGCTGAGTCATTTACAGTTGATCATCATAGAATAGTGCTATTCCTGTGTATAATGTTTTCCTGGTTCTGCTCATTTCACTTTGCATCAGTTCTTCTAAGTCTTCCCAGATTTTTCTGAGAGCATCCTGCTCATCATTTTTACACCACAATAGCGTTGTCACAATCATATACTACGACTTGCTCACCAATTTCCCAAATGATGGTTATCCCCTCATTTCCAATTCTTTTCTACCACCCAAAAAGCTTCCACAAATATTTTTGTTCATAAGCTCCTTCATATTTCTTATTTATTTATTTTTTTTATCTCTTGGAATACAGATATAGTCGTGGTATTGTTAGGTAAAGGGTATGCATAGTATTATAGCCTTTTGATTATAGTTTATAATTGCTTTACAGAATAGTTGAATGAGTACACAACTCCACTAACATAACAACAATGTGATTAGAAGCTGCTATGGGGGCATAAGAGCAATAAGAGGAGAACAAAGGAGGGCTGCTAGCACAGCTTCTTTCATCTGCTTTTCTAAGGAAAGCAGCTTTAAGAGGTTTACAATCCTACTTCAATCAAACATACATATATCGTTCACTTAGTTCAGGGGAAAAAGTCAGCACCCTGAACTTCAGAGAAAATACAAGTAGAAATTACAAGCAGAAATTATAAACAGAGCAAAATAGCAAAAATAAACAGACAGGCTTCTATCTGTATGGCTTAAGTTATATGTACATAGTTACTAGCAAGAGAAGCACCAACATCTGGATTTTCAAAGCAGGGGTGGAGGTGGGGGTGCTCCTTAAAGGCTAGCCAAAATCTCCACACCAACATTCTTCTAACAATTGAGTCTAAACAAAATGCTAACCTCAGAGTATATATACCCATCTTCAGGGTCAGAGCACTTCACACCTCAGTGACCTAAACAGCAAACAGGTGTGGGCCTTTCTATATACAAAGGCAAGACTCAATCAAAGGCATTCCATTGTGTTAGTGCTGAGAAGCACTCCAAAACAAAAGACAACGAAAAGTTCCACTTTGCTTGCCCTTACAACTAACAATACATTAGTGTCTCCATTTTCCAATATAACATTCAACATTTGTCATTTTCCATCACATTCCTCATTCTAAAAAGGCACTGTCGGCAGAACCAAGGTGATGGCTGGAAACAAAAGACTTGCTTAAGCTCTTCCCCAAATCCCTCCAAACACCTGTAAAATGACTCTGAACAAATTATAAGCCTGTGGAACCCATGAAATACCAGAGGGGAAGAGTTCTGCAACCCAGGAGAGCCTGGATGGTCACAGGGAAGGGTGTACTGCACAGCGCTGAGAGCAGAACGGGCCTTAGAGCCATGAATCATTGACCTGTGGCAGTTCTGAGACTTCTCAATCCAGAAAGGCCAAAGAACAGGTAAGTGGGAAACTTCTGGATCAAATTTAGAGCACTCCAGCCCCATCCCTGGGGGTGGCAGAGGTGGTGCAGCAGTGGCAGTGGCAGCAACAGGAAGCTCCTGAGGCTGCTTCCAGAGGTCCAGCATTGGCTGCTTCCTGAGTCCCTGGCTCACACACTGGGAGGAATCTAGCAGTGGATCAGAGTGGGAGTGCAAGGAGTGCTTTGTGGGAAAAGAGGCAGTTCTTCTTGCTGTCCCCTGCTTAGATCTGGATTGCAGTCCTGGTTGGCAGTTCTTGGGGGAGGAGGAGCACTGCTATGACAGAGCTTGTGGTGATAGTGGAGTAAAAGTAGCTCTGAAAACAGTAGCGCTTGGGCCCTAAAGCTTGGGACAAAGTACTGTCTACTCTACAAGCAGTCATATGCTGACAAAAAGCTCAAGGATCAAGTAGTTGGTTGGGAATATAAACAGGCAACAAAAAAGGACTCAGACTCAAACTCAGACTCAAAGTCAAACTCTAGATTCCTTTGTTGGTGGCAAAGAAGTTCAAAACACAGAGCCAGAAGAAGTCAACAAACTCAAAGAGCCTACATCAAAAGCCTCCAAGAAAAATATGAATTGGTCTCAGGCCATTGAAAAGCTCAAAAAGGATTTGGAAAAGCAAGTAAGAGAAGTAGAGGAAAAAATGGGAAGAGAAATGAGAGTGATGCAAGAAAACCATGAAAAATAAGTCAGTGACTTGCTAAAGGAGAACCAAAAAATCCTGAAGAAAATAACACCTTAAAGAATAGACTAACTCAAATGATAAAAGAGCTCCAAAAAGCCAATGAGGACAAGAATGCCTTGAAAGGAAGAATTAGCCAAATGGAAAAGGAGGTCCAAAAGACCACTGAAGAGAATACTACCTGAAAAATTAGATTGGAGCAAGTGGAAACTAGTGACTTTATGAGAAATCAAGACATTATAAAACAGAAAAAAAGGAAAGAAAAAATGGAAGACAATGTGAACTACCTCATTGGAAAAACCACTGACCTGGAGAACAGATCCAGGAGAAATAATTTAAAAATTATTGGACTACCTGAAAGCCATGATCAACAAAGAGCCTAGATATCATCTTTCAAGAAGTTATTAAGGAGAACTTCCCTGATATTCTAGAGCCAGAGGGTAAAATAGAAATTGAAAGAATCCACCGACAGCCTCCTGAGAAAGATCCCAAAAAGAAAACTCCTAGGAATATTGTCACCAAATTCCAGAGTTCCCAGGTCAAGGAGAAAATACTGCAAGCAGCCAGAAAGAAACAATTTTAATATTGTGGAAACATAATCAAGATAACACAAGATCTAGCAGCTTCTACATTAAGGGATTGAAGGACTTGGAATATAATATTCTGGAGGTTCAAAGGAGCTAGGATTAAAACCAAGAATCACCTACCCAGCAAAACTGAGTATAATGCTCCAAAGCAAAATATGGATTTTCAATAAAATAGAGGACTTTCAAGCTTCCTCAGTGAAAAGACCGGAGCTGAATAGAAAATTTGACTTTCAAATACAAGAATCAAGGGAAGCATGAAAAGGTAAACAAGAAAGAGAAATCATAAGGGACTTACTAAAGTTGAACTGTTTTGTTTACATTCCTACATGGAAAAAATGATGTGTATAATTCATGAGACCTTTCTCCGTATTAGAGTAGTTGAAGGCAATATACACATATATACACCAAGGGTAGAAGGTGAGTTGAAAATAAAGGGAAGATATCTAAAAAATAAAATAAGATTACAGGGTGAGAGATGAATATATTGAGAGAGGGTGAAAGGGATAGAAAGGGGTAAATTATCTCACATAAAAGTGGTAAGAAAAAGCAGTTCTGTTGGAAGGGAAAAGGGGACAGGTGGGGGGGGATGAGTGAATCTTGTTCTCATCAGATTTGACTTGAGGAGGGAATAACACACACACTCAGTTGAGTATCTTACTCCACAGGAAAGGAGAAGGGATAAAAAGGAGGGGATGATAGAAGGGAGGGCAGATAGATGCAGGAGGTAATCAAAATCAAACCCTTTTGAAAAGGGACAGGGTCAATGGAGAAAATCGAATAAAGGTGGACAGGATAGGATGGAAGGAAATACAGTTAGCTTTTCACAACATGGGGATTGTGGAAGTGTTTTACATAATTATACAGGTGTGACTGATGTTGAATCACTTGTCTTCCTAGGGAGGGTGGGTGGGAAGGGAAGAGGTGAGAGAATTTGGAACTCAAATTTTTAAAAGCGGATGCTCAAAAAAAGTTGTTTTTGAATGCAGTTGGGAAACAAGATATATAGGGAATGGGGCATAGAAACCTATCCTGCCCTACAAGAAAGTAAGGGGAAAGGGGATAGGGTGGGGAGTGGTGTGACAGAAGGGATGGCTGACCGGGGAATGGAGCAACCAGAATATATGCCATCTTGGAATGGAGGGAGGGTAGAAATGGGGAAAAAATTTGTAACTCAAAATCTTGTGGAAATCAGTATTGAAAACTAAAATATTAAATAAAAATGATTTTAAAAGGCATTGTCCCCTCACGTCCACCTCATCTATTCCCTTTCTTTCTTAAAGTCTCAGATCAAGTGTCCCCTTCTACATCAAACCTTTCTTGAACCACTCATATGATAGTGCCCTCTTTCACTCAATTGATATATTTTAAATTTAAATGTTAATATACTATATTTCTGAATTTAATGCAAGCTCTATAGAATAAGAATTTTGGGGGGGGGCATTGGATCATCACCACTTAGCACATAGCCAATATTAATATTAATATATACTTATTACTTAAAAGACACATTTTCAATTGTTCTTTCATTATGTCACCTATAGGTTCAAAATTTCTGTGACAAAAATTTATTCTAAATTATTTTTTTTTCTGGGCAAATATAACACCTTAATTTATTGATCTTAATTTGAGGGGAAAATGATTGTTCTTTAACATAGTATTCAAGTAAAATATGTATCTTGTCACATTTTTTCCTTTTAATTTTGTAGCAAGAATTGTGGGAATTTGATTAAACTTTTCTAAAATCCCATAAGAAACATTTAGTGAATATGATGGAAAGAAGGAAATAGAAAGGAGAGAAGGTAGGAGGGGAGGAAGGAAGAAAGAAATAAAAAGGAAGACAAAAAATGATAAGAAAAAGAATTACAGAAAAGGGAAGAAGAAAGAAGGAAAAACAAAGAAAGGATAAGAGGAAAAATAAAAAAATGCTGCTATTAAAAAATTTCTTCTATAGTCCAAAGAAGACTCAGTTTTGTAGAGATGTTCACTCCACATTCATAATAGATTTATCTGGCTGGCGTGTTGCCAGGGCTTGGAACTTTTTTACTGAATGTTGCTGACTACACATTAGTATAGATGGACTGAGAAATATTTTGTTCCTTTACCTAAGTGCCTTTACATTTTCTGAATGAACTTCAGCTAGAAATTTGAGTTCCATTAGGATTTCAGCATTAATTTTAAAGAAAAAGATACAGATTATAATTCAGACATAATCCTTTTTCAGTCTCATGGTCGTGTATCTTGGACTGTTCAGAGTTCTGTTCCTCTATGACATATTTGTGCTTTGCCACTGGAAGGAGCTAGAGTAATGATATTGAATGAACTCTGCAGCAACTGGGCAGCAATATGGTTAAACTTATCATAGGAAAAAGTGCAAAAGGGGGAAAAAGATAGTTTTACCTTATGAAAGAAACTGACTAGGGTGGTTTCTAAGATTTTGTGACTCTGAGATTTATAAGATCATTTAAAAAATATGAAACATGGACCTTACATGTAAAAGTCACAAGACAATGGCTTGGAATTCTTTTTTTTTTCTTTTCTTTTTTACATCAAGGATTTGAAGGCATAGTAGAAAGAGATGAGAGGGGACAGGGAATTAAGTAGCACATAGATAAGATCCAGAGACCTTCTTCCTTTTTAAAGAATGTGGCCCAAGGGAAAGGGAGAACTTGAGAATGGTATTAAGGTACTTGCCACCAAAAGTTAACCTGTAATAGTCCAAGCTATCTCCCATTATAACTATGATAAATCAGACTAAATGAAGGTCTCTTTGGAGCAGTCATATGACTTTTTCATTCTACTTTTGGATGATGAAAAAGATGAGGATGATAGTAGTGATTTCTTAAAAACATAGTTATATTTTCTAAAGATAACCACCTATCATTTTCTAAGAAAATAAAAAAAGAGAAAAAAAAACATACTGAGCATTTATTGCTTGTTGGCAATGTTTTTCATGGTACAATCACAATTTTTTGGAGTATTTTTTCCTCCTAAGTCTTCCAGCTAAATAACATGCAGACAAAATTTTCTTAAACTGATTTTGTGAAGTTCATATCTATCCATTTTAGATTTTATCCTACTGGAGTAGGCCATTCATTTCAGCTCATCAAGATCTATTTTTGGATGTTGATTCTGTCATCCAGTGTACTAACAATCCTTCACAACTTATTTTCATTTACAGTGCCTCTATTCCTGAAGCCTCTTCTTTTGATTAGTGAGTTCTTTCTTGGAAATTCCTCTTGAAGAAGTACCCAACTGACCATTCTTACCTCCATTCTGGTGTGACTCATGATTTTAGATTAATTCTTCCCCTTTTCTCATAGTAGAGATTCCTCCCACTCTGCAACCTTAACCTCCAATTAAAGTGTTCCTTCTAAGAAATTCCATTTAAAGAGTTACCCATTTCAACCATATTCTTCCCTAACCTGGTGCAGCACTTACTATCCAAAAGACTTGTTTTCCATCCCTTTTTAGCTCCTTTGTATGCATTATTTTTTCTCATCAAAATGTAAGTTCCTTGAGGGCAGGTACTGCTTTTCTTTTTGTATGTCATTTGTTGTATTTAGCATAGTGTTTGCTATGTGGCAAATTCAAATAAATGCTTAATCCAATCTAATCTAATCCATTTTCATAGGTGCTCTTTAAAAACACAAATCCTTCTTTAAGATTAGAGAAACAAAATGTCATTTTCAGAAAGGTGAATTTAGCAGATTTGTCAAAATAAAAATGAGTTTTACTCCAATTCCTGCTAAAAGCTAGTAATTATTATGAATTTAATATTTTTTTAGAAATCCAAAAGAATAGTAGTTATCACCAAGAAGCAGTAAAAGAATAGGCAATGATGGATTCATCTCATTTTTAGTAGTGCAATACATTTGGTAAATTTCATAAGCATAATAAGAGGGCTAGATTTCTGCAGTCTATTTCAGTCTTCCATGATATCCTTGTAGACTACTGGAAAAGATTTCATGCGATTAAATGTACTTTATGATCATATAACCATGTAGATTTAAAGCTGGTTGAATGAATGGACACTGACTATAATCATTAACATATAGATTTCAATGTTTATATGTTGAATGGAAGTCTCTATTGAAAGGCTCCTGGGATTTGTCTTTGGTTTTTTCTCCAATCAATATTTTATTACTAACTTGGATGAAAGCATAAGTGGCATAATTGTCAAGTATACAGATGAAAGAAATCCAGAAAGGACAACAAATGCATTGGATGACAGAATTGAGACTTTAAAATATTTTAAAAGTTTAGAAGGAAAGATTGTCATATGATGACAATTAATACAGATAAATATAAAGTTCAACACTTTGCTTTAAAAACAAACATCACAAATACATACAACAGTACTCATCATGAAACATACCAAAAGATCTGCATAACCTATACCTCAGTAAAAGTACTATTTTGTTGCATTTGCCAGGAAAAAAAGGTAATGCTATACCTAATTAACTTAATAGAAACAGAATATCCAGAATGCTATCGTTTTTCATCTTTCATCAAAGAGGACCAATGACATCATGAGTTAATGTCCTGACTTGCATGAGACTTGAATTTAAGCTAGACAGAATTTAACAAAATCGTCAGATTTACATTCTCTTGCACAGTTATCAAAATCCAGTGGCAAGACAAAAATCAAGAGGATTAGCAATGGCCAAGGAAGCACTGGTTGAACTTGGCATCTTCTGTGTCTGACCAAGCTCTCAGTGCTCCACAGTACCTGCTTTAGTTCCTTCATGGCCACTGGAACAAATTGTTTTCATCTGCCCATTGCATCAGAGAGAGGGAAGCCTTCACATGCTTGGAGCAGACATCTCCCTAAGTAACTAATGGTTTTGAGGCCTATTGGCTACACTCAAGCTGGTTTAGCCTGTCTTCCAAGATGTTGTCACCACAGTATGGCCACTGGGCATGCTGCAGCATCTTAGAGCTACAGAATGTAAGACTGTCATATAGCAGCCTCAGGGCAGAGCCCAACATAGAGCTTTACACCTAAAGGGAACTTCATGAAAATTCTCAGAGGCAGAAAATGACTTCTATGCATTCTGGAGCAATGAATTACCACTTTGGGATCTATGTTCTCTAAACTTAAGTATTTTCCCCCTGGATTCTGTATTTATGTGTGGGAGAGTATGCTCTCATTTGGGGGTATATTTGAAATAATTTATTTTTCTTACATCACCTTTGTGAATACCCTTTCATAAAAGCTTAATTAATATTACTTAGTTGAAAATCTTTGGGGACTAAATTGTAGGGGGGCATATTAAATAATCCCTCATCAGCATTTCCCCTCAATACAACTCCTCTGAATTAGCCCTAGAACCCTAAGAGGAAGATTAGTCACCTAGTTTCTGAGTCCTAAGCCTAGAAATACTAGTGCAATTTTGGTTAGAAGTTCTATCTCCCCTCCTCCTCCTCCTCCTCCTCCTCCTCTTCTCCTTCTCCTCCTTTTCCTCCTTCTTCTCCTTCTTCTCCTCCTCTCCTCCTCATCCTTCTTTTTTTTTAACCAAGGTTTCCATAGAATATGAGTTTCTGAAGGGCAGAGACTGTAAGTCTTTTCTTTTGAAATTTTATCTCCTGTGCCTAGTACAGGATTTCATACAATATAAGGACTTGAGAACTGCTTGTCAATTGAATAATTAATCAGTCAGCTAACATTTATAGTCACTACTTATATAGGAGGCACTATATTAGAATGTGGAGATACAAAAGGAACATAAAAATTGGGTTTTGCTCTCCAGCAGCTTACAACCTATCAGAGGAAATAATTTATATGCATAGTAGTAGCAGCATGACATGAGTGGATGGAAGGATGACCTTGAAGTGAGGAAGACCAGAGATCAAGTCTGGCCTCTGATAATACTAGCTAAGTGGCCATGGATAAATTGTCTAACATCTTAGTGCTCTAAGTGGCTCTTTAAGACATTGTTTCAAAGAAGGGTTCAATTTCCAATGGTAGAAGAAATTCCTCACTAGAAGTTTTGCTGCTACCAATATCACTGGTTCAGTCCCTATGCCTATAACTGCAAGGTAATTGTGTATATGGAGGCATTAGCAACTAGGGAGATCATGCAAAGAACTCCATAAACTCTGGAGCTTGGATTTGCCATTTCCTGAAGCTTTTTTAGTGTAATTTCAAAAAGCCTGAAGGCATCTGGGCTTTAGTTGATTTTGAAAAAGCTAGTCTCAATTTGACATAATTTGAATCAACTCCCCTAAATACTAGGAAGAATATTGAGAGTGATTTTAGGGTATCTCATTATTTAGTCAAAAAGCAGTTAAGCAATAAACACTCACTACTAAGTCCAGATTCTGTGCTAATCACTGCCGCTAAACATACAAAGCAAAACCACAAGCCCTCACCTCAAGGAGCTCAAAATCTAGTGGGGAAAATAACATTCACATATTAAATACATACTTTCATATTTACTGACTGCATAGAAAGAAGGCATTTGTGATTGAGGGATACTGAGAAGGCCTCGTGTGGGTGGTAGACTAGCAGGCACCACACATTTAATGCTTGAAGGAATTTTAGAGATTTCACAATTTGCAGAAAAAAGAAACTCAGATCCAGAGGAGAGGTCATTGAGGTAGTGTCAGAGGCAAATTTGGAACTCAGATCCTGACTCCAAAAACCACTGATTTTTCTACTCCATTCATCTTGTAGGGGATAGGCAACCTAAATGCTGAAAGTAAACATTTGAGTGATAGGGAAATCTGTGAAACTAAGTCAGCAAGAAGAAACATGCCTCTGTACTTTTTTTTTTCCTTTTCAGCAGGGAAAAATAGCTACATTTCATCACTGACAGGAATTACCAGGAACTTAAACATGGATTAAAATGGGGTCATAGGATCACAGATTTAGAGGTAGGAGGATCCACAGCTTCATCTAATTGAAATCCTTTATTTCACAGATAAGAAAAGCAAGACCCCAAGAAGATGACTTACTTGTCAGGATTGAATAAGTGGAGCAGAACAAGGCTTGGAACTCAGGTCTTACCACTGTTCTTTTTCTACTATATCGGATTTATGCAATGGGGTGTTCCTGGGAACAAAATTACTAAAAGCTCTTATAGTTTTGTTGATTCTGTGACTAAGAATAAGGGTGGAGATATGTCACCGTGAGACAATTTGGCCTCAGCCATCTGGATTCCACAGTTACTTTTCCTACTGGGTATGCTTTGAGCTTTCCTGGCATGTTTTCAATGAAAGGAAGGTGTCCAACAGAGCATTTGTCCCAAATATTCTCCCTCAGCGTGGCTCTTGTACCCTTGTCTACATTGAGGTACACTTGGAAAAGAAATAGAGAATTCATAATGACAAATTGTAATTCAAGGTCATCTATTGTGTCCCTTTCTAAATGATTTGAGACAATTTCCTTTCCCTTGAGCAGTGTTTGCAAGAGATAGAAAACAGTCAGAAAGGATATTAGGGTTAGAATGAGGTTGTTATCAACACTGAAAAGTGGAGTTTCATAAGGAAGTAATGTAGCTGGATTAGAGAGAGTTCCAGAGAAAGAGAAGGCTAAGTCTAATTAACAAATATTTATTAGGTATCTACTACTTGCCACTCACTACTAAAGGCTGAGGATAGAAAGAAAGGTAAAAGACGGTCCTTCCCCCCAAGGAGCTCACATTCTAATGGGAAATATGCAAAGCAAGTCACTTCTGAGAAAGGTTTTAATTTTCATATAAAGACATGTGGGAACTCATATGGCTGATTGTCTCTCTGAATTTTAGAAGTCTTAATAGTTGAGAATCTCTGTCCCAAGGTTCAATTGTTAGTGCCCTCAGCAATGATGTACATTACACTGATTTGTACATAGGATTGTGGCTTTAGAGCTGGAAGGGATCTTGGAGGTCAGAGATGGGAACTGATGCCCAGGATTTAACTTAAAATAATCCAGTGTTCTTTTCACAAGCAGATGTCTTATCTCCCCTTTAATTTTAAAATGCTTCAATTTCTATACTTTTGTTGTTGTTTATTCTTTCTCCATAGACAGAAACAAGGGCAAAGTCCCATACACAGAGTTCAACAAATGTTGACTTGCTACCTGATTGTCCATACATAGATACAGATTGAGTGCTGAATCATCCCATGAATTAATCTTATAACATAAAATGAGTGATCAGGATACACAGCATCAAATATAAACAATATTTTTCCCTAGTTTGTTGATTTAAATAAAAGGACAGTCTATAATGGAAAGAGAATTAGACTTGGGGTTAGAATACTTGGATTTGAGTCCTTGTTCTGTCACTTAAAAGCTATGATGATTGTGCCACTGTGGATGTCATGTTCATTTTGTGGGTGTCAGTTTCATCAAATACAAAAAAAAATACAGAGTTAAACCAGATGATCATTAAGTTTACTTTGTTATAACATTCCAAAATTATATAATAAAATAAATTTGACCATTATGTATTTCTTTCCAAATTTAACAATTAGAACAGAGTTGGTAGAGGGCAAGGAAGAATGATGTTTACCTCTCCCCTTGTATACTCATTTACTTTTATCTTTTTTATCCTCTCAAATTCACATCCAGTACATGTACTTTAAAACAAATAAATCAATAGAGAATTTAATTCCAAATAAAATTAGCAAAATGTGAGGGCGATTGTGATGGAAATGTTCTAAATTCAGCAAGCTTTACAAAAATGCCTGCAAAGTACAAAGCAATTGACCAAAACCAAAGGTATCAACATAAGTGTTTTGGTACCAGTCAACTTTTTTTTAAATTCAGTAATCAGCAAATATAATAAAATTTTATTCAATAAAAATAATTTGATTTATATACTAGTTACTTAAGCTTCTTTGACTCACACTGATCTCAAGTACCACATAATAAGGTGTTGAGAACTTTGTTCAAGTTGGGAAAAACAAACTAAAGAGTGAGTTGATTGGGAAGAGTATGCAAGATACAGCAGAGAGCCAGAATCATAATTCAAAAAGTCAAAATGGAACAAAGAAATGGTTAAAGAAAACGTGTCACCTGGAAAAGTTAGCTACTGAATGACTGACAATCCAATTAGAGAATCCTCTTTAGGCAAAAAAGCGTGGTGGAGTAGAAAGTTATGAACAACATAACATACCATGACACAAATTCCCAAGGCAGCTAATACCATACCATTTTCAAATATATGTAGGAGCAATGTTATGAATAATGCATTTTATATAACATCTTTGCTATGCATTATTTAAACTATTTGTGCAGACTGAAAGTGATCAAATTTTTTTATTACAGTTTTGTGATATGTTTAATATTCTCTTTTTAGGACATTAATATAAATATATGACACTGGACATGTTGATATAGAGCATACAACTTATTTTCAAAATTCATATTGATTCCCTAAGTATTTGCATACTAAGAATTCCAATTGGAATTAATTATATGAACAAATGGATGGTTATGATGTGCTTGCACTTGTTTAATTTTCCAGGGAAATATCATGGCTTCTTAAGTCCAAAATAAGATGGACATAGGAAGAAGAACAGAGTAGAAAATACTTGGCCCTTAAAAAGGCACAAGATGTTGCTTCAGTTCTCAGTCCTTCCTACTGGTGAATGTGGGTAAATCCTTTAATTACTCTGGTCCTCAGTATCTCTGAAATGAAGCTAATTATATGTTTTATTCTTCATAGTGTTGTGTGGAGTAAAATACATTGTAAACTTTAGAATGAATTGTTATTGTTTATCTTCATATTTTGGAATGATTCTGAATGATCATTTTCTACAACACTTCCATGTCAATGGTATTTTCGTCACTGATACAAGATAGTGAAAGCATTAATTTCAAGCAAAAATGATGTATCTACAACTACTACTTCCTTACTCTTTTGGGAAAATTGTATGTAGTCATTTTCATATTTTATGCATATGAATTATGTAACCAATCTATCTTCATGTTTCTTCTACCACATACACTTGGAAAAAAGCTTTAGAGAAAATTTAACTTTGAATTTTCCCAGGCTAGAGACATAAAATGAGACATTACTATCTAGGGGACATTAAAACAAAAGAACCCAACTCTCATCTTGGAGGCTCTCTAGATAACCATGAATAAATCCTTTATTCAAAATGAATAGGTGAGTCAAAGTTAATGCATATACATGACACTCCTTATTTCTACAATGAAAGATCATTCAGTAGGTAATTTTCTCTGAGATCTTTTGAAAACACATAATGGCCTTGGACTTTACTTGCTTTTGCCCTTTTCTGCCTATAAAATATGGGGCAAATTGTACGTTCTGGGTCAGAGTTTCATCTATAACATGAAATAGTTGGACAAGACATACATTAAGTTTTCATCCTGTCCACTACAACTTCTCTGCCTCTTTTGTTTATTGTTTCCCCATTCAGATCATAAACCATAAGGGCAACCACTATCTTTTTTATCAATTATATCCACAGCATGTAGCACAGCATGGGCCACATAGTAGGTTCTCAATAAATGTTAATTGGTTGAGATCCATTGTATTATTCATCCCTACAAACACTTCAAGCCAGTAACACTGACCTTCTTGATGTTCCACAAACAAAATAATCCATCTCTCATCTCCTAGCACTTAATCCCACAGGTGGAATGTTCTTACTCTTTATCTACACCTATTGGCTTCCAGGCTTCTTTTAAGTCCCAACTAAAATCTCACCTTCTATAGAAAGCCTTTCCCAATTCCTCTTAATGCTGGTGTCTTCTATTTCTAACTGTTTTCCGTTTATGCTATCTTATTTGTATATATTTGCTTGTTTTCTCCTTCTTTAGACTGTGAGCTTTTAGAGGGCAGCAACTGGCTTTTGTATCTCTTTGCATCCTTAGCTATTAACAGTGTCTGGGGCACGGTAGGCACTAAATAATTGTTTATTGACTGAGTGACGTGGAAAATGGTGATATGAAGTCTCACTCCACTTTCCCCATTTTATTAACTGTAAAATCTTCTGTTGTAACAGCTATGGAAATGTGTACATGAAGCTAAAAATTTAGGTGAGTTTGGGGAAAATTCAATCAACTGTTTGGTTTATTTCTTTTGCTAAACTAAGCCAAACAAACATATGTACTCCACACTCAAGTGATTCATTTGGGCACTCACCCATTGCTTTGGCATCCTGTAAGATCTGTCAGATTTGACCACATATTTTGGAATCCTCTGGATAAAATATGTGAGTATGTTTCCTTCCTTGGTATCCTGCTTTAGTACCTACATCAATTCTTTTGAAGTAGTGGATGATGCATAAAAGTTATTGACTGATTGGTGATTTACGAATCAAAGTCAGACCCTTGGAGGTCGTGTATCTCCTTCAAGAATGTCAATGAAAAGTGACCACTTTAAAATTATATTTTATTGGACTCCTAAGAGGCCTGGTTGGAGGACTTGGACAGTAATGAAAAGCAGGGCTTAAAATGAGGCAAGGATAAACATATTTTAAACATTTTCTGTTTTAAACTGGCTCCAGAATTAAATTCCAGCAGTTTTTGCAGGTTTAGATTAGGCTTAGATGCTCAATTTTCAGATGATATTAAATTTCAATTTCAGACAGTAATAAACAGAAAGAAAAGTAAACGTGTCCTTTGCATGGTGAGAATTTCCACATTCTTTATGAAGCTTGTCATGGGCATGTGGGCATGTCCAAATTGCTGTCAGACAGTCTGCTATATATCTCACTCTATGTAGACTGGAATTAAAAATCTTCAGCCATTTAAAGGAAAGTAATTTAGATATGGCTGAGGGGTCTTTGGGAAAGATAAATGACTTTGCATTCATCACATTAAGAGAGTGACCATAAACAAATAGAGACTTCATAATGGAAGATGACTGATGATTTAATTAGTTCAATATAAGTGACAAGTCTTGTGTTCCAGAGAGGCAGCAAGATGTCTTTTTATACTTTAAGGCACATGTACCTTTTTTCCCCTGGAAGAAAGATATTCTTCTTCACAAACACAGTGGTCTTCTTAAAACCCAGTTCTATACAGGGTCTTTAATCATTGTCACAAACATTCCATTTCTTAAGCAGGCTTTGCTGCCTTCATTCACTGTGCTGGTAAACTAGGAGGCTGTAATTTCCATTTTCATTTACCGACTCATTTAACCTCCCCTAGAGAAAGAAAAATGTCCTGCTTGTCTGGGAGACTGATGGAGGGATAAATGGAACTTTGCAGAAAGAGAAGATGGTCTACTTTGTCCATCAAGCTTTCAAACATCCTTGTTGTTCATTTCACTTTCTCTACTTTTCTGCCTATTCCAAATAAGAGTGTTGAAAAATAAAAATAAATAAAAAAAAAACAAATACCATGCTACAGGTACTGCCTGTTCATCTTAGGCAACATTCAAAATCTTTTTAAAGTATTTTTCACCACTTCCAGTACAAGTATAGTGGATCATATTATCCATTTTCAAATTATATGATCATAAAAATAAAGAATGAAAGAAAGGAGATTTGATGGAAAAGGAAGTTGCTAAATTTTTCAAGTTATTAGGCATTCTCTAAAGTTTTACTACAGTGGTTTGATGAAGTATTTCAGTAAACACGGTTTCTAGAAGCCTATTTCAACCAATAAAATACTTTGGTAAGTCCTACCAAATGAAAAGACTTTGAAAATTAATTAGCCTGATCATGTATTGTATGTGACATCTTCTAAACTTGCTGAGATAAAAGCAGAGAGGTTCAGCACAGTGGCAAAAGGGTTACAAACATTTTTGACTTTAGCAGCTCTTAAAGATTAACTTTTATTATATTACTGCACAATACATAGGAACATTTGGTCTTTTCTATCAAACTATTAAACTCCATTGTATATATTGTTTCTCCAAATTAGATACGACCTCCATGTAAATAAAGAATATATTGCTTTTCCTATTTCCAAGGATTAGAAGGATGTTGGCACACAGTACAGGCTTCATAACTGCCCTTTCATTTTAGCTTTGGAAAATTCTTTCTATCCTTTCCTCCTTCCTCCCTCCTTCCCTTCCTTCTTTTCCCCCTTCCTACCTTTGTTCCTTCCTCCCTTCCTTCCTTTGTTCCTTCCTTTCTTCGTTCCTTTTTTTCATTTTTTCATTCTATCTTCCCTTCATTTATTTTTTCATTCCTTATTTCTTTCCATTTTCATTTCTTTTTCCATTCATTTTTCTTTCCTTCCTTCCTTTTTTCTTTCCTTCCTTCCCATCTTTCTTCCTCTTCCCCTTTCCTCATTCTTAGGAAGAATATGATGTATATTGGAGTGATGACCAATATTGGTGAAAGTATAGATTCTTGATGGATTGAAGAAATATTAAATAACATACTAAAGTTATGCATTAAAAGCAATGTAAACTATTTGATGTGTTTTAGATGACTATTTCAGTTGACAATATTTTCAGTGGCATTAGGGTCACAATTTTAACTATGTATTTACCAGCTAGATTCACACTGCCATGCTAATACTTCAAGTGATCTCAAAAACATATGAAATTCTTTATAAGGGAGACATATAAACTCTAGGAATTAAGCAAAGCTACCCGTCAGATTAATAGGAGTTCAATTCTTTTTATATATAGTCATTGGCCACTATCATTTAAGTGCAGATTATTACCGGAAACTTTTGAATCTTATTCCTTCATCTCTTTTCCTTTTCTAGCTGCACTGAGTTGTTGTATCTAATGTAACAAATAATATCTACATATACATCTATACTGATACTTCATCTATATGATCTGTATCAGCTATCTCTAAATCTTTTTTTAATTATAAATGTAGTTTTTTTATTTTTAGTTTATGACACTTAGTTCCACAAGTTTTTGAGTTCCAAATTTTCTCCCCCTCTGTCTCTCCTTCCCCCTCTACTCCAAGATGACATGTAAGCCAATGTAGATTCTACATATATCTTTACATTTACATAGCCCAGTTATAGAGAAGAATTATAACCAATGGAATGAATCATGAGAAAGAACAAACAAAACCAACAAAGAAGGAAAAGAAAAAAAAGAGATCGAATAGTTTGCTTCAATCTGCATTGAGACTCCATCATTCTTTATGTGAATGTGCATAGCTTTTCCCAGCATGAGTGTTTCAGAGCTATCTTTGAACCTTGTGTTGATGAGAGAATCCAAGTCTATCAAAGTTAGTCCTTACAGATACAGTGTGTCTGTAATCATGTATAATGATCTCCTGGTTCTGCTCCCCTCTTCAGCATCAGTTCATATAAGTCTTTCCAGGTTGTAAGGAAGTCTGTCTGCTCCTCATTTCTTATAGCACAATAGTATTTCATTACATTCATACACCACAATTTGTTTAGCCATTCCCCAGTTAATGGGTATCCCCTTGATTTCCAATTCTTTCCCACCACAAAAAGAACTGCTATAAATATTTTTTTGTACATATTGGTCCAGTTCTCACTCATGTGATATCTTTGGGATACAGCCCTAGGACTGGTATAGTAAAGACAAAGGGTATGCACGTTTTTATAGCCCTTAGGGCATAGTTCCAAATTGCCTTCCAGAATGGCTGGATGAATTCACAACTCCACCAACAATGTAACAATGTTCCAATTTTCCTATATCTTCTCCAGCATTTATCATTTTCCTGTTTTGTAATGTTGCCAATCTGACAGGAGAGATATGGTACCTAAGAATTGTTTTGATTTGCATTTCTGTAATCAGTAGTGATATCGAGCATTTTTTCATATGCCTATAGATATCTTTAATTTCTTCCTCTGAAAACTGCCTGTTCATATTCTTTGACCATTTCTCAATTGAGGAATGACTTGTATTCCTATAAATTTGGCTCAGTTCCCTGCATATTTTAAGCTGCATATTTCAGGCCTTTATCAGAGACACTGGTTGTAAAGATTCTTTCCTAATTTTCTGCTTCTTTCTTAATCTTTGTTGCATTGGCTTTATTTGTACAGAAACTTTTCAATTTAACTTAATCAAAATTATCCATTTTGCATTTTGTAATGCTCTCTATCTCTTGGTGTGTCATGAATTCTTCCTTTACCCATACATCTCATAGGTAAACTTCCTTGCTATCCCAAATCTCTTATAGTATCAGCCTTTTTTCCTAAATCATGAACCCATTTTGAATTTATATTGATATATGGTGTAAGATATTGGTCTGTGCCCAGTTTCTACCATACTGTTTTCCAGTTTTCACAGTAGTTTTTGTGAAATAGTGAATTCTTAGCCCAGAAGCTGGATTCTTTGGGTTTATCAAAGAGTAGATTGCTATAATCATTGACTACTGTGTCTTGTGCACCTAATATATTCCATTGATCCACACTCTGCTTCTTAGCCAGTACCCAGTAGTTTTGATAACTGCTGCTTTATAGTACAGTTTAATATCTTCTATGGCTAGGCCACCATCCCTAACATTTCTTTTCCTTAATTCCTTTGATATTCTGGATCTTTTATAATTACAGATGAAATTCATTATTGTCTTACCCAACTCTGTAAAATAATTTTTTGGTAGTTTCATTGGTATGGCACTGAATAAATATATTAATTTAGATAAAATTGTCATTTTTATTATATATATATATATATATATATATATATGCATCTATATATGTATGTATACATATGTATATTCCCTTCATCTACCCTAATACTGAAGTCTCATGAATTATACGCATCAACTTTCCATGTAGGAATGTAAACAAAACAGTTCAACTTTGATAAGTCCCTTATGATTTCTCTTTCTTGTTCACCTTTTCATGCTTCTCTTGATTCTTGTGTTTGAAAGTCAGTTTTTCTATTCAGCTCTGGTCTTTTCACGGAGAAAGCTTGAAAGTCCTGTATTTTATTGAAAGTCCAGATTTTGCCTGGGAGCATTGTGCTCAGTTTTTCTGGGTAGGTAATTCTTGGTTTTAATCCTAGCTCCATTGACCTCCAGAATATCATATTCCAAGCCCTTTGATCCCTTAATGTAGAAGCTGCTAGATCTTGTGTTATCCTGACTGTGTTTCCACAATACTCAAATTGTTTCTTTCTGGCTGCTTGCAGTATTTTCTCCTTGATCTGAAAGCTATGGAATTTGGTGAAAATATTCCTAGGAGTTTTCTTTTTGGGATCTTTTTCAGGAGGTTGTTGGTGGATTCTTTCAATTTCTATTTTACCCTCTGGCTCTAGAATATCAGGGCAGTTCTCCTTGATAATTTCCTGAAAGTTGATATCTAGGCTCTTTTTTTGATCATGGCTTTCATGTAGTCCAACAATTTTTAAATTATCTCTCCTGAATCTATCTTCCAGGTCAGTGACTTTTCCAATGAGATATTTGATATTGTCTTCCATTTTTTCATTCCTTTGGTTGTTTTGAAATATATTGCTTTCTCTTCAAGTCACTAGTTTCCACTTGCTCCAATCTAATTTTTAAGGTAGTATTTTCTTCAGTGGTCTTTTTACCCCCTTTTTCATTTGTCTAATTCTGCCTTTCAAGGCATTCTTCTCCTCATTGACTTTTTGGAGCTCTTTTGCCATTTCAGTTAGTGTACTTTTTCAGGTGTTACTTTCTTCAGTATTTTTTGTGTCTCCTTTAGCAAGTTATTGACTTGTTTTTCATGGTTTTCTTGAATCACTCTCATTTTTTCCTCCCAGTTTTTCCCCTACTTTTCTAAATTGCTTTTCCAAATCTTTTTGAGCTCTTCCATGGCCTGAGGTCAGTTTTTGTTTTCTTGGAGTCTTTTGATGTAGGCTATTTGAGTTTGTTGACTTGTTCTGGCTGCATGTTTTGGTCTTCTTTGTCACCAAAGAAAGATTCCAAAGTCTGAGTCTGAATCTGAGTCTGTTTTTGCTGCCTGGCCATGTTTCCAGCCAACTACGTCACCCTTGAGTTTTTTGTCAGGGTATGACTGCTTGTAGAGTAGGTCCATAAATATGAAAATTGAGAAAAAGACTGTTGGATTTGGCAAGTAAGTGAATATTTGGCAATTTTGGAGACAGAAGTTTTGGTTGATTTATGAGCACAGAAAGCAGTTAGATTTAAGAAGAAAAGTAGAGCCAACATTTGTAAAAGAAACAACAACAAAAAACCATCACCCTTTTTGTCTTTGATGTAATCATGATTACCAATTTATTCTTATATTTATCTTTTGTTTCATTCAGAAATCTCCTCTTTACTATAATTGTAAAAGTCTCTTCATCCTCTTTTAATTTGTTTATGATAAAACCATCTTATATTATTCCTTTTATCCATTTGGATTTCATTATGGCATATATCATGATTTGTTTCTATAAATCTAATTTATTATGGATTTCTTTTCAGTTATTCCAGCAGCTTGTGTTAGGGAAGTTTTTAATCAATAGTTTGTGACATAGTGTGTATGGAACACTTTTCTGCTACATTCATTTCCTTCTGGCTATTTATTGTTTGCCTAAACCTTTCCATTCTATTTTTCTTACATTAATAAAAAATGATTTTGCTGATAATTCCCTTGTGGTGCATGTGGAGATATGATATTTGTGGATTGCTTCCATTATACTTTTTCCCCCAAATCAAAGTAAACTGCAAGTCATGTCATCATTTCTGATGTCATGGTCCTCTTCAAAAATGAAGGACAAACAATTTCAATTGAAATCCTTGATCTTTTGTTCCTCCATCTACATTTTTCCCCCAATTCTACAAAGTCACGCTTTGGTAATTTTATTGGTATAGGTGAAAATATGTAAATTATCTATTTTTATTTTTCATATATTACCATTTTTATTGATGTCAAGTTAATATCTTTCAGTTATTTGTCTCATTTCTGTTTTTTTATGTCTCTTCTTGTTGTCTATTTTTAGCAAGATTTAGAAAGTTTGATTGTTCTGGTTCTTAACTTCATTGTTTATCTTTTTCTTAGATTATTCTAAGTCTGAGAGGGTCATATTGAAGTATCGGTTTAAAGATTTGTCATCCCTACCTCTGCTCCTTGCACAATGATTGGCTCGTAGTAGTTGCTTAATAAATGTACATTGTCTGATTGACTATACTTTTCCTTTAAGTATTTTAATTCTATGCAACTTAGTGCACACATAGTTAGCATTGTTATGCATTATCTATGTTGCCTTTAAATATAATATCCCCCTTCATATCTCTTAATTGTGTATTTTTTTATTGTTGATTTGCCTGAGATGATGGTTGTGACCACTTTAAAAAATATTCAACTGTGTCATAATTATTTTTAATTCAGTCTCTCATTTTATTTCTGTGTGAATCTTTTACATTTCCAGAGATTTTCTTGTACAAAATGTAGTTTTGTGCTCTGATTTGTAATGCATTCCTCCAAAATCCTATTTTTCAAGTGAGTTTACTCACATTCATAGCTAAGATAAGTAATTGTGTTTCTCTGCATTACATGATCTTGTGATTTATAATAAGAGAAATAAAAGAAGTGGGATCATTATGAATACTCTCATCATAAATCTCTTTCCCTTCTCCTTTCACCATTTCTAGATCCCAATCATTTTTTCTTGTTCTTTTAAAAATGTCTTCATATTATCTTGTTATTAGTTTCCCACTAAAATTGATGTATTTTATTTGCATTAAATTTCCCTTTCCCGACCTATTTTCATTATGAACTTTTTGATTGTACATTGTGTGTGTGTGTGTGTGTGTGTGTGTGTGTGTGTGTGTGCATATACAAGACCCTCCTTCACTTAGGTGAAATCCATGAAAAATTTTCTCCTGATAACTCTGACTCAATTTTTATACCTGTAATGTTAATGGGATATGAAAATCTTCTCCATCCATTAATAGGTTGCACATGGAGCCCATTAAGGGAAGCTTGCTTAGAGGAAGCTTGCTTGTAGGAAGGCTTTCACACCTTTTGGTACTAAGTTGATTAGACACTGAGTCAAGAGGGTTGTGATTCCTTCTGGTTCTGAGAAGTGTATATATACTCTGAGTTGGTATTTTCCATTGTGGATTCACTTACCAGAAGGACCTTGTGATTCCCTTGTCAAGACTCTGAGTAGCTGTATGTTCAGATCCCCAAACTGCTAAGATGCAAAGGCTCTCTCAATCTAGTGGTGTAGGTAAAGTGTATAGCGATATTATTCTGATTCAGGTAATCAGAGCCCTGTCTCTTGGTCTTTATGTTAATTTCTCTGCTTGTACTTTCTCTGAACCTGAGTGCTGACTTGAACAAGTGAATGTAATTAAAGAAGATTGTTGACCCCTTTAAAGTTTCTTTCCTTTAAAAGCATATCAAAGAACCTGTGCTAGCAGGCCATCCTGGGTATTCTAGGCTGCTTGCTGATACAGGACCACACATAGCAGTAGTAAAGTAGTGAGTTTTTCCATCGTCATTTCTTCCCTATTGTATTCTTTTCTGTGCCCTCTTATATCTTCTAAATCCAATAAAATAGCCCCAAACTTCTTGGGTTCCTCCAGATATTTTTTCTATGTGATCTTGAAGATAAGAATGTTATTAAAAATGTTTCTTCTACCCCCCATTAGGTTATAAGTACTTAATCATTATTTTTCCACTTCAAATTGTTGAAATGCATTTACCTTTGTAGATTTTTTGTTGTCTCCTCATTTACATTTAAATAATGCTGTTCAGCTCTTATCTTTCATCAAGAATACTCTTTTTTCACTATATGCTATTCTACATTGCCCATAATTTTCTTATGCTTTTTGATAGTTTAATTTATAATTTTTTTCTTTTATGGGACTTACTATAAATTCTGGCATGAGCTTATTTGTGATTCCTTGGTGTTTGTACTTTGTCTTTGTAGATTTATGTTTTCCTTTTTCTTCAACTGAGAAGCTCTAGATTTTGGCAAGGTTATCTCCTACCCCACCCACATGCCATATAGCTATAAGACATATTAGAAGTTTTCTTTTTTATGATTTCTTGTAATATGGTAAAAAAGTTTCTAGCCTGAAAATGGTTTTGAAGGAAACAGATATTTCTTAAATTGACTTTCCTAAACCTGACTTTCAGTTAATTTTTCAATAGCAGATTTTTCACAAGTTCTTTTAATTTTCTAGCTTTATTTTTAATTAAACTCTTCTTTCATTGAATCTTTGCATTCTTTTGCTTTGTTATGTTTTTTAGAGTCCACATAGGTTATGTTTCTACTTTCCAAGTTATTTATTCTACTTATATTTCCCTCTCTTCCTCTTAAAAACTTTCATTTCATTTTTTCCATCAGTCTTAGAGTTCTTGTATGCAAATTATTAATTTTATCCAAGACTTTATTTTTTTAACTTATTCTATTCCTTTACATTTAGCTCTCGGTATTAGCAAACTGTATAATTTTTCATAGTATCTGGAATTTTCCTCTTTTCACGTTACTATCCTCAGTTTTTGGCTGAAGATTTTGTGCCAGAACCAAACTCTATCCCTTGTATCACTAAAGAATTAGATGTGCATGCCCTACCTGATCCTGTCTACTCACCAGTTTGGATGGCTCATGTAACTCCTTTGAAATAGTTCTACAAGAGGTGGCTGAATGTTCATCTATTTCTCTGCACTCTTTCTTAGCCAGATAACAAGACTCCATCCTCTGCCAAAATCCACTGCATCTTTTGGTTGCCCAAGTCAGTAGCTAGGCCTAACCATACTTGCAATACCTTTGCCTTGCAAATCAATTACTGACCATTTATTTTTGTCCTGTTCTGAGGCTTTGACAGACAATAACTAGATTTCAGAGATTACAAGGGTCCCATCAATCCACAAAGACCCTAGGGTATCTCTGTGTCCTTGATGTCCTGGAACAGATAATGAATATCAAAGGTCATGCTTTTTTTCTGGTCTCTTGAAGGACCTCCTAATACCTCCTAATAGTTCCTGTCACACATTAATTAAATGAATTTAGTACCTCTTCATTTACCTAGGAACTATGTTAGCTTCAGACCTTTTATTGTTGCACTTCAGTCAATTTAGTAGTTTCCAATTCTTCATGGCCACATTTGAGGATTTCTTGGAAAATATGTTATAGTGGTTTGCCATTTCTTTCTCCAGTTTATTTTGCACACTAGGAAACTGAGGCAAACAAAGTTGTGACTTGCCCAAGGTCACACAGCTAATTAGGGTCTGAAGCCAGTTTTAAAATCAGGACTTTCTATTTCCATGCCTGATGCTCTATCTACAGTGCCACCTCATTTCCCCTTTTATAGGGTCCTATTTCTTGCACTCCTGGGATGGAATCATATTGGTCTACTTGAGCAATTACATGGCATTTGTTTGGTTATTCTTTTTTTTTTCCTTTTATGCAGATCCAACAGGCAAAAGCCAAGATCCCATAGATGTTCCAATTATTTTATCAGCTTCGGGCCATTTCCACAGGATTTTAGCTTTCATTTTATGTAGTTGTAGAATGGATGGAAGAACTTAATGGCATTTTATTTTGGTTTTATTGATCATCAATTTATTTGCTGTCCTTTTAAAAATATATAAGAGAGAAGGGATAAAGCCATCCTTATCATCAGTGACCTTGATCTTTAAATGAAGATATCTAAGTGCCCTTTTAAAGAACAACCTTGTTCTGGTCGATCATTTAGATGACCCTATAGTGTCTTTCAACTCTAAGATTCTATTATTCCACGAATGATCATTTATATCTCAATGGTATATATAGACTACAACATATTTTCATCAAATGGATTGCATTAATTTAGCCGTGTTGAAGCCCATCCTCTTTTCTGCTTACTAAACTAGGAATTTAAGATCACTATGTACTCATTGCTCATATACTTGCAATTGAATATTCATTCAGAGGTTCAAGCCATCTGTAAATGTCATGATTTCATTGTACTTTCATGCACTAAATACATGATAAAATATGAAATAAAAAATAGTTCTTATACTGACTCCAGAGAGTCTGCAGTTAGGATATTTCAATGAATTTATTTATCTCTAGTCTAAGTTTCTTTAGTCAGATACTCAAATATATATAGTACCAATTTGTAATAATTCAATGCCTTCCATAGAATCATCATAGCATCTTAAAATTGGAAGGGACATGCTTTGTTACCTTGGCGAAGATACCTTATGTTATCCTTTTATATCTCTTGCAAGTGGCAATTCAACTTTTACCAGAAAAAATACATTTTATTACTTGACTATTTATTACCTGCCCTTAGAGCCAAATTTAAGTTTCCTTCTGCAGGATGGCTTTGTGAATATTTGAAGACAATAGTCATTCCTCCCCATCTTTTATTTTCCTATAGTGAAAAGCCCACTTCCTTCTAGCATTTCTCATATGACATGATCCTATAATTTTAATCACTCTACACTGGAAATTGTCTGCCTTGTCAACATTCTTCCTAAAATTGGGTACTTAGATTTCAATGTGATTGTACAGACATGATATGAGTAGAACACAAGATGGAAGTAGTTTTCCTGTTCTCTCTTCTTATAAAACCTTGATTTGTGTTAGTGTAGTCTAAAAGGACCTTAATTTCTGGCAGCTAGGTTTAAAATTGACTAATGTTTAATCTTTCATTTTGAACTTCTTCCAAGGAAAACAGTGCATTAAAACACCCATGTCATTCTCACATAACCTACTGGTAATCAATATTTCCCTTATCTTGCACTTTCACAATTGAATTATTAAAACCAATTTAGGGTTTTCTTTTTTTATTAGTTTCATTAGTTTTTCTTCATTATTTATTTATTGTTCTTAAATTTTAGCTTTACTTTCATCCTCATATTCTGCACAACTGAGATATTTTAGAGTCCTCATTTTTATATGCTATACTAGTTTTAACTCTCAGATTTATGGCATCCATGAATTTCATAAGATATGACTTTATTCGGTACTTAAAAAGTAAAATTAACTCTCATTTTATTGATTTGATCACTGCTTCCATAGTAAAATTGGTGTAACACAGGGAGTGGCTGACTGGCTCCTAAGTAACTTGGTATATTAAGATAGGTATGTCTCATGTCTGACTTGGAATAGATTTGAGATCCAATCCAATTCTGTAAATCAGTGAGATCATCAAATGAAAAACAAGGAAATAAGGAGGGAGAAAAGAATGGGGAGATATAACCTGGAGATAAGTTTATTAAAATATTTTGGAGAGAGTTGGCCTGGGTAATAAGGTATGAAGGACTGTAGAAAATGACTAAACTTACTTTTACATAAGGAAAGAAAAGACAACAGGGACCTAGAATTGGTTACAAAATAAACTTGAAATTTTACCACATGGCAAAATGTATGTGTAACACATATACAGAATTAAAATAAGGTACTTTAATTGAATTGGTCATTTTTCAAATGATTTCAAAGTAACATCAGTTTTAATTATCACTTCAGATGAGGAAACAAAAAGGGCAAATTAAATTACATTGTACTTGAAAGTACTATAGAGAATGAAATAATATCATTAAACACACACACACATACCACAAGTAGGAGTACATATAAGTCCTTAAAGATATTTTTTAACTAAAATACCAATCTACATTAATGCTAAGGCAAAAACAAAGGGTTATTTTTAATGTTCTTCTGATGCTAGAAAAAACAAACAAGATAATCAAGAAATAAATTATCCTCCTAAGAATTTAGATGGGAAAGAGATTTGAAATACATATAATGATTTATTTTTCTCTTTCAAATTTATTTATTTTTAGTTTGCAGCATTCAATTCCTCAAGTTTTTGAGTTTCAAATTTTATCCCTCTCCCTCTCCTCCCCCTTCCCCACCCAAGACAGCATGCAATCCAATATATGTTCTACAAATACCTTCACATTAAACATATTTTCACAGTAGTCAAGTTGTAAAGAATTATAACGAATGGAATGAACAATGAGAAAGAAAAAGCAAAACAGAAACAAAAAAACACCACCAAAAAAGAGCAAACAGTTTTCTTCAATCTGCATTCGGACTCAGTAATTCTTTCTCTGGATGTGAATCACTTTTTCCATCATGATTCTTTTGGATTTGTCTTAGAACCTTGCATTGCTGAGAAGAGCCAAGTCTATTAAAGTTAATCACCGGAGATACCATGTGTCTGTAACTGTGTATAATGTTCTCCTGATTCTGCTCCCCTCATGCAGCACCAGTTCATGTAAGTCTTTCCAGGGTATTATGAAGTCCATCTGCTTCTCATTTTTTATAGCAGATTACTATTGAGTTATATGTGTATACCACAATTTGTTTAGCCATTCCCCAGTTAGTGGGAATCCCCTTGATTTCCAATTCTTTGCCACCACAAAAGAGCTGCTATAAATATTTTTGTACATACAGGTCCTTTTCCCACTTGTGTGATCTCTTTGGGATACAGCCCTAGAAGTAGTATTGCTGCATCAAAAGGTACCCACATTTTTATAATCCTTTGGGTACATTTCCAAATTGCTCTACAAAATGATTGGATAAGTTCACAACTCCACTAATAATGCATTAACGTTCCAATTTTCCCACATCTTCTCCAGCATTTATCATTTTTTCTGTTTTGTAATGTTAGCCAATCTGGCAGCAGAGATGTGGTACCTAAGAGTTGTTTTGAGTTGCATTTCTCTAACCAATAGCAATTTAGAGCATTTTTTCACATGACTATAGATAGCTTTAATTTCTTCATCTGAAAACTGCATGTTAATATCCTTTGACCATTTCTCAATTGGGGAATGACTTGTATTCCTATAAATTTGGTTCAGGTGCCTGTACATTTTAGAGATGAGGCCTTTATCAGAGACACTGGTGGTAAAAAATCTTTCCCAATTTTCTGCTTCCCCCCTAGTCTTTGTTGCATTAGCTTTGTTTGTACAGAAACTTTTCAATTTAATGTAATCAAAATTGTCCATTTTACATTTCATAACACTATCTTTTGTTTGGTCATAAATTCTTCCCTCCTGCATAAATCTGACAGGTAAGCTAGTCCTTGCTCTCCCAGATTGCTTATAATATATCAGCATGACATTATATCTAAATCATGAACCTGTTTTGACTTTATTTTGGTATATGGTGTAAGATGCTATTTTTTGCCCAGTTTCTGCCATACTATTTTCTAGTTTTCCCAGCAGTTTTTTGTCAAATAGTGAGTTCTTATCCCAGAAGCTGGAGCCTTTGGGTTTATCAAACAGTAGGTTACTATAGTCATTGACTATTGTGTATTGTGTACCTAACCTATTCCATTGATCCACCACTCAATTTCTTAGCCAGTATCAAGTAGTTCTGATGACTGCTGCTTTGTAATACAGTTTAATACCTGGTATGGCTAGGCCACCTTCCCTAGCATTTCTTTTCATTAATTCCCTTGATATTCTGGTCCTTTTCTTCTTCCAGATGAATTTTGTTATTTTTTTTTTTTGGTTCCACACCACTGGGGCTTCTGGTCTTGCACTTGACCCCTTTAGCCATCGTAGCAAGGACCCTTTACTTCAATCTCCCTAGCCTCCCAAACTAAAAGACTGCTATGCCCCTGGGTTCCACTATTTCAGGATTTTTCCTGGGGTAATATTTTCTAGATTTTTCAAGGTCAACAAGGGGTGAGTGAGAACACTTGGTTTACTCTGGTATCATGGCTTCTGGAAGTTCAAGTATGTGGCTTGCCTGTGGGCTAATATCCCCAGGAGAAGCTGCTGGCATTGCCACAGGCCCTGGGTTTCTCATTCACCAAGTTCTGAGAGAAGCCCATCCTACACTCAGAGGTTTGGGGATCACTACTCCTGCTTGTTATTGAGTTTACAGGGGTCAGGCCTCCTTCTGCTCCTCTATGGCCAAGCTTGCACTGGTGTGGTCCTTGAACTCTGTGATCTCCTTTCCCAGCACAACAGATCCTTCCTGTCAACCTTCCAGGCCTGTCCTGGGCTGGAAATCCACCACACTCTGTCTCCCAGTGGATTCCATCACCTCAAAATTTGTTCAAATTGACTTCTTTGAGGTACCTGAAGGAATTTATGTGTGAGATCTGTTGAGTTGCTGCTTTCACTCCACCATCTTGGCTCCACCCCTGCATAATGATTTATGAAGGGATAAGAGCCAGCATTTATAAAATTACTTTCTAAAGGTTGTGAAGTACTTCATACATGTTACTCCTTTGTATGCAAATATGACAGAATATTCCTTTTGCTGCATTGCATGGCACTTTTATAAGTACGTACAGGCATACACAAATATATACATACATACATGTATACATACATACGTACACATGTATATATCAGGCCAAGCCAATATAATAAAAATAACAATTCTACCTAAATTTATTTACTTATTCAGTGTCCTAAGAATAGAACTACCAAAAATATTTTATAGAGATACAAAAAATATTAAAATTCATCTGGAAGAACAAAATGACTCCAAGAGACTCAATGAAAAAGATTTTGCAGGAAGGTTCCCTAGCAGTGCCAGACTTTAAACTGTATTAAAAAAGCAGTAATAATCACAACAATCTGGTACTGGGTAAAAGAGGAGTGGATCAGTGGGAAAATATTAAGTATACAATACACACTAGTAAAAAGATCATCAAAATATAGAATTTGATATACCCAAAGAACAAAACTTTGGGGGAAGAAACTTGCTATTTGACAAAAATTTCTGAGAAAACTAGAAAGCAGTTTGGCAGAAACTGGGTATAGGCTAGCATCTTACACCATAGACTAAGATAACATCAAAATGGGTTGATTATTTAGAAATGGATTTAGAAATGGAGGGTGTATCATAGATAAATTAAAGGGGCACAAAATTGTTTATCAGATCTATGGATAAGTGAGTAATTTGGGATTAAAAAAGAGATAAAGAGAATTAAGGATATAAAATTGTTATTTTTGATTACATTAAATTAAATATATTTTGTGCAAAGAATAACAAGGCAGCTAAGATTAGAAGAACAGAAAGCTAGGAAAAAATTATACCAAGTTTATCTGATAAAATCTCCTTTTTCAAATGTATACAGAACTGAGTCAAATTTACAAAAAAATTATGCAAGTCATTCCTGAATTGATAAATGATCAAAGGATATAAACAGCTTGTTTCCAGACAAAAAATGTCAAAGTCATCTATAGTCATATGAAAAATGTTCTAAGTCACTATTGATTGGAGAATTGCATATGAAAACAACCCGTAGGCACCACCTCACACTGATCAAATTGGATATTATGACAGAAAAGGAAAACAACAAATGGTGGGGTGATTTAAAAAATAATTATTGGTAAAATTGTCAACTGACCCAACCATTCTGGGCAGAAATTTGGAACTATGCCCCAAAGGCCATAAAATGTTACATATCCTCTGACCCAACAATTCTAATGCTAAGGCTATATTCCAAAGAGATCAAAAGAAAAGGAAACATTCCCATATGTACAAAACTACTTATAGCATATCTTTTTGTAGTGGTAAACTATTTGAAACTGAAGGGATGCCCATCAATTAGGTAATGGCTGAATAATTTGTGATATATGATTGTGCTATAAGAAATGACTAGAAACATTATTTTAAAAAAACTGGGAAGACTAATATAAACTGATGCAAACTAAATAAAGCAGAACAAAGAGATCATTGTACACAGTAACAGTGATACTATACTATGATCAACTATTGCTCTTCTCAACAATATAGTAATCCGAGACAATTCTGAAGGATTTATAATGAAAAATATCCACTTCCACAGAACAAACCGATGGAATCTGAAAGTAGTTTAAAACATTTTTTTTTATATCCTGGGCACTGTGCTAGGTAGTCTGATACAAGGAAAAGAAATGAAATCATTCTTGGATGGCAAATAAGATAGAGAAAAATACACACACATATATTTACATACATACACACACAATACAAATATATACACATATACATATGGATTAAGTTTTCCAACAAGTTCAGCAAATGGTTTTACCATTTGTGCTGAAAGCCTTCCCTGCTTTTTTCTGACATTTAGTGAATATATGGGGAGTACTTCATATATCTATCTGTGATCCTTCACCATTATCCATGAATAATCTTTTTTGTTTTTCTGTCAGGCTTTTTTTTTTGATTCAATGTTTTTCTCCTATTCCTCTTCAGAGTTCCTGTTAGGCATATGTCGCAGGTTGCTCATATCATGTCAGTGTCCTCTTTGTTTTATTCATTTCCAAATCTTGGTAGAATATTGTTTTCCATGCTTTGTAATCAAAAATAAAAAATGGTGGGAAACTGATGTAAAAAAGATGGACCTTTTTCTAGGAGAAGCTTAAGGTTATTAAAAGAATTTTATAATTTCCTGGAGGCAATCATGCTGTTCTCTTTCTATTAAATTCTGGTCCCTGTTCAGTGACCATTTAAACTGTCTGTTACAGATACACATATAAGCATACAAGGTATATTAGTTTGAGAAAAATATATAAGCAAGACAAAATTAAAATAAATACCCACAATGTTCTTTTATGTAACAAACAAAAGAAACAAATTTCTAGGGCGAGATTCTGTATTTTGCAAGTATTATTGGCAAAATGAAAAGTAGTTTGTAGGAAAATAGATTGAGACCAACCCTTACATCAGACACTACAATGTTATCTTAGTGAATAAAAACAATCTGAATATAAAAATGTCACATCATAAAAAATGTGGAGGTCCTATCTTTTGCTATACTATCTAGAATGTGATCTAGTTGAAAGAAGAGATTGTTTTATTTTTTTTTATTTGTATCAGACTACTTAGCACATGCCTGGGACTTTTGAGTTGCTTCATTAAGATTGGTTGATTAATAGAGAAAACTAAAAAAGATAATACAATTGATACATTTTTAAATGCCTTTGACTTTATAGGATTCTTCTCTAACAAGTTTGCCTTGCAAAATCAATGAGAAATTAATACCATTCTACCACTAATATCTATTGTCTAATAAATAAGTCAAAGGGTAAGAACAATTTTTTTTTCTCAAAAGATGAAATAGAAACAACTTCCAACCCAATGAAAAAATTCAGATGATAAACAGTAAGAAAAGTGAAAATTAAAACAACTGTGAATTATTATTCCTTACCCATGAATTTGGCAAAGATGGTGAAAGATAGAAATAGTTATTTCATTGGGTCACAATTGAAAGAGAAATAATCAAGTACATTAGTTGTAGAGTAGTTCAGGTTACTCATTTTAAAAAGTTAGAATTATTTAAAGAAAAAAAGTACTTTTATTGATCCAGTAATTCTATAACTGTGCTTACATCTTGAGATGGGTTAGTTTCATATATACCAAAGTATTCCTGGAAAAAATATTATCTGTGGATGTGTTAGCAGAAAGCTGGGAACAAACTATGTTTCTAATGGTCTGGTAATCACAGAACACATTTCTAATAAGAGGCAAAGGTGAATAAGGAGACCATTCTAATAACAGGAGACAGCATGTGCAAAGTCACATGTAATGAGACTTTTGAATCTCTCTCTACAAGAAAAGTTAAATTGCCCTTTCAGTCATCTTCATGTGTCCCAGAGAGGTAGGGGTGACTTTATCTAATGCTATTTTCTTAAACTCCTTAATATTCTACAATTAGAAGCCAACTAACCTTTAAAACAGGTATTTTCTTCAAAGATATTACAATAATATTAGCACTTATATTTCCCCAAACACTTTGGGGTGTAACTTCACATACATCATCTCAGAAAATGGGAAATGTGTATTCAAACATAAAGCAGTTTTACATAACATTAATCCCCACTTGGTTCACTTCTAAATATAGTGTGAATAATAGAAAGCACTCATCTCTGCCACTGGAAAAGTTTATCAGGAATGATTAAAGACTTTGAAACCTACTCTCTGTCTTCTGTTAACTTCTGGCCTAGCTTCTTCTACATTTTTGGTGGCTTGGTCTCCTGAACTTCTAAAGGTCACTAGGGTGATCTTTATCTAATCTTCTAAAAGTGTGAAAGAATAGACACAAGATATACAGAAGCAAGAACAAGGCCTTTCACCCTCAACTTTATTCTAGTTTGGATTAGAGAGTAGCCAAAGACCCTTCCAAAATGGAGGCTTTCAACAATTTATGTGTATTTAAAAAAACAGTCAGATCAAAAATTGCCCAAGTTAAAAAAGTTGTCCTGGTTAACTGGTATCTTTTGAGTGCACCCAACTTTCTATGTCAAAGTCAATCAGAAAGGTTCGTTTTCATTACATAATTAGCAGACTGGCATCAGTGACAGGACATTTGTATGTGCTGCAAAGGTCAGATGGGAATTGCACCAGTTGAAAACATTCTTTGTGATTGTAAGGGACTATTCTCATTGGCCAGTCTCCCATTACACAGAGAAATAGGAAATGGAGCATCTTGTGTGAGGGTAAGTTGGCCAATATAGCAGGGTTATAGATAGATCTTTATCTGTATAGATCTACATATAGGTCTTTATCTACTATAGCTATACCTACCATACTAGAAAACTAGAAAAAATCCAGGTTCTAAAAATCTTTTCAGGATAATCAGAATACTTTTAATTGGATCCTTGAAGAGATATGGAGTAATAACATTCATAGAATAGTTGGTGACATAGTCTGAGTGTAGGATGCATTAGGGTGATGAGAAATTTGCAACAAGGAGAAAAAAAATGGCAGATAATTACAAGAGTCCAAGAAAGAGTTGACAAAATACTTAGGACAATATTTATTTGAGAGGAGAGAAGGGAATTTGTATGGAAGATGTGGAAAAAGATATAATAAAATTCATTGAATATGTGAGAAAAGAGAGATGGAGCAATTAAATATGATGGAGGTTTCAAATCTATCTAGATGATTAAAAGAATGGTAACAGCCTCAATTCAGAGAGTAAATTTCAGAAGAAAGGGTAGACTTAGGGGAAAAGATGAGATGTATTCTGGAAATTTTGTTTATGAGATTTTTATGTTGATACATAACAATGCATATGGTGACAGGTGGTGCTGGACTGGAGAAAAAGAGATAATAAAGATGTATGTAGAGAGGAACTGGAAGTTATCTCATAGAGACTGTAAGTGAATTGATTGGAGCTGATGAGATCCTCAAGTAAAAAAGTGTAGAGAAACAGAAAGAGAAGGGCCAAGATAGAACCATGATATATATACTATGCAAAGAGACTGGGAAGGTGCAGTCTGATAGGTAGAATGAGAATCAAGTATGATGAAAATCAAGAGAGGAAAATATCAAGAAATTTTAGACATGAGAGAGTATCCACGGAAGGAGGGTGGCGAACATTGTCAAACTCTGCAAAGAGAGTAAGAAAAATAAGAATTAAGAAAGGAACATCATATTTGACTGTTTGATCATTAGTAACTTTGAAGAGTTCATTACAAGTTTCATTGAGATTGGAAGAAAGAGTACTCATTTTGGAACAGAATAAGAAGACAAAAAGAGGAAGCACCAAATATAGGTGGATTTTTAAAAGAATTCAACTAATGAGGGGAGAGATTTAGGATGATTGCTTGAAGGAGTGGAAGGAGATAACGAGGGCATTCAAAATTCTTTTTTAAAAAATAAAGAAAGTCATATATGCTCTTTATAATCTCATTCTCTAAATGAAAAAATGCATGAAGAAATAACTTACCCTTAATATACAGTATTTGCATATATATTCAATTATGCTATATTTTGTTAGATGTCCTACTACCTTGGCAGGTAAAAATGAATTTCTAATTTCCCTTGGTCTCTACTAAGTTCTTCTTTTAGGAGGTGTTTTTATTAACAATCAAAACTTGTTCTCTCCCTTGGAGTCATCCATCTGACTCCTAGCCTTTGTGGATGTAATGCTTAATATTAGTAGATGTTTTTATTTTACATAATTATAGCTCAATATATATTTTAAAAGTTTCAAATTGTCAAACCTTATTTTATATACAGTTGCCTTTCTGGAACTAATTTTCTCAGTAGGTAATGAAAGTATTGTATAAATTTGTTGAGTGAAAATTTCAAAACCAGCTGCAAAATGAATGCTGTCCTGCTTTTGGTATTGCCATTGTTCTCTTTGCAATGGTCAAACATACTTTTCAATTCCTTTTTAGAACCTTTTCGGAAATTTCAGAGCCTTATCTGGAGATTAAGCAATTCGACAGAAACTCCTGTTGAGATGGAAAAAATGCTTTTTTATGCTTTGTGAGAAGTGAGATTCCTCTTAAAATATCAAAACTCTTTTAGGAAAATGCTGCCCATAAGGAGAACAAACTTTTATAAAGCAATCTTTAGATGGAGAGCTGTGATTGATGAGACCAAACTATGATTCCTCTGGGATCTGGTACTTTCACAAGGAAATATCATGGCATCGTGGAAACAATGTTAGGTATACAAACAGAAAAATCTGAAAATATAGATTTAATATTAATTCCTGTGTCATCTCTGGGTCCTTATTTAACACTTTTTGACCTTTAGTTTCCTCAGCTCTAAAATGGGGAGATTAAATTAGGCAGTCTTTGATGTCCCTTTCTACTTTGAATCTATTATCCTATTCTTTTCAGGTCTAAATTTATGGAGTTTTATGTCTTTGTTCATCCTCATTAGAATGTGTGCTTCTTGAATGTGTTTGCATTTCTTGAGTGTGTTTGCTTTTTGAGTGTATTTGCAACCCTACCACAATCCCTGGCACATAGTAAGCTGTTAAAAAGTATTGGTGACTAACTGGGTGGTTATATATTAAGCATGGATTTGGTAGAAAGGCATGCTATGCATATACATTCTCGGGACAGTCTGACCTTTTGAAGAAGTTAAATAAAATGATAGCATCACCTGTTGTATTACTGACCTCCTCACCACTACTTTAAGTTAGTTATATAGTTTTCCCCTTAGCATAAGGAGAAACAATTTTTTTTTCATTTGGTAAAAAAAGGTTACTTTTCCTGTGAGAAGAATGGTTTTTGTATTAGCCCAGGACCTTTCCTTCAGAAGTAGATCTTGGCTGGGTCAAGCTGCTTGGCACTGTGACTGAATAGTCAGAAATAGGTGAGTATGTTACAGTTTTCTCAAGTGACCAGAGCTCACAGACAAAAACAATTTATAAGAGTGTTAGGTTGGTATTTATTCAAGAAATCTGAGCTTAAGACCAAGAGAACAAGATATGGGGATAGATTAGGATGGGGTTAGATGGACAAGTTCATGAGCATAGGGAAAAGCTTCACCTTGAATGAGGAAAGCTGAACAAGAGGTTTTTCACATGGGGAATGAAGTCCAAATAGATCATAGTCTGGGTTTCTAGGACTATATAAATTCTGAGAAATTTAAAGGGTTAGGTGAAGCAGTATGAGGGCCAAGATCAGTGTTTGGCAAGCTGTACTGACAGAGGCTTCCTTCCAAGCACCAACTTATAAATCAAAGATTTGTGACACATTGGGTAGTCTTGCCATTAGACACACTATTATCAACTTTTAGAGCCATCAGTGGTCAGCAAGTTGGGAAGCAGGCAGCACTGTTGAAGAGGAATGTCTATTTTCTCAGATAAGTGCTTCCTTATTCTTTGACCCAATAAGCTAAGTAGTCTGATGAATTATGGCTAACCTTGCAACAGATATTACATTACACTGGGATTCAGGAGGCTAGAAAGTGCCCAGTTTCTTGAAGTAGTAGTTACTTAATTCATTGCTATGTGTCTTGCCCCAGTATATGCAAAATGAATATATTTCCTAGGGATCTGTCACATTTCATGGAGGTGACATGTTCAGGGAATAATTTGAATTTGAATGTAATATTAGATATTTGTAGGGAGTGATGCCAAACACAGGCATGATGATATGGTGAATAGAGACTTGTTTTTGGAACAAGGAAGACCTGACTTCAGTTCTTACCTTTGACACATACTAGGTGTGTGATCATAGGCAAGGAAATAAATGTCTAGGTGCCCTGGACTATTCTGTAAGAATATGATTTACAGAGAAATTTCAAAACTGCCTTGGTAGAGGGATATTATTCAATTTATAGTTCCCTATGAGGAGGTTGCTTACAGAAGAAAGTAAGGACAGAGTCTGAAAGTGGAAATGAGGAAGAACACAATACAACTACATCTCCTTTTGGCCTGATGTGTCAGGAGTCATGAGGCAACATGCATCTTATAGTGATGAGCATGTCCGGGGTGGGTTCATTAAAGCTATCTTCTGTGGAGGGCAAACTTTTCATGATTGGAAGATGATGAAAGGAATATGAGAGAAAGAGGTCTAACACAAAAGTAATTTTGCTAACAATGGAACACAGTAGAAAGCAAGATCATGGTAGAGAAATAGAATGAGTCTAAAGCAGATGAGGAATGAGAAAATGAGATGTTCTTGCAAGTGCCATCACCTAAGTATCTTTTGAATGAAAATTTTTGGAGAGAATTGGGAAAAAGTTTACTAAACATAAAACAATAGATGATTGTACCCTTACCAGTATTGCAGGAAGCTCTGTGTTCGTCTCCAACTAAGATGTCAACTCAATTTTCTTCTGCCTTAAAATCCTAGAAAATCCTGCCCTCAATCCACCATCACCTTGCAGGAATTCAAGACTCCTTGCTTAATCAGAGAAGTTGTGTGGAATAATAGTAAGGAGTTAGTGAGTAAAATCCAAATAGAGTGAACCTGGCACCTGGGAACTCACTAAATAGGGGATGATTGATTTACTTATTTTCTTTCATAAGCAGGGAGACATATCTCTACTCCAGGCCCCTTTTCTGATGATCATTGATTTTCATGGCCTAGGAAGGAAGGAGAGATATCATAGTCCCACAATCTTTACTCTTGGATTAGTTTGGGACGTGCAGTAGCTTGGTGCCCAGGTTCTGATTTGGGAAGTCAGATGGTGAGTTACTTGGTACCAACAACCTTACTGGTGATTAAAAAGTAGATTTACTTCAAAAGTGGGTATGATATTAATGGGTAGAATTGATAAGGAGAGTATTGAAAGAAGAGACAGAGGCATGGATAAGTTTGGGTGCATAGCAATGAGGTAGAGTAATTTTCTAGCCCATAGGTAAATGACTTTTGTAAGATTCCAACCCCACTGGCCATGTCATCACATTTAAAAAGTAGCATATATAAAGATCCCTGGATAGAGTAAAGTCACTGTCTTAACTACAGACTAGGAAACAATTGTCCTTTGGAACTCACAATAGTGACTATGTGAACTTAGATTCCATCAAAATGCCTTGGTAAAAGTTTCTCAAAAAACACACTGATATTTTTACTATGTCTTTTTGGCCTGTTGCCCATGCTGCGAAGCATCTGTCTGGCCTCCTGAGTCATAGTACAGAATCTGTTCTTTGCCCCAAATGGTAGTTCTTCCACTGATTCCAAGGAAATGTTCAATATAGCAAAGAACATATGTCCAGTATTTTATCCTTGCCTCTTTTTTTCAAGCCCATGTTTTCTCATGAAAGGCTCACTTAAGAAAATCAGCAAGTATTGAACAAGGAGGATAATTTTAGTGGTTTGCCAGCATAAACAGTCAACAATAACAAGACAGACAAGAAAACTAAGACAATTTTGGATTAGATTAAGACAGGTATACTATTGAGGATGAAAGTGGGAAGGTAATAATACCACTGTACTCTTCCTCATAAGACAACATCTGGATACTTGAATTTACTTCTGTAAAGTGCTTAGCATATTGCTTGCCACATTGCAAGCATTATGTAACTGTTACCTACTCCTACTACTACTTCCAGTACTACTACTACTACTTCCACTCCGACTACTACTGTTGTAATAGTAATTAAGGTGGCACTTTTTGCTGTTCTTCTCTTAAGTGCCTTTAATGATTCTGCCCTTTGTTTGAATGAGGTAGATAAAGTGGATTCTTTTTGCCTTTGAGTATTTCTCAGCACTGAGACAATTGGGAGTCATTGATTTGTCTATTGATACTGGGGATGGAGAACTTTCTCAGACCCGGGTGAGGTCAGAGCCCTAAGAGCTATTAACAGGATATAATTGAGGAGAGCTTGGTATTTGACTTTTGGGGCACACTCATGGAAGGAGCATTGAGACTCTGGGCAAACTGGCCCCGGGATTTGCAACCCAGATGGTGGTTCTTCTCTGGTAACTATGTATTGTGATTTGAATCAGACAAGGTCTGTCTGTGGATGTTTGTACTTTCTGTTTATATTTGCCTTTAAGTTCAGAGGGCTGATCTTTTCCCTCTGAACTGTGAATGATATTTGCATGTTTGATTAAACTAAGATTGTTAACCCCTTAAAGTTACTTTCCTTAGTAAAGCAGATCAAAGAACCTGTGTTGGCAGCTTTCTTTGTGCTGGTTGTTGGTGGGTAAGATAAATTTCTACACCCCGTTGCCTGTGTACCTTATTTTCTAGTTGCATGCAAAAACTATTTTTTTGTTTTTGAACATCTATTTTTAAAACTTTGAGTTCCAAATGCTCTGCCCTCTTCCCTTCCCACCCACCCTCCCTAAGAAGTCAAGCAATTCAACATAGGACACATGCATAGCATTATATAAAACCCTTCCACAATACTCATGTTGTGAAAGACTAACTATATTTTGCTCCTTCCTAACATATCCCCCTTTATCCAATTTTCTCCCTTGACCCTGTCCCTTTTTGAAAGTGTTTGTTTTTGGTTACCTCCTCCCTCATCTGCCCTCCCTTCTATCATGCTCTCTTTTTTATCTTGGTCCTCCTTCTTTCCTGTGGGGTAAGATACCCAATTGAGTGTGTATGGTATTCCCTCCTCAGGTCAAATCTGATGAGAGCAAGATTCACTCATTCCCCCACACCTGCCTTCTCTTCCCTTCCTACAAAACTGCTTTTTCTGGCCACTTTTATGCGAGATAATTTACCCCATCCTATCTCTCCCTTTCTACCTCTCTCATCCCTTAATTTGATTTTATTTATTTTAGATATCATCCCTTCATATTCAACTCACCCTGTGCCCTCTCTCTCTCTCTCTCTCTGTGTCTCTCTCTCTCTCCCTCTCTCTCTCTCTCTCTCTCTCTCTCTCTCTCTCTCTCTATATATATATATATATATACATATATATATATATAGATAGATAGATATAGATAGATAGATAGATAGATACGTACACACACACACATATATATATATACACACACATATACATATATATATGCATATTCCCTTCAGCTACCCTAATGCTGAGGTCTCATGAATCATACCCATCATCTTTCCATGTAGGAATGTAAACAAAACAGTTCAACTTTAGTAAGTCCCTTGTGATTTCTTTTTCTTGTTCTTTTTCTTGATTACCTTTTCATACTTCTATTAATTCTTGTGTTTCAAAGTCAAATTTTCTGTTCAGCTCTGGTCTTTTCACTGAGAAAGCTTGAAAGTCCTCTATTTTATTGAAAATCCTTATTTTGCCTTGGAGCATGATGCTCCATTTTGCTGGGTAGGTGATTCTTGCTTTTAATCCTAGCTCCACAGACCTCTGGAAAATTGTATTCCAACCCTTTGATCTCTTAATGTAGAAGATGCTAGATCTTGGATCATTCTTAATGTGTTTCCACAATACTCAAATTGTTTCTTTCTGGCTGTTTGCAGTATTTTCTCCTTGATCTGAGAGCTCTGGAATTTGGTGGCAATATTCCTAGGAGATTTTTTTGGGGAATCTATTTGAAGAGGTGATCTGTGGATTCTTTCAATTTTTATTTTGCCCTGTGGCTCTAGAATATCAGGGAAGTTCTTCATAATTTCTTGAAAGATGATATCTAGGCTCTTTTTTTGATCATGGCTTTCAGGTAGTCCAATAATTTTTAAATTATCTCTCCTGGATCTGTTTTCCAGGTCCGTGGTTTTTTCTAATGTGATATTTCACATTGTCTTCCACTTTTTCATTCCTTTGGTTCTGTTTTATAATATCTTGATTTCTCATAAAGTCACTAGCTTCCACTTACTCCAATCTAATTTTTAAGGTAGTATTTTCTTCAGTGGTCTTTTGGACCTCCTTTTCCATTTGGCTAATTCTGCCATTCAAGGCATTCTTCTCCTCATTGGCTTTTTGGAGCTCTTTTGCCATTTGAGTTACTCTATTTTTTAAGGTGTTGTTTTCTTCAGTATATTTTTCAGTATTCTTTTGGTTCTCCTTTAGCAAGTCATTGACTTGTTTTTCATGGTTTTCTCGTATCCTTCTCATTTCTCTTCTTAATTTTTTCCTCTACTTCTCTAACTTGCTTTTCCAAATCCTTTTTGAGCTCTTCTATGGCCTGAGACTAGTTCATGTTTTTCTTGAAGGCTTTTGTTGTAGGCTCTGTGACTTTGTTGACTTCTTCTGGCTGTATGTTTTCGTCTTCTTTGTCACCAAAGAAAGATTGCAAAGTCTGAGACTGAATCTGGGCACATTTTCACTGCCTGGTCATGTTCCCAGCCAACATACTTGACCCTTGAGTTTTTCAGTGGGGTATGACTGCTTGTAGTGTAAGGAGTACTTTGTTCCAAGCTTGAGGGGATGCGCTGTTGTTTTCAGAGCTATTACAGCCAGCTCTGCCACACCAGCACTCCTCCTTCCCCAAGAACCCCCAACCCAGACTGGACTCAGATATTCAGCAGGCTCTGCACTTCTGCTCTAATCTGCAACTTAATTCCTCCCAACAGGTGGGCCTGAGGGCAGAAGCAATTGTCCCTCTAGTTCTGTAGCTGTCCCACATCCGCTGCCCCCGGGCTGACTGGGGAACAGGGCAACCAGAATATATGCCATCTTGGAATGGGGTGGAAGGTAGAAATGGGGAGAAAATTTGTAATTCAAAGTCTTGTGAAAATCAATGCTGAAAACTAAATAAATTAAATAAAAATAAAAAAAATAAAAAAAAATTGAAGGGATGTCCATCAATTGGGGAATGATTGAACATGTTGTGGTAAAAGAATGCAATACAATAATGTTGTCCCACAAGAAATGATGAGCAGGTGGATTTCAGGAAAACCTGGAAAATCTTACCTGAGCTGGTACTGAGTGAATTCAGCATAATTAGGAGAACATTTTTCACAACAGCAGCAACATTGTGCAATGATCAGCTATGATGGACATAGCTCTTCTCAGCAATACAATGATCCAAAACAATTCCAAAAGACTCATGATAGAAAATGCTATCCACATCCAGAGAAATAAGCATGGAGTCTGAATGCAGATTGAAGTATACTATTTCCACTTTTCAAAATTTTTGGCTGAACCGAGAACTCACCCTGTCCCCAGCAGCTTTTCCCACTAACCTTCCCTGTTGTCTTGAGCTCTGCTCCGCCCCGCTCCCAGCTCTGTGCGGGATAGACCTTACCCAGAGACCATCTAGGCTGTCCTGGGCTAGAGCCCTGCTTCCCTCTGCTGTTTTGTGTGTTCTGCAGTTCTTCTCTGTTGTCTTTGGTGTTTGTGGGTTGAGAAGTCTGGCAACTGCCACAGCTCACTGATTCAGGGCACTAGGGCCTGCTCCACCTGGCTCCTGGTCTGATTGGTCTGGGCAGCCCATGCTGGGTTCTGCTCTACTCTTCTCCCACCTCTGTGCATGGTAGACCTCACCCAGCAACCATCCAGGCTGTCCTGGGCTGGAGCCCTGCTTCCCTCTGCTATTTTGTGGGTTCTGCAGTTCTAGAATTGGTTCAGAGCCATTTTTATAGGTTTTTGGAGGGACTTGGTGGGGAGTTCACACTAGTCCCTGCTTTCCAGCAGCCATCTTGGCCCATCCCTTCAATTTATAATTCTTTGCCAGGTGCCATCTCCAGTCATGCTAATCTATATCTTGCCTGGAACCAGATGTATGTAGGGGAGAAAGTGAGGCTGGTTACCTTGCATTGACCTGCCTCACTTAGATCCAGTTCACTTGCAAGTCATGGCATCATCTTCCTGATGTCATAATACTCTTGAAGAATGAAGGACAGGCAACAGCAACAAATCTTTGCTACCACGAAGACAGCTGCTATAAAATTTTTGTACATGTGGGTCCTTTTCCTTTTTTATGACCTCTTTGGGATATAGACATAGTAGTGCTATTCCTGGATCAAAGGGTATGCACAGTTTAATTGCTCTCTGGACTAGTACCAAATTGCTCTCCAAAATGCCTGGATGAGTTCAGGCACTCCACCAGCATTACATTAGTCTCCCAATTTTCCCTCTTCTTTTCCAACATTGATCATTTTTTCTGTTTTGTCATATTAGTGAATCTGATAGGTGTGTTGTGATACCTCAGAGTTGCTTTAATTTGAATTTCTGTAATCAGTAGTGATTTAGAGAGCATTTCCTCACATGACTGCAGATAAATTTAATTTTGTCCCCTGGAAACCACCTGTTCCAACCCATTTGACCATTTATCACTTGGGGAATGACTTGCTTTCTTATATATTTAATTCAGTTCTCTATATGTTTGAGAAATGAAGCCCTTATCAGAAACACTGGCTGTAAAGAATGTTTCCTAGATTTCTGTTTCACTTCAAATCTTGGTGGCATTGGTTTTATTTGTGTAAAAACATTTTCATTTAATATAATCAAAATTATTCTTAATTTCAGTTTTATTAATCTCTCCTTTCATTTTCAGAGTTTCTAATTTGGTATTTAATTGGAGATTTTTAATTTGTTTATTTTCTAGCTTATTTAGTGACATGCCTGGTTCAATGATTGGTTCTTTCTCTGTTTTATTTATGTAAGGATTTAGAAATACAAAATTTCCCCTAAGTACTATTTTGGCTGTATTCATAAATTTTGGTCTGGTGTCTCATTACTGTTCCCTTTGATGAAGTTATTGATTGTTTCTATGATTTGTTGTTTAATCCACTCATTCTTTAGTATTAGATTACTAAGTTTCCAATTAATTGTAGTCGATCTTTCCATGACCCTTTATTGCATGTAATCCTTATCGTACTATGATCTGAAATGAATGTATTTAATATTTTTGTCTTTCTGCATTTTATTGTGAACTTTTTATGCCTTAATTCATGATCAATTTTTGTGTGGGTGCCATGTACTGCTGAGAAAAAAAAAGATGTATTTCTTTCTATTCTCATTCAGTTGTCTCCAGAGGGCTATCATATCTGCCTTTTCTAAAATTCTATTCACCTCCTTAACTAATCTTTCTTGTTTATCTTATGGTTAGATTTATCTAGGTCTGAGAGGGGCTTGTTGAGGTCCCTCACTAGTATAGTTTTGCTGTTTATTTCTTCCTGTAACTCCCTTATCTTCTCCTCTAATAATTTGGGTGCTATGCTGCTAGGTACATAAGTGTTTAGTATTCATATTACTTCCTTGTCTATGGTACCTCTCAGGAAGATTCAGTTTCCTTCCTTATCTCTTTTAATTAGACCTGTTTTTGCTTCTGCTTTGTCTGAGATCAGGATCACTATCTCCCCCCTCCCCCCTTTTACTTCAAATGAAGCATAATTTATTCTGCTCCAGCCTTTTACCTTTACTCTCTGTGTGTCTCTCTTCTTCAGATTTGTTTCTTGAAAACAACATATTTTAGGATTATGGTTTTCAATCCACTCTGCTATCCACTTCCATTTTATGGGAGAACTGATGTCATTAACATTCACAGTTATGATTACAAAATGTGTATTTTCCTCCATCCTATTGTTCCTTGTTTGTATTTTTCTCTCTCCTTTCACCCTGTCCCTGCTCACCAGTGTTTTGCTTCTGACCATTATCTCCCTCTGTCTGCCCACTCTTTTATCAGCCCTCCCCTTTTCTTTCCCCTTCCCCCTTCTACTACTGCCCTCACTTCTCTCTACCCCTTCCCCTTTGCCCTTTCCCCTCCTACTTCCTCATAGGGTAAGATAAATTCATATACCCAACTGAGTGTATATGTTATTTCCTCTTTGTGCCAAATTCAATTTTGCTCTAACCAACTATAAGTTCAAAACAATTCTCACCCCCTCCATTTTTTCCTTCTAAGGTAATACATCCTTTAAACGTGAGGCTGGTGATCTTCCACAGCCCTCCCTCACTTAAATTAAAGTCAATTGCAAGTTATGTCATCATTTCTCTGATGACTTGGTATTTCTCAAAAACGAAGGACAAACACAACCTGTGAGTAAACCAAGCTTCCTTAATGGGGACACAGTTAGTTGGGGAACTTTGCTCATCCTCTCCTCCTCCCTCTCCATGTCCTTCTCCTTCTCCTCTCCCAAGGAAGGTAAATTTGGATGGCCAAAACCTGCCCACTTAACTTGGGGCTTATTGACTAACTTCTTTCTTTTTTTCCTCCCTCCTTCTTTCCTCTTTTCCTTTCTTTCTTCCTTCCTTCCTTTCTTTCTTTCTTTCAGTCTTTCTTTCTGTTGGTCTTTCTTTTCTTTTTTCTTTCTTTCCTTCTTTCTTTCAGTCTTTCTTTCTTTCTTTCTGTTGGTCTTTCTTTTTTTCTTTCTTTCTTCCCTTGTTTCTTTCTCTCACTCTTTCTTTTTGTATGTTGGTCTTTCTTCCTTTCTGTTGGTCTTTCTTTTCTTTTTTTCTTTCTTTCCTTCTTTTCTTCTTTCTTTCTTTCTTTCTTTCTTTCTTTCTTTCTTTCTTTCTTTCTTTCTTTCTTTCTTTCTTTCTTTCACAAAATCTTAAACCCAGTTCATTCTGAAGCTCATAGATTTGACCGCAATAGGTCCCTGCCAAGCTCCATTTAATGACTGTATTTTGGGCACTCCCTGCTTAGAGTGAATGTCAATGGTAACTGTTTCTCTTTGAAAGAGCAACTCTGAGGGTCTTCCCCTCCCAGCTTGAGTTTTTTTTTCTTTTTTTTTTTCTAATTAAAGGAGCCATTCCTTGAATCACTTCTTAAAGAGGGCTATTCACTGAATGGGCATTACTTCACTCTGAGTACATGAGTACATGAAAAGGCCTTAGCCTAAAAGTATCACTGCAAGTTGGCTCATCTTCTGTCATCCTGATGAATATCTGGTCATTGGATCCAGCTGGCCCTGAAGGACAAAGTGAGGCTGGTGACCTTTCACAGCCCTCCCTCACTCAAATCAAAATCTACTGCAAGTCATGTCATCACTTCCCTGATGCAATGGTCCTCTTTGAAAATGAAGGATGAACACAACAACATGTCCTTTGCAATCTATGATGCAATTTACCCCATGCTGCCTCCCTCTTTCCTCTTCTCCCAATACGATCCTTTTTCACCTCTCAATTTTTTTTTGTATTGTCATGTCAAAGTCAACTTATACTCACACCCTCTGTCTATGTACACCCCTTCTAACTGCCATGATGGAGCTACAATTCTCAAGAATTGTAAGTATTCTCTTCCTGTGTAGGGATGAAAATAGTTGAATTTTATTTAATAGCATGTGCTTTTTGTTCTTTCCTGTTTACCTTTTTATACTTCTCTTGAGTCTTGCATTTGAAGACCAAATTTTCTATTCAGCTCTGGTCTTTTCATCAAGAAAGTCCAAAAGTCCCCTATTACATTGAATTTCTATGTTTTTCCCTTGAAGATTACTCTCAATTTTGCTGAGTATTTTATTCTTGGTTGTAATCCAAGCTCCTTTGCTTTCAAGATTATAATATTCCCTTCGATACTTTAATGTAGAAGCTAGTAAGTCCTGTGTAATCATTGTTGTGACTCCTTGTTTCTTTTTGGGTGTCCGCAGTATTTTCTCCTGGACCTGTTATGCCCAAAATTTGGCTACAATATTCTTTGGAGTTTGTACTTTGGGATATCTTTCAGGAAGTGATAGATGGATTCTTTCAGTGACTCTTACCTTCTGGTTCTAAGATATCAGTGCAGTTTACCTTGATAATTTCACAAAAGATACTGTCTTGGCTTTTTTTTTAATCATGATTTTTAGGTAGTGCAATAACTCTTTTCTTAATTTTTAATTTTAAATTTAAATACAAAACAAGAAAAGAATCAAACATACATAGTAAAACCTAAATACAAAATGAGGAAAGAAAAAAAATGCCATGTACATAGCAGAACATAAGTTAGTATTCAAAACATAAAACAATATATTTCCATTTCAAGAGAATCTATATAACAAATAGTATACATTGTGTTCAGAGATGTCAAGTTTTTATTTACTTCCTTGTAGGTTTTATTTTGTCCTCTGCTGTGCACTTTTTACTTTTTGTTTTTATATCTGTGTGTATATATACACACATACACATATATACATCCATATATTATATGCATATACACGCACAAACATATAAACATAGATGTAGACATATATCCATACACTTGCATATACATACATATATGTATATATATATATATTCATACATATATACACATATTTCTTCATATGCATCTTTGTAAAACTCTGCTTTATTAGTTTCTCTGTTTCATTGAAGGTGAATAGCATCTTCCTTCATAAGTACAAGTATTTCTATGGTTTTTTAAATCCCCCATCTAATCATTTACTACACCATAGCAATATTCCAGCCTTATGCTATCTAATTATTCTAGTCTGAAACAATATTGATTGATCTTGCTGACATATAGTTTAGTTTCCCTATTATCTCTTTTGATTAAATCTATTTTAGTTTTAATTTTGTTTGAGATCATGGTTAATACAACTGCTTTTTTCCCCTAGAAAATTCTTCTCCTGATATTTATTTTATGTTTGTGTGTATCTCTTATTTCTTATCTCTTTTGACTCCTCTACTTCTATCTACTACCTTACCCTTCTATTACTTAACCTACTCACTCCAAGAATCCCCCCTCCCTTACCTCCCTTATCCTCCTTGCACCACTACTCCCCCTTGTCCTCTTGTTTCTCTCTGAATTTAGAAGACTTTTATATATATATATATATATACATACACACACACGTACATACATATATATACATATATATACATACATACACATATATATATATATACATACACACATACATATATATACATATATACACATATACATATAGAGATGTATATGCATGTATCTATACATGTACATGTATGTATATATGTTTACATGTATGCATGTATATGCATGTATGTGTATGTGTTTAGATGTATATATGCATATATTTGTATATATGTATGTGTGTATGTGGATGTATGTACATGTGTATATGTGTGTGTACATGCATGTGTATACGTGTGTATATGTATGTGCATGTGTATGTGTAGATACACACAAACATGGGCATATACATGTGTACATACATGTACATACACATATGTATATCTGTGTGTGAGTTTGTGTGTGTGTGTATATTTACTTATATATTGTTTCCTCATCATCCTATTCCCATTAATCTAGACATCCTACCATGCCCCATTTTAATCAATTCCCTCACTTCCTTATTTCTCTATAAATTTATAAGACTTCATTCCCTTCTAAGTCTTCATTCACTTCTAAATGTATATGTTATTCTCTTTTTAGGCCATATCTGATGTGAGTACAGTTTCCTCTAAAAATCACTCCCCCCTCCATATCCCCTTAGTCTTTTATTTCTTTCTGAATTTAGAAGACTTTTATACCCTTCTAGATATATAGGTATTTTTTTTTGCCCTCTTTAACTCATTCCCAATGAGGATGGAAATAAGGAACTACCAGCCCTGCTCCCCCATCTAATTTCTCTGTGTCAATTTTTCTTCTCACACCACATTTGTATAAGATAATTATTCTTTTTGCCTTTTCCTAGATTGTATTACTGTCAGCAAGGCAAAAATCATGACCTCGAGCATGACCATGAACATGGCTGTATGGTTTGCAATCACGAAGTATGAAAAACTCTCTAGGTAGAAGGCAGAAGAAGTAAAACATTTATTTAGACACCAGAGGATCATATCCTGAGACAAATAACTCCATATTTGTTATAGCAATAATTATATTCCAAAACCAGTAAGCTCACTTCAATGTAGCAACAAGGAAATTATAACACAGTATTATAGCAAGGAACCAAATCATCCTGTAACCTTTCCCCCTGCCAGGGCCTTCCCATAAACAAACACCAATCCTAACTGTCTGCTTGCCTGATTTCTCTCCTCCCTCAATTCTCTGGTCTCTAATACTCCCTTTTTTTAACTCTCCACTCAGCACTCTCTTCTGTAGCTCTGTTGACTCCTTCCACTTGGGCTGAATTCTGAGTTCTGTCTTCCCTTCTGACTTACGAATTCTCAGTTCTCAATGGCTACCTTTTGGGTTTATATATTCTTTTTAGGGCCTGAGGGCTTCATGCCCAGTCAGCAAAAGAATGTGAGCTTCAGGCTTAGTGCCTAGTAAGTAAAGCAATTAGGCCTGCCTGAAAACAAACAACAAAAGTCTAATGGAACTTTCCTTAATTGGCCCCACCTGAGGTCAATTGAGTGGGTGGGAAAGGTCTTTAATCCCTGATTGGCATCACAAACGTGTGGGCCTGCCTTTAATCAAACCTCCCTGAGGCCTATTGAATGGGGTGGGTAGGGGCAGAAGATCTTTCAGTATTGATTGGTCTAACTATTACTTTTTGGAATCACATCATACTGGGCTCTGCCCAAATCTTTCTTTCAAACTATTTGATTATTAAGAACAATGTTAGAAGTACAGTTTACATTTCCTTGTCTAAAAAGTAAACAGTCTGTTCTTATTGGATCCCTTTTAATTAGCCTTTGATGGTTTCCTTATATTTCTCTTGGAACTTGTGTGACAAATTCTCTATTAAGTTGATATCTTTTTGCAATAAAATCCTGTAAGTCTGGCAACTCATTGAATGTTCATTTATTTTTCATTCAGTTTTATGCTTAAATTTACTGAGTATGACTTTTTCAGCCAAAACCCTAGTTCTTTTGCTCTTACATATGTAGTATTCTAAAACCTGTGGTATTTAAGTATATTCACTGCTAGTCTTGTATGATACTAATTGTGGCCCCACCAAATCTGAATTGCTTTATTCTTGTTGCTTATAATATTTTCTCCTTGAGCTGGTGGTTTGGGAATTTAACTATAATATTCCTGTATTTTTCCTTGTAGGATCTCTTTCAGGTTGTGATCTGTGTATTTTTCTATTTCTACTTTACCCTCTTATTGTAATACTTCAGAACCATTTTCTTTAATTATTTCTTGTATTAATTTATTGTCTTTTTTAAAGTCTTAAAATTTTTAAATTTATTTTTAGTTTTCAATATTTGCTTCCACAAGATTTTGTGTTCCAAATTTCCTCTCTGTCTCTTCCTTCCCCCCACCCTGAAAAGGCATGCATTCTGATTACCCCTTCCCATAGTCTGCCCTCCCCTTAAACCTTTCCCCCTTACTTTCTAGTAGGACACAAAAGATTTCTATACCCCATTGCCTGTATATCTTATTTCCAAGTTGCCTGTAAAAACAATATTTAACATTTGTTTTTTAAACTCTGAGTTCCAAATTCTCTCCTTTCTTCCCTCCCCACCCACCCTCATTGAGAAAGCAAGCAATTCAATATAGGTTATACATGTGTAGCTATGTAAAACACTTCCATAATAGTCATGTTGTGAAAGACTAATTATATTTCCCTACATCCTATCTCACCCCCCATTTATTCAATTTTCTTCTTTGACTTTGTACCATTTCAAAAGATTTTGCTTCTCACTACTTCCTTTTCCAGTCTGCTCTCCCTTCTATCATCCCCCCATCCCCTACCCCCCTGTTACTTTCCTGTGGAGTAATATAACCAATTGAGCATCTATGTTACTCCCTCATTACGCCAAATCCAATGGGAGTAAGCTCCACTCATTCCCTTTCATCTTCCCCTTCTTCCCCTCCATTGTAACAGCTTTTTCTTGCCTCTTTTATGTGAGATAATTTACCTCCCCTGTATCTCTCCCTTTCTTCTTCTAACAATGTGTTCCTCTTTCACCCCTTAATTGTATTTTTAATATCATGCTTTCATATTCAACTCACCAAATGCTGTCTTTCTCTGTGTATGTGTGTATATATATATATATGTGTGTGTGTGTGTGTGTGTGTGTGTGTATATACACACATACACATACACACATACAGACATACACATGCATACATATACATATCATATATACACATACATGCATACACATATACATACGCACATACACATCCATCCATCCACATGTGTGTGTATGTATGTGTGTTTGTGTGTGTATACACACATAGATAGAACTACATCTGTATCTTCCTTCCAACTACCATAATACTGAGAAAGGTCTCATGAATTACAATTATCAACTTTTCATGTGGGAATGTAAACAATTCTACATTAATAAGTCCCTTATGATTTCTCTTTCTCATTTAACTTTTCATGATTCTCTTGATTCTTATATTTGAAAGTCAAATTTTCTATTCAGCTCTGGTCTTTTCATCAAGAATGGTTGAAATTCCTCTATTTCATTGAATATCCATTTTTTTCCCCTGAAATATTATACTCAGTTTTTTTGGGGAGGTGATTCTTGGTTTTAATCCCAGCTGTTGGGAACACCAGAATATCATATCCTAGGCCCTCTGATCCCTTAATGTAAAAGCTGCTAGATATTGTGTTATCTTGATTGTGTTTCCACAATATTCAAATTATTTCTTTCTGGCTGCTTGTAATATTTTCTCCTTGACTTGGGAACTCAGAATTTGGCTACAATAGTCCTGGGAGTTGTCCTTTTTGGATCTTTTTCAAGAGGCAGTTGGTGGATTCTTTCCATTTCTATTTTACCTTCTGGTAAATATATCAGGTAAATATATCAGAATATCAGGGCAGTTCCTTGATGAGTTCTTGAAAGATGATGTCTAGGCTCTTTTTGTGATCGTGGCTTTCAGGTAGTCCAATAAATTTTAAATTATCTCTCCTGAATCTGTTTTCCAGGTTAGTGCTTTTTCCAATGAGATATTTCACATTGTCTTCTATTTTTTCATAGTTTTGTTTTTGTTTTACAATTCCTTGATTTTTCATAAAGTGATTAACTTCTATTTGCTTTGTTATAATTTTTTAAAATCATTATTTAATATTTTTAGCTTTTAGAGTTGATTTTCACAAGAGATGGAATTACAAAATTTCTCCCCACTTCTACCCCACCCCCACTCCAAGAAGGCATAAATTATAATTGCGTCGTTCCCCAGTCAGCCCTCTCTTCTGTCACTCCACTGCCCTGCCCATCCCATTTCCCTTTACTGTCTTATAGGGCAAGGTAGATTTCTATGCCCCAATGCCCGTATTTCCTTATTTCCCAGTTGCATAAAAAAAACTTTTATTTTGAACATCTGCTTTTAAAATTTTGCGTTCTGAATTCTCTCTCCTCTTCCCTACCCACCCACCCTCCCTAAGAAGGCAAGCAATTCAACATAGGTCACACATGTATGATTACGCAAAACCTTTGCACAATACTCATGTTGTGAAAGACTAACTATATTTTGTTTCTTCCTATCATATCCCCCTTTATGCAATTTTCTCCCTTGACCCTATTCCTTTTCAAAAGTGTTTGCTTTTGATTACCTCCTCCCCCATCTTCCCTCCCTTCTATCATCCCCCCTTTTTAATCTCCTTCCTCCTTCTTTCCTGTGGAGTATGATACCCAATTGAGTGTGTATGTTATTCCCTCCTCAGGTCCAATCCAATGAGAGCAAGATTCACTCATTCCCCCTAACCTGCTCCCTGTTCCCTCACAACAGAACTGCCATTTCTTGCCACTTTGATGCAAGATAATTTGCCCCATTCTATTTCTCCCTTTCTCCCTCTCTCAGTATATTCCTCTCTCATCCCTTACTTTGATTTTATTTTTTAGATATCATCCCTTCATCTTCAACTCACCCTTTGCCCTCTGTCTATATACATAAGTATATTCCCTTCAGCCACCCTAATACTGAGGTCTCATGAATTATACTCACCATCTTTCCATGTAGGAATGTAAACAAAACAGTTCAACTTTAGTAAGTCCTTTATGATGTCTCTTTCTTGCTTACCTTTTCATGCTTGCCTTGATTCTTGTGTTTGATGGTCAAATTTTCTATTCAGCTCTGGTCTTTTCACTGAGAATGCTTGAACATCCTCTATTTTATTGAAAATCCATATTTTGCCTTGGAGCATGATGCTCAGCTTTGCTGGGCAGGTGGTTCTTGGTTTTAATCCTAGCTCCATTGACCTCCACAATATCATATTCCAAGACCTTTGAAACCTTAATGTAGAAGCTGCTAGACCTTGTGTCATTCTGATTGTGTTTCCACAATAATTGATTTGTTTCTTTCTGGCTGCTTGCAGTATTTTCTCCTTGATCTGGGAGCTCTGGAATTTGGCAACAATATTCCTAGGAGTTTTCTTTTTGGGATCTTTTTCAGGAGGCATTTGGTGGATTCTTTCAATTTCTATTTTACCCTCTGGTTCTTGAATATCAGGCAGTTCTCCTTGATAATTTCTTGAAAGATGAAGTCTAGGCTCTTTTTTTTGATCATGATTTCAGGTAGCCCAATAATTTTTAAAATATCTCTCCTAGATCAATTTTTCAGGTCAGTGGTTTTTCCAATGAGATATTTTACATCATGTTCCATTTTTTCATTCTTTTGGTTCTGTTTTATAATATCTTGTTTTCTCATCAAGTCACTAGCTTCCACTTGCTCCAATCTAATTTTTAAGGTATTATTTTCTTCAGTGGTCTTTTGGACCTCCTTTTCCATTTGGCTAATTCTACCTTTCAAGGCATTCTTCTTCTCATTGGCTTTTTGGAGCTCTTTTGCCATTGGAGTTTGTCTATTATTAAGGTGTTGTTTTTTCAGTATTTTTTTTTGGGTGTCCTTTAGCAAGTCATTGACTTGTTTTTCATAGTTTTCTTGCATCACTCTGATTTCTTTTCCCAATTTTTCCTCTACTTCTCTAACTTGCTTTTCCAAATGCTTTTTGAGATCTTCCATGGCCTGAGACCAGTTCATGTTTTTCTTGGATGCTTTTGATGTAGTCTCTTTGACTTTGTTGACTTCTTCTGGCTGTATGTTTTGGTCTTCTTTGTCACGAAAGAGAGATTCTAAAGTCTGAGTTTGTATCTGAGTCTGTTTTCACTGCCTGGCCATGTTCCCAGCCAACTACTTGACCCTTGAGTTTTTCCTTTGTGTATGACTGCTTATAGATTATAGAGTACTTGGTCCCAAGCTCGAGGGCCTGCACTTTTGTTTTCAGAGCCATTTCTACACAGGAAGCTATGCCACACCAGCACTCCTCCTGTCCCAAGAATGACCAACCCAGACTGGCACTCAGATGTAAGCAGGCTCTGCACTCTTGCTCTGATGTTCTGATCTGCAACTTAATTCCTCCCACCAGGTAGCCCTGAGGCCAGAAGCAACTGCAGCTATAGTTCTGTCCTCAGAGCTGCACTCCCTCTGCTGCCCCAGGGGTGGTAGCTGAACCGCAAACTCCTTGCACCTTTTCCCACTACCCTTCTCTGTTTTCTTTGGTGTTTGTGGGTTGAGAAGTCTGATTACTCCCACAGCTCACTGATTCAGGGTGGTAGGGCCTCTTTCCCCTGGCTCCCAGTCTAGTTTGTCCTGGCGTAGCTCATGCTGAGCTCTTCTTCTGCTCTGCTCCCAGCTCTGTGTGATAGACCTTACCCTGCTACCATCCAGGCTGTCCTGGCCTGGAGCCCTGCTTCCCTCTGCTATTTCGTGGGTTCTGCAGTTCTAGAATTTGTTCAGAGCCATTTTTATAGGTGTTTGCTGGGTCCTGGGGGAGAGCTTTAGTCAAGTCCCTGGTTTCCAGCCACCACCTTGGCTCTGTCCCTCCTTCATCATCGTTTTTAAGTAGTCATTTTCTTCAATGAGTGTTTGGACCACCATTTCCATTTGGTCATTTTTGCTTTTTAAACCATTCTTCTCCTCATTGGCTTTTTGGACCTCTTTTGCCATTTGGGATAGTCTATTTTTTAAGGTGTTACTTTCTTCAGTATTTTGGTGGTCTCTTTTTGCAAACTGTTAAATCATTTTTTCCTGATTTTCTTGTATTCCTCTTATTTCTCCTTCCAATTTTTCTTCAGCTCCCCTTACTTGATTTGCAAAATCCTTTTTGAGCTCTTTCATGGTTTGCAACCAATTCATATTTTTGTTGGAGGCTTTTGATGTAGGATCTTTGACTTTGTAGCCTTCTTATGGTTGTATGTTTTGATGTTCTTTATCCCCAAAGTAAGATTCAATTGTCTGAATGTATTTATGGTGTTTTCTCATTTTCCCATGCAATTACTTGACTTTTGAGCAGTTTGTTAAGGTGTGACTCTGCTTCCAGAGTGGAGAGTGCTCTGGCCCAAGCTTCAAGAGTTTTGTACCAGTGTTTTCAAAGCTACATGTAGGCACCTGTACATTTTAAGTTCTTCTGAGGTAGTATGATCCAAGGAGGGTGTCTACTCCTCTCCTGTCCTGTGCTCTGGTATGTGAGTGACCTCAAGCACTCTTTTCTGTCTTTGGCCTGAGAGGATGATTCCCTCTCCACAGCTCCCACAAGCTCTTTGCCCCAGGACTGCTACCCAGGTCTGTGACCATGATCCATGCAATGCAAAGCAAGAGAATCCTGCCTCAACACCAGCAAAGGGAGCCCTGCAATCCCCCTCTGATCAGCCACTTGATCCCCCCACTGTCTGTGGGCCTGCTGCTTCAGAGACAGCTGCTGTTGCTGTAGCTGCTGCTGCTGCCACCATTGCTGCCACCTCTGCTGCCCTGGTGCTAGAGCTGAATGGAGCTCTTGTCTTACCCATGTCCAACAGAGTTTTCCCAGTTACCTTCTACTTTTTCTTTGGCATTTGTAGGTTGAGAAGTCTGACAATTGCCATAGTTCCAGTGATTCACTGCCCTGAGGCTGACTCCAGCCCTGTCTGTGCTGGCCTGGTCCATGCTGGACTGTACCCTGTTCCCACCCTGGTGTGATAGACCTTTCCTGTTGATCTGAAAAATTGTGTTTCACTCCATCATTTTGTGGGTTCTGTAGCTCTAGAATTTGTTTAGAGTCAGTTTTAGAGGTATTTAGAGGGGTTTGGGGGAGAACTCTAGCAAGTCCCAGCTTTTATTCTGCCATCTTGGCTCTGCCCCAAGAGACTTTTTTTATTATAGGTTTCAGGTACTCTGACTGTTCTTGTTTTCTCTTGATCTGTTCTCTACTTCAGTTCTGTGTATTCTGAGGTGTTTCATATTCTCTTCTATTTTTTCAACCTTTATATTTTATTATTATTATTTCTTGGCCTCATAACTTTTCTGGCTTCCCTTTGAGCAATTCTAATTTTCAAAAAAAGTGTTTTGTTCCTTAAGATTCTGGATCTCCTTTTCAAGTCAGCTAACTCATTTCCATTTTCATTTCATTTTCTTGTTTTTCTTGGATTGTATTTTAAAGAAAAATTCCTCCGTCTCTCTCATTTGATTTTTAAAGTCTTTTTTTAAGTTCTTCTGTGAGTTCTTTTTGGACAGGTGACCATTTAACATTACCCTTTGGGGTAGGAAAGCTTTTTTTTTTGCTTCCATATCCTTGTCTTAAGATGAACCCTGATCGTCTCTATTCCTATAGTAACTTGCTATGATTGGGTTCTTTCTCCTTTGCCTGATTATTTTTTTTAATAGCAACTTATTGTAATTACCTCTTGTCCTGGGGTGTGGGGGATAGTGCCTCTGGGTTCAGATCCTCATTTGGCCTCAAACCAAAACCAATAAGTTTCCTATAAGTTTCCATAGCCAGCTGTATCCCTGCACCTCTGCTTTTGCGCTCACTAGATGTATGCTGGTTCCTTCTTAGCCAGGGACATGTCTTGGCAGCACAGTGGGTCTGGCATCCTTTATTAGCAAAAGTTCCCTCAGTCTTCCCCTGCTCAGATGCCCAACTCCCTACAATGTATAGGGGATGAAAATTCATGTGATTGGGGCCAAGGCTACCTCCCAGCTTAGTTTGCTATTTCAGTTGAACTACCCTGGAGGTGTTTACACTTCACAGGAACCAAATACTAGTCCTGAGATTTTTCTTCTGTTCTCCTCCAGTGGTCCTGAAGTACTACTGTTCTGCCCTGAGGCATTATTTTGTCTTGTTTATGTGGAAAATCTGGAGAGCTTGGAATTTTCAAACTTACTCCACCACCTTCCCAGAATCCTCTCTTAGTGCAATAATTCTTAAATTATCTCTCTTGGACCTATTTTCCAGGTCAGTTGATTTTCCAATGAGGTATTTTACATTTTCTTCTATTTTTCATTCTTTTGATTTTGTTTGACTGAATCTTGATATCTTGGTGTCATTAGTTTCCACTTCCCCAATTCTAATTTTTAAAGAATTATTTTCTTCATTTAGCTTTTGTACCTCCTTTTCCATTCAGTCAATTCTACTTTTAAAGCAGTTATTTTCTTCAGTGGATTTATTTTTCAATTTGGAAAATTTTCTTTTTTAAGAAGTTGTTTTCTTCAGTTAATTTTTGTGCTTCCTTTCCCACCTGTAGAATTTTTTATAATTCACCTGCAAAACTCTCATTACTTTTCCAAATTTTTCTTCTACCTCTCTTACTTGAATTTTAAAATCCATTTGGAGCTCTTACAAGAGGATTTTTTGGCCTTGAGACCAACACCTATTGAGACTTCACATATAGGCATTTTCACATTGTTATCCTCTTCTGAGTTTTGTTTTGATCTTTCCTGTCATCAGAGTAGCTTTCTATGGTCAGGACTCTATTTTTTTTGATCATTTTTTAAAATATGAGCTCTGCTCCTGGCATACAGGGAACAATGTCCCAAGCTTCTGGTGTGGTGGGCCAGGGACCTGGTTACTGGATTTCTGTACTGAGGCCTCTGGGGCTTGCTGCTTGCCCACTGCACTAGGATGACCCAGCCTACTTGTGCCTGTTTGGCCCTGGGGTCTGGGGGCTTGCAATTTGCTTGCTGCACTGGGGCCTGTGCCTCTGGCTTGCTGAGCCAGACTTGTAGGGCCTCAGTTGTTGATCTGTGCTTTGGTTAAAAGCCTCTTGTTGGCTTGCCCAGACACTGCCTATATTGAGCTATGTTCCCCCTTTACTCTAGAGAGACAGACCTTTCATGAAATCATTCCAAGTTATTTTGGATTGCAAAATTGTTTGGATCCATCTTTTCTGTGGATTCTGTCACTCCAGAATTCTTTTAGAATTCTGTTTAATATTGTTTCCAAAGGAAACTGGGGACAGCTCTGGAAACTCCCTTGCTTCTCTCTGCCATCTTAACTCTATCTCTTTGGATTCAAGTTATTGACTAGATGGCTGAGGACTTTCTATAGATTGGCCACCTAATGAATGCAAACCTCATGTATACTTTTTTTTCAGTGTTTCCTGAGAACAAAGGGTGGTTACTTTCAATAACAACATGACTATAGCCAAAAACAAAACTACCTGAGGTTTAATTTGAACTATAGTGCTTGGTTCTGGTTTCCATCCACATCATCTGGTTATTGCATTTTGGGAAGGGTATTAAAAACCTTTAGAACATCTGTATAATTGTGACTGTGTTGATGATGGAAGCAAAAATCATGTCATGTGAAAATCAATTAGATAAAATCAGATATTTAGAATGGAGAGGAAATGAGTTATGATGGATGTACAAAATGTATTTAAGTATTTGAAGGACATGCTTTACTATGAGAGATAAGACTTAATAAGCTTGGTCCTAGAAGCAAAGAATCAAAGAGACCAAAATGTGCATTTCAAAGAAAATGTTAGAAATTGAAATTGCAAAAGTGTAGTGGACTGACCCAGGAGGTGAGAGTTCATCGAGTATCAAATGAAGATCTTAGGAGTAATTGTAACTTAGGAGTAGTTTGGTTGTTTCAAATTCCATAATTTTCAGCAATCTATCTTAAGCTCCTTCTAACACTGTCAGGTATGACCATGTAAATTACCAGACATGGGTAATAAGTACCTGTTTTGTTAAGTCTTGGGAGATCTTGCTCAAGCATGAACACCTACATGGCAACATGTAGACATGATAACAACCCTGAAGATATAGATAGTCTTGCTTGAGGATGTATCAATGACATTACATAAAACCTCTCAAGGTTTACAATTGAGGAAACTGAAGCAGGTAGCAATTTAGTTATTTGCCCAGAGTCACACAGCTAGTAAGTATCTGAGGCTGGATTTGAACTTGGGTTTTTCTGATGCAAGTCAAAAAGCACTATCCACTATGGCAACTAAAGCAAAGAGTATTGTCATTAAGATTAACAAGGTTTGAAGGAGATATATGATCCATACAGTTGGGGGAAGATGATGAAATATGTTTTTTAAATATTTAAAAAGATTAAATTTTAGTTTCATTTTCAAAAATCAGTTTAAAGTACCCTGGCGTTGGCATCAGAAGAGCTGGGTTCAAGCCCTGATTTTGACAATGTGAGTGTGGAGTTACTTCCCCATTATAGCTCATTGGGCTCCCATGTAGAATGGGGACAAATGGCCACTTCTTTTCACCAAACTCACGTTGTAAGAGTGTTGTGAGAGAAGCATTTTGTAAACAACAATATGCTACATAATGTCAATTATTATTAATTAATTTAATTATATTAGTTTTCATTCTGCAAATATTTCTTTAGCATTTCTCTATACTTCTTTCACCAAATAATTTAAACTATGATTTATAGCATTGTCTAATTTTTTAATTTTCATTTCAATAAACATCTATTATGAATATTTCATGTGCAATACATTTTGCTAGGTACTCTGGGACATACACAAATTAAGTTACATATGGTCTTTATTGCTTTTGTTATGTTTTTACTGCCGGTGTCCTCTTAGTTACTGTGTATAAAATCTTGAATTTTGCCACTAAATATAACTCCTTTTGCTGATAGTAATTTGTTCTGTCACCTTGTAAAACAAAATAAGCAGCAATGTCCAACAAATGTAAAATGCCTTTTAGGTCTCTAGAAAGGAAACTCCATGCAAATCCTAGACTTTCTTATTTTCTCTCCCTGATTTGTCCCACTTCACAATACAGGACACAAGAATGTTCTCTCTGTAGCCAAAATGGTAAATGTATTTTACAGATACAACAAATCATTCTTTCTTATCTAAATGGCTGATAGAAATTTAGGCCCAAAATTTTAGTTGAAAAATTAATATTTGGCCAGAGAAAGTGAAACTGTTGAAGACTCCAAATTCTATTAGTAGAGCCTTTATTCTAGAGCAGGGCTGTCCAAAATGCAGCCCCCAGGCTGCGTATGGCCATTGGTGGGATTTATGTGGCCTTGCCTACAAGAATAGAAATTTACATAAATGCTTTAATAAAGGAACCTGAGCTACCCCAGAGCTCTCACTAAAATGGCAAATCAAAATATATTGTCTATTGTTTCAATAAAAACCTAAGGTTGGACAGCCCTGTTCTAGAGAGTAAAGCATAATTGAATGGACACTGGATCTGTAGTCAGAAGTCCTGAATTTAAACACAGCTCTAGTAGATTTTAGCTCTGTGATCATCAAATCACTTCACTTAAACTCTATGAATCTTAGTTTACTCATTTTCTAGAAAAGAATAGAAATGTTTGACCTAAATCTTATTATAAGAAGAATTACTATGATCATCCTGACTAAGGTAGTTTATACACCTCATCTCATGTTTGGATGGTAAATACAAGAATGAACCTAAGTATGTGGATATTTATCAAATATCTCCAAATGCACAAAATTAAAAAAAACCAAACTATTGTTTCCATGAACCCAGTCATCAAATACGGTTGTAATAATAGTCATCATTATTTAAGGCAGTCAACCACCAAAGAACTCAGTTTTTCAGGGGGCGTGCCTAAAGAAGTAGCTTTTTCTTCACAAGCTCATCTGAAAAGTGAGAAGTAAGAATCTGGACACAGAGATGGGAAAATTACCCCTGAAGAAGTTTCTTCACTCAATTTGCCACCTGATGATGGAAAAGTCATTGTTACACTCTGCAACTGAGTTCATTCATTTGTAAAATGAGGAGATTGGGCTCCTTTTCAGATCTAAAGCTTTGACTTTAAGATCCAACAATTCATTCCTGTTCTTTCCAACATAAAATAGGTAGGGCTGGCTTTTGAGGGTAAAGTATACCCTAAGGTACACCTCAGGTACCATGAATGTTTATTTACTTAATTTGTTACCTTATAGTTGTTTAAAGCTTGAATTCTTCTTTAGGCTCATTCTTTTTTTCTTGTAGACTACAGATCTGTGGGCTCCTGTCAGTCAGTGCACATGGCTGTTCAGTGTGATAGAAGAGGGCTCTTGGCTTCCCACAGGCTGGGAATCTGGTCTGCCTGACATAGCGTTATTTACAGGGTTACCATGAAACCTTGGCTGGGAAGCCAACCTGCTTGTGCCAACTTTGAGTGTCTACAGCTAATCAGCCCAGTATAAGAGAGAAAGGCATTTTTTTCAGTAAGAAATGTTATTTGCATTTTTAATGGTGTTGCATTGGCTGCAATAAGTAAGTTATTATAAGATGTGGTTAATCTGACTCTTTTGTAAATCTCTTGAAACTGATCTAATCACACATTAGTGATGTTATTAAGCAGTAAAATGATGAGGAGAGGAGGGAGAGAGAGACAGACAGATAGAGAGAGAGAGAAAGAGAGAGAGAGAGAGAGAGAGAGAGAGAGAGAGAAAGGTAGTTCAAATTAAGGCTAGTTGAATGATCTATGGGTTAAAATTCTAAAGTATATAAAGGAAATGCTATCTTTCCAGAGAGGTCCCAGTCTTCACCAGATGCCTATGGAGGGAAAATTCATGTTTTTAGAATTTTCTGACAGCATACACTGCTTTGAGTATGCACAGACCATGGACGTAACCAATTATTTCTTCTTAAATAAAATATAACTGAGTTAATCACTCCAATCACATTTTTTAGAGAATTTTTTAAAAAAGGGCTTTTTTCTCTTTTACCTCCAGATTCATGTGAGAGATGCTGGAATTTTGTAAATGTAATGTGACATCAAAGATTATAGACCTGAAAGGGACTTTAGATATTGTAGTCCAATGTCATCATTTTATATTTGACTGGCATTCAAACAAAGGCATTTAAACCTAAAGAGTTAAATGATTTTCCTTAAGGTCTTGCAGGTAGTTAAGAGCATATCCAGTTTTCCCATACAGGCAATCAGCCTTGAAATCTACCATCATTTCCACTATATCACACTGTGTTGGTTGGGAAATTATAATAATGGTTATAATATATCATTTATATAGGATCTACTGTATGTCAGGTATAGCACTTTGAAAATATCTAATTTCATTCTTATAGCAACCCTGGGAGGTGGGTGTTGTTATTATACACGTTTTATAGTTAAGGAAACTAAGGCAAATAGAGATCAAGTGACTTGCCCATGATGGCACAGCTAAGAATGGCCTGAGGCCAGCTTTAAAATCAGGTCTTTCTGACTCTGGGGCCAGAATTTTATCACCTGTACTAACTGCCTATAAAATATGTAAGACAAACAAAACAAAGTAACACACAATCAAAGAAACCAAGAAATAGTCCTCCAAAGAAACAAACCTAATCTCTTGGTCCTTACAAAATCCTGGATAAAGTGTAACAGAGGTAGGAAAGAAGTTTTATCAAGTGTCTACTATTTCATATATGGGAGAAATGGCTGAACAAAATTAAGCTTATAGATATAACTATTTCACAGACTGTCATACACAAAAAGCCTAACTTCTGTTTGGAGTATCACACAGCTTTTGGCTCAGGCTTCATTTTCCCACAAGAACTTGAGAAAAATCTCTTTTGTGGATAGCACAGAAGGCTGGCAACACATTTTGGCTTGAAAATCCAACCATCACAATATTACAGAGATAAATTTTTTTGAAAGAAGACAACAAAACCTCAAAAACCAATGCATCAGTTGCCCTTTCTCTCAATGAAAAACTTCCAACATGAGTTTCCTTTTGCTGTTTTATGATGGCCTGAACCTGCTGGACACTAAAAAAAATGTTTCTCACTTCTCTTCTTTTGCCCCAAACGTCACCACTGCTTGGGGGTGGGAGAAAGGTAAGATTTTTTTCTGCTTTTCTCTCCTTTGTTTCTTTGGTATTCAAAACAATTTTTGCCAGTTGTTTCACCTGGAAACCACATTAGGAAGTAGAGACAGATGATTCCAGAGAATTGAGTGGTATCAGCCTAACCATGCTTAGAATTGTCCTTGTAGTGCTGACAGCTTTGGAAGTGCAGAATTCTCTTTAAAGGAAGTCTATTCCCTTTATTTATAGTTCCTAGTACAGAGTTAAGAGTAACTTGGAGAAGTCTCTTGGGGAATGGCCTTGAAGTTAGAAAGACTTTGGCTAAGTCCTATCTCTGACAGTAGCTGCAGAACCCTAGACAGATCACTTAACCTCTCAGTGCTGTTTGAAACTCCCTAAGACTATATAAACTACAGACAAGTTGCCACTCTGCAGCAGTGAAGAAGGTTTTGGTATTATGAATTCCCATGCTGATGGAAGCATAAGTCAAAAAAAAATTAAAAAATGAAGCCTTCAGAGCTGTCTTTCATCATTATCCACTGCATAAGTTGGAAATGATAACACTTATATATATATATATATATATATATATATATATATATATATATACACATATACATATATATATATATGTATATATGTATATATGTAGTGTTTAAGAGTTTGTAAAACTCTATACATGTGTTATGTCACTTGATCTTTACAACTTTGTCATTTAGGTCCTGGGATGATTTTTAATCACTTCATTGTAAGCTGAGGATATAGAAGCTAAGGGATATTAAGTTCCTTTGCCAGCATCATGCATTCAACACCACATCTTCATAATATCAAGTGCAGTATTTTTCTTTTTTTTTAATCTTTTTTTCTTTTCTTAAAATTTATTTAACATATTTAGTTTTCAGCATTGATTTTCACAAGAGTTTGAATTACAAATTTTCTCTCCATTTCTACCCTCCCCCCCCACTCCAAGATGACATATATTCTGGTTACCCTGTTCCCCAGTCAGCCCTCCCTTCTGTCTCCCCACTCCCCTCCAATCCCCTTTTCCCTTCCTTACTTGTAGGGAAAGATAAATTTCTACACCCTGTTGCCTGTGTATCTTATTTTCTAGTTGCATGCAAAAACATTTTTTTTTTGTTTTTGAACATCTGTTTTTTAAAATTTTGAGTTCCAAATTCTCTCCCCTCTTCCCTTCCCACCCACCCTCTCTAGAAATAAAGGAATTCAACATAGGGCACATGTTATCATTATGTGATACTCATGTATCACAATAATACTCATGTTGTGGAAGACTAACTATATTTTGCTCCATCCCAACCCATCCCCTTTTATTGAATTTTCTCCCTTGACCCTGTCCCCTTTCCAAAGTGTTTGTTTTTGATTGCTTCCACCCCCATCTGCCCTCCCCTCCATCATCCCCCCCTTTTTATCTTCTTCCCTCTTCTTTCCTGTGGGGTAAGATACCCAATTGAGTATGTATGGTATTCCCTCCTCAGGCCAAATCTGATGAGAGCAAGATTCACTCATTCCCCCCTCACCTGCCTTCTCCCCTGCTCCCACAGAACTGCTTCCTCTTGCCACCTTTATGAGAGATAATCCACCCCATTCTGTCTCCCTCTCTCAATATATTCCTCTCTCATCCCTTAATTTGATTTTATTTCTTTTAAATATCTTCCCTTCATCTTCAACTTACCCTGTGTCCGCTCTTTCTCTCTCTCTCTCTCTCTGTCTCTCTCTCTCTCTCTATATATATATATATATATATATATATATATATATATATACACACACACACACATACATACATGCACATTCACTTATATATATATATACACATAAAATGAGCATATTCCTTTTACCTACTATGATATTGAGGTCTCGTGAATCATAAACATCATCTTTCTATGTAGGAATGTAAACAAAACAGTTCAACTTTAGTAAGTCCCTTATAATTTCTCTTTCTTGTTTACCTTTTCATGCTTCTCTTGATTCTTGTGTTTGAAAGTCAAATTTTCTATTCAGCTCTGGTCTTTTCACTGAGAAAGCTTGAAAATCCTCTATTTTATTGAAAATCCATATTTTGCCTTGGAGCATGATACTCGGTTTTGCTGGGTAGGTGATTCTAGGTTTTAATCCTAGCTCCGTTGGCCTCCGGAATAGAGTATTCCAAGGCCTTTGATCTCTTAATGTAGAAGCTGCCAGATCCTGGGTTATTCTGATTGGGTTTCCACAGTACTCAAATTGTTTCTTTCTGGCTGCTTGTAGTATTTTCTCCTTGATCTGGGAGCTCTGGAATTTGTCGACAATATTCCTAGGAGATTTCTTTTTGGGATCTATTTGAGGAGGCGATCTGTGGATTCTTTCAATTTCTATTTTGCCCTGTGGCTCTAGAATTATCAGCACAGTTCTCCCTGATAATTTCTTGAAAGATGATATCTAGGCTCTTTTTTTGATCATGGCTTTCAGGTAGTCCAATAATTTTTAAATTATCTCTCCTGGATCTATTTTCCAGGTCAGTGGTTTTTCCAATGAGATATTTCACATTGTCTTCCATTTTTTCATTCCTTTGGTTTTGTTTTATAATATCTTGTTTTCTCATAAAGTCACTAGCTTCTACTTGCTCCAATCTAATTTTTAAGGTAGTATTTTCTTCAGTGGTCCATTGGACCTCCTTTTCCATTTGGCTAATTCTGCCTTTCAAGGCATTCTTCTCCTCATTGGCTTTTTGGAGCTCTTTTGCCATTTGAGTTAGTCTATTTTTTAAGGTGTTGTTTTTTTCAGTGTATTTTTCAGTATTTTTTTGTGTCTCCTTTAGCAAGTCATTGACTTGTTTTTCATAGCTTTCTCACATCCTTCTCATTTCTCTTCCCATTTTTTCCTCTACTTCTCTAACTTGCTTTTCCAAATCCTTTTTGAGCTCTTCCATGGCTTGGGACCAGTTCATGTTTTTCTTGGAGGCTTTTGGTGTAGGCTCTTGCACTTTGTTGACTTCTTCTGGCCGTATGTTTTGGTCTTCTTTGTCACCAAAGAAAGAATCCAAAGTCAGACACTGAATCTGGGTGTGTTTTCACTGCCTGGCCATATTCCCAACCAACTAACTTGACCCTTGAGTTTTTCAGTGGGGTATGACTGCTTGTAGACTAAAGAGTTCTATGTTCCATGTTTGAGGGGGATGCACCAGCTCTGCCACACCAGCATTCCTCCTTCCCCAAGAACCCCCAACCGGGACTGGGCTTAGATCTTCAGCAGGCAGTACACCGTGCTCTGATCTGTCACTTAATTCCTCCTACCAGGTGGGCCTGGGGCGGGAAGCAACAGCAGCTGTAGCTGTCCCACCTCCGCTGCCCTGGGGGTGGTAGCTGAACCTTGAACTCCTCCCACTCCTGCAGCTTTTCCCACTAACCTTTTATGCTGTCTTTGGTGTTTGTGGGTTGAGAAGTCTGGTAACTGCCACAGCTCATTGATTCATGGCGCTAGGGCCTGCTCCGCCTGGCTCCTGCTCTGTTTGGTCCTTGCTGCTCATGCTGGGTGGGCTCTGCTTCACTCCGCTCCCAGCTCCCAGCTCCCAGCTCCATGCAGGATAGACCTCGCCCAGAGACCATCCAGGCTGTCCTGGGCTGGAGCCCTGCTTCCCTCTGCTGTTTTGTGGGTTCTGCCATTCTAGAATTGGTTCAGAGCCATTTTTTATAGGTTTTTGGTGGGACTCAGTGGGGAGCTCATGCTAGTCCCTGCTTTCCAGCTGCCATCTTTCCTCCGCCCCCCAAGTGCAGTATTTTTCAACTGTACTCTGATAGAAAAGTCACTGGAGTGAAAATTTGAAGACCTGGATTAAATCTTATTTCTGCCATTTATTACTTAAATGTCTGTGTAGAAATCACTTTGCCTCTCTGGGCCTTAATTTTCACAACCGTAAGTGAGGGCCTTGACCTAAATGGTGTTTAAGAACCTTTGTAGAAGTGAACAGAACTGGGAAAATATTTAACTCAGTAACAGCAACATTGTGTAAAGATCAACTTTGATGGATTTAGCCATTCTCAGCAATATGATGATCTAATCTAATTATAATCTGATTCCAAAAGACTCATGATGGAAAATGCTATCCACATCCAGAGAAAGAACTGTGGTGTCTGACTTTACATTGAAGCATACTTTTCTCTCTTTTTTTCTTGTTTTCTTTTCATCATGGTTTTTCCTTTTGTTCTTCTTCTTTCACAATATGACTAATGTGGAAACAGGTTTAATATGATTGTACATGGATATCCTATATCAGATTGCATACCATTCGGGAGGGGCAAAATTTTGGAACTTGAAATCTTGTAAATTCTATAAAATCTTGTAAAAATGAATGTTGAAAATTAAAAAGCAAAGAAAAAGAAAAAAAAACCCTTTATTTGAAAGAATATGAATTCTTTTATGTTGCCTTCATAGACTTCCTTTCTCCCACTGTGGCCATGTAGGATTTTACAATACAAACTCTGTATCTAAAACTAATGACTGAAATCTCACTACTGTCTTCACATCCCTTCTCTTCCTTAGCCTCAGAATCAAGATTTCTGGTTTTTGTGATGTATTAAATTCAACTCACTCAACATGTATATTGTAATGCCTACAGAAGGCAGAGAACATTCTGATGAACATTTAAGATCCTTGAGATAGAAGAAAAGCCTCTAAAGAACCTGACAGTCTTTCCCAGTGAGGGAAGAAAAAAACATTTTTCAAGGCCCAGAAAGCTAATTTGGACTCCATTCACCACCAGGATGTGACAGGATGTGACTATAATGCTTTTTTGCTCTTCTCTTTTGGCCAACCACTATATTCAATTATTTGCAAACTTCTATTGGTTCTTTCTCTTACTAATTTCTTTGTTCACTCCCCCTATTTATCTATTCACACTTTCACTACTATTGGCCCTTTTAATGTCTCATCTGCACTCTTCCAAAATCACCTCAACTTCCTCTAACATCTTTACCCTCCAATGTATCTCTTTCATGAGGTAATAGCAAATCTTCCTAATATAGCTGTCTTATCATGGCAAAAAGACATGAGCTGTAATCTTGCTTCAGAACTTGGCTAGTTGTATGCCTCTGGCTTAATCTCTAAACCTCCCTGAAGCTGTTTTCCCCCTTTTTCAAGTGGAATGATGGCATCATGTAGCTCATAGATTTGTTCTGAATAACAAATTTCGTAATGTATGTAAAGTGCTTAGCAAACCTTAAAGTGCAACATAAACGTGAGTGGTTCAAATGATGATGATGTCACTTCAACTTTCAAAGCTTCACACCAATTGTCTTCAGCCTACTCTTCTAGTTGCCTTTTTGATTCTATGTTCTCAGGAAAGTGGAGTAATAGTCTATCTTCACCTTCTTTTGGGTACTTTCACATCTTCCCCACTTATAGAATGCCCTTTAGCCACTTCTCTGACCCTGAGAAATCTCTTTTTTCTTGTCTAGGTAAGGGATAGCTTGATTTATGAAGCTTTCTCTGAACCTCCCAGCTAAAAAGGATCTCTCCTTTTTTACATTCCTTTTAGAACTTTGTCCAGACTCCTCATCTGCCCTTTTCTTTACCATCAATTATATTGTTCTATATTCAGCCTCCTATTATATGTATTTGTCTATAAGCCTTTCCCTTTTTGCTAGAATTTAAACTCCATGAGCATAGGTGTTGCATTATTTTCATCTCCATATTACCAGAACCTTGGACAATCTATTATATTTGAAAAGTATCTAATAAATATTTCGTGAATTTAAATATAGATGGCTATGGAGAAACATTTGAACAGGTAGGTCAGGGCCAGGTTGTGAATGTCTTTGAAAGGTCAATGTATTTGATGTTACGTTGTAAAGAATGAGCACTACTCAGTTCCAGACAAGATATTTCTGTAGCAAAAATGGCTTATCCTCACAGTATTGTAGGTTTCTTAACATTTCAAAAGATAAGTATTTTAATACTTGGAATAAATTGGCATCTTTCCTCATCCCTAAATTGTGCTAGTCCAGTAAAACATAATCTTCAGAGTAGGGACAGTTTTGACATTATCTTTATATCCTCAGTGACTAATACAGTGCTTCCTCATAATAGGTGTTTAATGGGTGTTTATTGGATAAAAGAATGGATGAATGAATATCAGTGACAAGTATGATTTTACCAATTTTCTTTGCTATAGAAAGGATTCTTCTTGAGAGGAATTGGGATACAAAGTTATTTGTTTTTAAATGAAGCTATATGAGATTTTCTGAACCACTCTGACATAGGTGGTCCAACACTGGTACATGAAAAGACCTAGGTTCAAGCTCAGATACTGATAAGCTATGTTACCATGAAGATATTTTCTCTGAGGTCAAATTTGCTTTGTGTAAAATGGAAATGGTAACAACTTCACTGGTGTACTTCTGTGCAAATGGTAATGATTTTACTGTTCAAGTCATTTCTCAGTCATATATAACACTTCTTGATCTCATTTGAGGTTGTCCTGGGAAAGATATTGAAGTAGTTTATCATTTCCTTCTCCAACCCATTTTACAGATGAAGGGACTCAGGCAAATAGGGTTAAGTGACTTGCCCAAGGTCTCACAGCACTACTCACCTGCTGATAAAGAAAGTGTGTATTATTCCTTAAGTGGTACAGAAATATCCTGTTATGGTAGGTCATGAGTTCACAGTCCTTGACCCTTCTTCAAGTTATTCAAGCACAAGCTAGAAAACCACTTGATACATGTTTTACCAGAATCCATTTCATATATGAATTTATATATGTGGCTATTAAGGTCTCTTGCCAATCTCAAATACTGTGATTATTTGACATCTTATTACTATTGGACCTAATGATACTTTATTTCTTTACAAATCCATTTTGGAAAAATGCCAGAGAAGTTGAAAAAAATATGGCATAGTTATCTAATGCTCAAAACAAAAGAAAGAACAAAGACCAGACATGATTAAGAAACATAATGCACTGTATAGTCCAAAAATCTGTAATTATACTAAAAGGCATATTTCCCACATTTAACCACGTGAAGTAGCTGAGTGATATTATTTGTAAAAGCAATAAATCCAAGAACAGAAGTAAAATATGATGACAGAATTTCTCCTTGACATAATTGACTTGGCTGACACATTAAACTTATTGTAACAATGAGTTCAGAAATTATGGTGCTGAAATGTTTACATGGTAAATATTTTTTTTTGCATTTAATAGTCTTTTATTCTTCTAATTACACATAAAGCTAGTTTTCATTTTTGAATGATTTTGATTTCCAGATTTTTCTTTTTCCCTTCCCTCCCAAAGAAAGCACATAATCTGAAACAGATTATACATGTAAAATCATATTAAATCTATTTCCATATTAGCTCTATTGGGAAAGAAGAATCACAATAAAAGGGGAGGACTATGAGAAAGGAAAAAAATGGAAAACAAAAAAGTGAAAGTTGTATGCTTCAATCTGCTTTTTATACTCCATAGTTCTTTCTCTAGATGTGAGTAGCATTTTCCATCATGAGTCTTTTGGAATTATCCTGGATCTTTATATTGCTGGGAAGACCTAAGTCTATCACAGTTAATCATTACAGTGTTTCTATTACTCTCTACTACGTTCTGGTTCTTGATCACTTCACTCATCATCAGTTCATGTAAGTCCTTCCAGGTTTCTCTGAAATCTACCTGCACGTCATTTCTTTTGGATCAATTTTATTTCATTACATTAAAATACCATAACTTATTCCTCAATTGATGGGCATCTCCACAAATTCCAATTCTTGGCCACCACAAAAGAGCTGCTATTAGTATTTTTATTCATGTGGGTGCTTTTGAGTGACTGATTTGAGATACCTAATTCTTCTGCAGTTATTTGGAATTATGGGTATACTTACATGCATGCACAAGCACACAGAATTGCAACAGAAAATTATTGCTATTCCCTGTGGAATGTGAAGAAACTGAGCTGAGAATCAGAAAAAATGAAATTATTTGCCTAATTCAGACAATTTAGAACTGCTAGATTTTTGTGTTCTCCAATCTATCCTCTGCTACAACACTTGCAAATTTCAATGTTTCTAATGAGGAACTTTCTGATAAATTCATCTTAGAGGTTCTCCATATCTTGACTCCACTTCATCTTGATTAAACTCAGTTCATTCTGAAGCTCATGTATTAGACCACAATAGACCACTGCCCAAGCTGTACTTAATGGCTGTATTTTGGGCCTTGTTGGCTTAAAGTGAATGTCAATGGTAATTGTTTCTTTTTTTCAAACGGTAACCCTGATGGTCTTCCCCTCCCAGCTTGATTTTTTTTTCTTTTTTCTAATTAAAGGGGCCATTCCTAGATTCACTTCTTAAAGAGGCCTATTCACTGAATTGACATTACCTCACTCTAATTGGGGACTTGAAAAGGCCTTATTCTAAAAGGGCCAGGGTCTCCCATTGCATCCTGGGTCATGTTCCATCATCCTGAGGAATTTCTGGTCACTGGATCCAGATGACTCTGGAGGAGAAAGTGAGGCTGGTGACTTTACTTGGCCCTCCCTCCTTCAAATCAAAGTCAGTTGCAAAGCATGTCATCATTTCCCTGATGCAACAGTTGCCTTAGAAAATGTAGGACAAACACAACAACAGTCTTGACTCCATTACATATACACATAAGCATGAATACTTTTCACTTTTACCTGAAACTCCACCTTCTTCCTTCTCTTATCATCTATCCATGCTTCCATTTTCTTCCAGGCTCTCTAATTCCTTTTTCCCACTGTACCTAGATGGCTATGTGGTACAATGAATAGAGTACCAGAGATAGAAAGATCTGATTTCAAATATGACCACAGACACATACTTACTAACTAGATTACTTTGGGCAAGTCATTCATCCCTGTTTGCCACAATTTCCCCATTAATAAAACAAGCTGGAGAAAGAAATGGCAAACCATTCCAGAATATTTGCCAAGAAAACCCCAAATGGAGTCATAAAGAGTCAGACATGACCAAAATGACTGAACAACAATGGCAACCAGACAATCACATGGTTAATCACTTTAGTCGTAATCTACCCACTTTCTTCATGACCTTCCACTGTTCTGATTATACTTTAGTTCTGAATATCACTGAGCTTAGGATTTCTCTCTTTTTCTGCTCATTCATTCAATCAACCAATCAACAAGTGTTTATTAAGAAACTATAATGTATCAAACAACATGACAGGAATGTGGATGAAAAGTACAAAGGATGAAAAATATAATTACTTGCAGAGAGCTTACATTCTATCAGAAGAACTAATAAGTAATAGGTAGATAGATGATAGATAGATAGATAGATAGATAGATAGATAGATTATTGAACATGGGATCAGTCTTAAATAAATTTTTAAGTACTTTGTTTATGGTTAGTTGGTTGTCATTCTTCATTCTCAAAGAGGACCAAAATGACATCACTATGTTAGAGTCAAGTCCCAATGCATCTGTGACTGATAGACCAATATGAGCTCAGAATGCTCTACCACAGGTCAAGTACCAATAGTCCATGTGAACATTTGGGGTGTATCTTCTAAATTTGAACATCTCACATTTCTTTAAAGCCACTTCAATTCTGCTTTGCTTATTTAGCACAGTACCTTCTCTGATGAGGGCACGCTATGCTGGACAGTCTTATGCCATTATCTCCCATATCACACAATCAATTCCAAAGTTCTCTAGATTTGTCTTGAGAGTGTCCTTTTTTTGCCTCTTCTGACCACCATGGGAGTGCTTGCCCTATGTGAGTTCCCTATAAAATAGCCTTTTAGGCAAATGTACATTGACATTCATACAATGTGCCCAGCCCATCGTAGTTGCACTATTTGCAACTGAGTATGAATACCTGGAAGTTTAGTGTGAGATAGGACCTCAGTGTTTGGTATCTAATCCTGCCAGGTCATTGTCAGAATTGTCCTAAGATAATTCAAATGGAAATGATACAGTTTCCTGGCATGGTGCTGGTATACTGTCCAGGTTTCACAGGCATATAATAACGTGGTCAACACAACAGTGTCAGTTTGACAGTCAGTCTACTACCTCTTCTCTCCCAGATTTTCCTTTGGAGCCTCCCAAACTCTGAGCTAGCTCTGGCAATGTGTGCATCAACCTTACTTTCAATGTGGACATCCATAGAAAGCATACTGACAAGGTAAGTGAACTTATGTACATACATACATAGACACACACACACACACACACACACACACACACATATGTATATATGAAATTCAAAACTACTCTTTTTGCTGTAAACAATGGTCCCATGTATGGGCAGCATGGTGCTGGCTGATGGAGTACTTGTGTTTATTTGGTATTCATTGTTGGTCAAAATTAGCAGAAGCATCAGAGAAACAATCTATACTTTGTTGCATTCCAGCTTCAGAAGCTTCATTGAGTGCACAATCATTTATGAACAAAAATCCTGGGCCAACAACTTCCACCTTGATCTGGACAAGTCACCTTTTCAAGTTGAAGAATTTATTATTAGTGTGGTAGCTGACCTTGATGCCATGTTTGTCCTCACTGGAGACATTTAACAAAATGGCTGAAAACATAATTCTAAAAAGCACAAAAGCAAACGTGCAGTCTTACTTCACTCCATTGGTGACTGGGAAAGTATGAGTACAATGTCCATTATTCAGAACCTGGGCAAGCATGCCATCATGAAATGGACCCAGAATGCTGATGAATTTTTCCAGGCAACCAAATTTTCACATAATTTTCCAGAAGCCCTCATGAGTGACTATATCAAAGGCCTTGGTCAGATCTACAGATGTGTACAGACCTCTGTTCAGCTTCTGGGATTTTTTCTGGAGTTGTCAGGTATCAAATACCATATCAATCATTCCTCAGCCCTTTCTGAAGCCATACTGTCTCTCAGGTAGAGGAGCATTTTCCAGGTGAAGGATCAGGTGGAAAGAATCTTGCCAGAAATGACTATTAGAGAATCCCCCCTCCCCGCCACAGCCAGTGATTGTCACAGGACAATCTACTTCTTTAACATTATAGAGTTGGACAATGGTGGTGTTCTTGAATTACTGGGGGATAACCTAGCTTTGCAACATAAATCAGAAAATTTCACTCAGCATTTGTATGAGTGGTGAATTCCCTGTCTTTTAAATATGAGCTGGAATGGAATCTGCACCAAGTGCTTTGCCACATGAAAGGAGCCTAATGGCATTCAAAACTTGTTGTTTAGTTGGAACTTCAGCTAGAGAGGTATTGGATCCAACCTGAGGTAAATGGTCAATGCCTCCAGCATTGATTGATAACAAACTGTTAAGACCAATGTGATTTTAAATTTATTTTTAGTTTTCAATTTCTTTCCACCACAAAAAGAGCAGCTATAATTTCTTTCTTTAATTTCTTCCTGTAAAAACTGCCTTTTCATATCCTTTGATCATTTCTCAATTGGGGAATGACAGGTATTCCTATAAATTTGGCTCAGTTCGCTGTATATTATAGATATGGGGCCTTTGTCAGAGACATTGGTTGTAAAGATTTTCTACCAATTTTCTGCTGCCCTCCTAATCTTTGTTGCATTGGCTTTGTTTACACACAAACTTTTCAGTTTAGCATAATCAAAATTATCCGTTTTGCATTTTATAATGCTCTCTATCTCTCGTTGGGTCATGAATTCTTAATTTTCCCATAAATCTGACAGGCAAACTATTCCTATTCACAGCCAACTTACTTGACATCTGACAGGCAAACTATTCCTATTCACAGCCAACTTACTTGACCCTTGAGGTTTTCATCAGGGTATAACTGCTTGTAGAGCAAAGAGCACTTTGTCCCAAGCTTGAGGGGATGTGCTGTTGTTTTCAGAGCTATTTCTATACAGCCAGCTCTGCCACACCAGCACTACTCCTACCCCAAGAACTTCCAACCTGGAGCTGACTCAGATCTTAAGCAGGCTCTGCACTCCTGCTCTGATCTGCCACTTAATTCCTCCTACCAGGTGGGCCTGGGGCCAGAAGCAACTGCAGCTGTAGTTCCATAGCTGCACCAACTCCACTACCACCGGGGCAGTGGCTGAACCACGAACTCCTTTCACTCCCTGCAGCTTTTCCCACTAACCTTCTCTGTTGTCTTTGGTATTTGTGGATTGAGAAGTCTGGTAACTGCCGCAGCTCACTGATTCAGTGTGCTAGGGCCTGTTCCACCCGGCTCCTGTTCTGGCTGGTCCTGCCACTACCCATGCTGGGCTCCGCTCCCCTCCACTCCCAGCTTGGTGCATGATAGACCTCACCCAGCGACCATCCTGGCTGTCCTGGGCTGGAACCCTGCTTCTCTCTGCTATTTTGTGGGTTCTGCAGTTCTAGAATTTATTCAGAGCCCTTTACATATATATATATATATATATATATATATATATATATATAATATATTAATAGAGTTAAAAATTTTTTGTGGTTGACGAAGTGATTTTTACAAACTTATTCATTAATAGTAAAAACATTTTGTATTTTACTTTATCATGAAACCAAACAACTCTTCAACAAATTATTAAATTAAACAGAATTTGAACTAGTCCTTTTCATAAGAAATATTTTCCCAATGAATCATATCTTCTACATAGGTTTCCTACAGTATCCATCCAAATCCTCCGACTTTCATTTTTGCCTTCTTTCTCATGGAGGTATTTATATGTGTATCCATAAGGTTTGGGGAATAGTTTTCAATTTAAAATTTCATTTCCTGACTATAGCTGCCATAAATCTTTTGGGAAGTATAAACTCCAATGACCATTGAAGAAAAAAAAGATCCCTGCCCTGGGGACTCTGATCTGAACAAATGATTCAAAATTATGAGTGGAAAGAGAGTTTGAATATTTTTCTCCAGAGAAGTACCATTGGTTTTGTTCTTCAAATTTGGGACAAAATCCCCTACATTGTAGGAGGTAGGGGAGAGCAACCGAAAAAGTCCCACATAATCTTTCAGTTTTAAACTTCCATTTTGATTACATGGAGTGTTCTAATGGCATTTTTGCTGGCATGCCCATCAGTAGCCATTATTCATTTAATCTTATCTTTGGTGATATGGTTTATTCAACAATTCCATCCCTTTCCTTCACACCTTGACCCTACCCTGACTCCACAAGCAGCCTGTTTATGGCGGGAAAAGCATTGTGTAACAGAAAGAATACAAGATGAAGACTCAGGAGATCTATGTTCAAATTCAAATTCTACCACTAACCTCACTTTCCCTAAATGTAAAATTAGGAAATAAATGACATCATCTCTTGGGGCCCTTTTAGCTCTAATATGTTGTGATTCAATAATAGGCCTCAAAACTGTTTTGTTAGTTAAACATTTTATCAACAAGTGTCATTACTGATGAAGAGGAACTTATGAATAGGGTTTTATGAGTAAAATTCTGTTAGGCATTATAGAGAATACAATGAAGTATGAAAACAATTTACCTGATGTCCACAACATTGCAAAGTACTTGGGAAGATAATGCACCTCTCTCTCTTTCCGTGTCTGTCTCCCTCTTTCTCTTACTCTTTCTTGATAATAACATTTTTATCAAATTAAACAGGGCCTTTGTCCTGTGGTATGTGAAGCAATGAAAAAATTGGAGCTGTGAATCAAGATGACAAAGTAAGTAGTAAATTGCTGTCACCCTCCATTATTGAATTCTAGAGACCCCCTAAAATAGCACTCCAGGAATATTCCTGGAACAGCTGAGTCAGTAGAATGATAGGGTGGGGCAATCTTTTAGCCTGGAAAACTTGAGGAGTCAGCAAGAAAGGTCTGTCTCACTTGGGTAAAAGGGTAGCACATTTAAGGAGAAGAAGCATTTCAGTAAAGTAGCAGCAAGCCCCATCTCAGCAAACCGGCAGGAGATCCAGAGCCATAGTGTAATGGAGCAGGCAAACACCAAGACCAGGGCCCCCCCACATACCTTAGTATACCAAGGCGAACCTGCAGAAAGACCTCCTTAGGCCTATATATGTTTCAGTGCACCCATGGGTGGGCAGGTGTCCTCCAGCAGTGGAACTCCATTTGCTACATTCTAGCCCCAGGGAAAAGATAAAAACCCCACCTGGTCTCAGCACAAGCCAGACACCAACACTAGAGCCACAGGTCAGCATCAGGTAAGCTTCCAGACCCCAAAAGCCTCAAGCAGCCAGCATCTGAGGCCCCAGGGCACAAAGCCAGTGATCAGGTCCCTGAACCTCAGCAAAAGAAGCTTGGGACAGTGACCACTGTGCTCCAGCAGGAGAGCTCAACTTTAAAAAGCCAGGAAATAAGCAAACAACATAGGTAAAAGGCAAAAATGAACATTGACCATAAACTGTTTCTATGGGGACAGGGAATCAAAACACAAACTCAGAAGAGGAGAACATTGTCAATATATCCACATTCAAAACCTCAAAGGGGAATATGAATTGGTCTCAAGCCCAAAAAGCCTTCTTGGAAGAGCTCAAGAAGAATTTTAAAAGTCGCATAAGATAGGTAGAAGAAAAATTAGGAAAAGAAATGAAAGGTATGAAAGAGTCAACAGTGTGGAAAAAGAAGAACAAAAATTGACTGTAGAAAAAAATTCCTTAAGAAAAAAATAATTGGCCAAATGGGGAACAAATCCTCTGAAGAAAACAATTCCTTAAAATATACTTGGCCAAATGGAAAAGGAGGTATGAGAACTAATCGAAAAAAAAAGTTAAAAATTAGAATTGGGGAAGCAGAAGCTAATGACTCTATGAGACATCAAGAATCAGTCAAACAAAATTGGAAGAAAGAAAAATACAGAAAAAATGTAAAATTTCCCATTGGAAAAGCAATTAACCTGGAAAATAGATTCAGGAGAGATAAATTAAGAGTTATTATACTACCCAAGAGACACCACCCAAAAAAGAGCCTGGAGAGCATCTTTCAAGAAATAATCAAGGAAAACTGCCCTGAGGTCCTAGAATCAGAGGGTAAAATAGTCATTGAAAGAGTCTACCAGTCACCTCTTGAAAAAGATCCTAAAATGAAAAGTCCAAGTAATATTGTAATCAATTTCCAGAATTATCAGTTCAAGGAGGAAATTCTGCAAGTTGCCAGAAAGGAACAATTTAAATATCATGGAACCACAGTCGGGATTATGCAGGACCTAGAAGTTTCTATATTAAAGCATCAGAGGGCTTGGCTTATGATATTCTGGAAGGCAAAGGAGTTTGGACTGTAGCCAAGAATAAAGCATAATCTTTCAGGGGAAAAGCATAATTTTCCAGGGGAAAAGATGGATATTCAATGAAGTAGGGTACTTCCAAACCTTCCCTAGGAAAAATCCAAAGAACAGAAAATAAGTTCTTCAAATACAAGATTCAAGAGGAACATTAAAAGGTAAACAAGAAAATGAATAAAAATAAACACGTTATTCAGTAAGGTTAAACTGTTTACCTCCCTCCACAGCGAGGTAATACTTGTAACTCTTGAGAACTATATCTTCATTATGATACTTAGAAGCTGCATACATAAAAGAGGGTGTGAGTATAAGTTGACTTTGATATGATGATAAAAATAATTAAAGGGTGAAAAAATGATTATACTGAGAGAAAAGGAAAGGAGGAGGAAGAAAGGCTAAATTACATCACATGAAAAGGTGCAAAGACTTATCAAAATAGAGGGAAAGAAGGGAGGGAGATGAGCATTGTTTGAGACTTACTCTCATTGAATTTGGCTCAAAGAAGGAATAACATACACACTCATTTGGTTATAGAAATTTATCTAACTGTAGGAAGTAAAAGGGGAAAAAGGAAAGAAGAGGGATAGCATGGATAGAAGACAGGTAAGAAGTAGTATGAGAAAAGGAAAAGAAAAGGGACGGGACTGATAGAAAGGAGGGCATACTGAGGGAGGTGATGGTGGAAGCAAAACACTAATGAGGAGGGAAAGAGAGAAAGGAGAGAGAAAAGACAAACGGGGGGGGGTGAGAATAAAATGGAGAGAAAAAACATAGTAATCATAACTGAATGTGAATGGGGTGAACGCTCCCATTAAATTTAGTTGGATACCAGGATGGATTAAAAGCCACAATTTTATAATATATTCTTTATAAGAAACACATTTGAAGGAGAGAGATACACACAGAATAATGGTAAAGAGCTGGAGCAGAATCTGTTATGCTTCAGCTGAAGTACAAAAAAAGCAGAAGGTAGCCATGGATCTACTTAAAAGAGATAAGGAAGGAAACTACATCTTGCTAAAAGATAACATAGACAAGAAAGTCACACCAATACTAAACATGTGCACCAAGTAGTATAGCATCCAAATTCTTGAGAACTTAAGTGAGTTACAAGAAGAAAAAGACAATAAAGCTCTACTAGTGGGGAGCCTCAACCTCCCCCACTTGGAACTAGATAAATCTATCCATAAAATAAACAAGAAAGAAGTTAGAATGAATAAAATTTTAGAAAAGTTATATATGGTAGACCTCTTGAGATAATTGAATGAGGATGAAAAGTAAAATAGCTTTTATTTCTCAGTAGTACATAGCACCTACACAAAAACTGTCCATGTACTAGGGCATAAAACCTCACAATCCAATGCAGAAAGGCAGAAATATTAAATGTATCCATTTCAGATCATGATGCAATAAAAATTACATGTAATAAAAGGCCACAGAAAGATAGACTAAAAATTAATTGGAAACTAAATCTAATCCTAAAGAATGAGAAGGGAGATAATTTGGAACTCAAAGTTTTAAAAATACATGTTAAAATTGTTGTTTACATGTTACTGGGGAAAAATATATGCTCAATAAACACAAAAAAAGAAAAGAAATGCAAGGGAAAGTACTCTACCCCTACCAGATTTAAAGCTGCATTATAAAGCAGCAATCATCAAAACTACTTGGTATTGACTAGTTGATAGAATGGTGGATTGTTGTAATAGATTAGGTACACAATGACAGAGTAGTCAATGACTATAGTAATCTACTGTCTGATAAATCCAAAGTGTCTACCTTCTGTAATGACAAGCAAAGTGGGACTTTTTGTTTTGCTCTTTTTTCTTTTGGAGTTATAGTTCTTCTCAGCACTAAGGCAATCAAGAGCCTTTGATTGAGACTTGCCTTTGTTTGAATAAAGAGTCTTTGATTAATCAATAGTCTTTGATGACCTACTTAAGTCACAAGAAAGCCTAAGTCACATGAGTTTGAGTCACATGATTGTGACACCCTTTGTGGGTTGACCCTCAAGAAGTGTATATATATACTCTGAGGTTACTATTTTGCTTTGGAGGCTCACTCATTGGAAAAGTGTTCCTGTTATTTTGCCAGATGAGACTCTGGGTACTCATTATGGAGCCCCCTCCCCCACCCCAGTTGAAAACCAAGTTGTTGGTTCTTGTCTCTCTGGTAACTATTTGCTGATTGCTATGGACAGACAGAATCCCTGCCTTTCTTTGTGTTATTTGCTCAGTTTATATAATTTCTGCTCGTAATTTCTCTTTGTGTTTTCTCTAAAGTTCAGGTTGCTGACTTTTTCCCCTGAACTAAGTGAATGATATAGGTATGTTTAATTAAAGTGAGATTGTAAACCCCTTAAAGTTGCTTTCCTTAGAAAAGCATATCAAAGAATATGTGCTAGCAGCCGCCCTATGTGCTGGTGTTGTTCGTCTTACATCTCCTCAGAAGCATTGTTATTATAGCATCTGGGATAAGATATCAATATCTGAAAAAAAGCTGCTTGGAAAACTAGACAACTGTATGGCAGAAAGCAGGCATAGAACAACATCTTACACTGCATATGAAGATAAGGTCAAAATGAGTACACAATTTAGACATAGAGGGTGATCCTATAAGCAAATTTGGAGAGCAAGGAATAGTTTATCCGTCAGATCTATGGAGTAGGGAAGAATATATGACTGAACAAGAGATAGAGAACACTTTGAAATGCAAAATTGTTAATTTTGATTATATTAAATTTTAAAAATGAACAAAGCCAATGCAACCAAGGTTAGAAGACAAGCAGGAAGCTAGGAAACAATTTCTATAGCCAGTATCTCTGATTCAGGCCCCATCTCTAAAATATATAATGAATTGAGTAAAATTATAAGAATACAAGTTATTCCTCAATTGATAAATGGTTAAAGGATATGAACAGGTACTTTTCAGAGGGAGAAATTAAATCTATCCATAGTTATATGAAAAATGCTGTAAATGACTATTGATTAGAAAAATGAAAATTAAAACAACTTTGAGATACCACATCACATCTGTCAGATTGGCTAACATGACAAAACAAGAAAATGATAAATGTTGGAGATGTGGGAAAATTGGAATACTAATGCTTTGTTGGTGGAGTTCTGAACTTATCCAATGTTTCTGGAGAGCAATTTGGAACTATACCCGAAGGAGTATACAACTGCACATACCCTTTGATCTAGCAATACAACTCCTAGCTTATCCCAAAGACATAAAAAGGGGAAATGGAACCTCTCATAAATAAATATTAATGTTAGCTCTTTTTGTGTTGGCAGAGAATTGGAAATTGAGAGACTGCCCATCAGTTGGGGAATGGCTGAACAAATTGTGGTATATGGATGTAATAGAATACTATTGTTCCATAAGAAATGCTGAGCAGGTGGATTTTAGAAATACCTGGAAAGTCTTGAATGAGCTGATGCTGATGAAGTGAGAACAACTAGGAAAACTTGTACACAGAAAAAACAACATTGTATGATGAGCAACTTTGATAGGCTTAGCTCTCCTAAGCAATGCAAGGGTTTGCAACAATTACAGAAGACTCATCATGGGCAATTCTATCCTCATGCAGAGAAAGAACTGTACAGCTATGGAGCCTGAATGCAGACTAAAGTCTACTCTCTGTCTCTCTCTCTCTCTCTCTCTCTCTCTCTCTCTCTCTCTCTCTCTCTGATTTTTGTTCTTTCTCATAATTTTTCTGTTTTGTTATGATTCTTCTTTCACAACACAACTAATGTGGAAATATGTTTAAGTTGATTGTACAAGTGTAGCCTATATCAAATTGCATGCTGTCTTAGGAAGGGAAGAAGAGACAGGGAAAAATTAGAATGCAAAATCTTATAAAAGTGAATGTTGAAAACCAAAAATAAATTATTGTTTTAAAGTTGTAGTTGGATGGGAGTTGATATGGTGAAAGTATATTTTTCTGAAAATTAATAGAATGATGACATAAGTAATAAGTAGGTGAAATGAATCATTAGAGGTAGACAGACTGATTAGAAGGCATTTTAGAATTGTAATAAAATAAAATAAAATAAAATAAAATAGGAACTTAAGTTAGGTGGGATTAGTGAAATAGAAACAGAAAAGATAAATGCACGATTAGTAAAAAAAGTAAAAAACAAAAAACAAAACATCTGATCCCTTGTTGTGACAAACTAGGATATTATGTCAACTTATCTGAATGAGTCTGTTATACGAAGGCTCCAAATGACAGTAAAGTGTGTGGATATGGCATTTATTCCTGGAAAATCTTTGAATGGAATATCAATGATGTCTTCTGTGAACTGTTAGCAAGTGAAGTGAAGATCATTATCAGCAATCATGGACATCTCATGTCATACTAAGCCCATTTCTTATTTTTTTTCTGCACACACTATTACATCATAATAATACATGGTAGATTCTATTAGAATGTGAGCTCCCTGAGAGCATAAGCTGTCTTGCTTCTCCATTTTCTTTCACCTTTTTGGTAAATGAAGCTTGTTTTGTTAATTTTTATCAATTCATATAAAGACGTTTTTGATATTTATTTTCCAAAATTTTGTGTTCCAAGTTCTGTCACTTCCTCTACCCCCCCTAATCTTTGAGAAGGCAATCAATTTCAAATAGATTACATTTGTGAAGTCATATAAAGTATTTCCACACTAGTGATATTGCGAAGGAAAACAGCCAAAAAAATGAAGCCAGTGAAAAGAAAAGTTATTTCAAACTGCATTTAGACTACATCAGTTCTTTCTCTGTAGGTTTCTATCATTTTTTCATTGTTAAGTCCTTCAGTTTCATTTCTTTGCCACCACAAAAAGATCTTCTGTAAACTCTTTTTTTCACATTTAGGCCCTTTTCCTGTTTCTTTGATCTCTTCAAGGTACAGACCTAATATTGGTATATTTTAGTCAAAGGTTATACAGAGTTTTATGGTACTTTTCAGAATAGTTCCATCAATTCACAATTCCACCAACTCTGCCTTAGTGTTCCTGTTTTTCCACATCTTCTCCAACATGTGTTGTTTTCTTTTTCTGACATATTAGCCAATCTGATCAATGTGAGGTGGTATCTCAGAAGTGTTTTACTTTTAATTTTTCTAATCAATAGTGATTTAGAGCATTTTTCATGTGATAATAGTTTCTATTTCTTCTCCTAAAAATTCCTATTCATATGCTTTGACCTGTTATCCAGTGGAGAATGGATAATTTTCCTATGAATTTGGCTCAGTTTTCTACATGTTTGAAAAATGAGTCTTTTATCAGGAAAACTGCAGTAAATTTTCCTCCTCCCCAGATTCCTGCTTCCCTTCTAATCATTGATTAATCAGTTTTGTTTGTGTATTTTTATAAAATTTGAAATAATGAAAATTATTCATTTTTAATCCTATAATGTTCTTCATTTCTTATTTGGTCATAAATTCCTCTCTTATCCATAAATATGATAGGGAGGGTATGCCACAATCCCCTAATTTCCTTTGGATATCACCCTTTATTTCTAAATCATGCACCTATTTTTATCTTATCTTGGTTTATGGTGTGAAATGTTGGTCTTTACTAGTTTTAAAGTTTTCATGGCATTTTTATCAAATAGTGAGTTCTTGTTCTAAAATCTTGGGTCTTTGAGTTTGTCAAATATGAGATTGCTGTAGTCATTTTAGTACTGTACATTGTATATCATTCTTCTGATCCTCCACTCTACTTGTTTTTTAATTAATTAATTTATTTATTTTCAGTTTTCAACATTCACTTCTATAAATTTTAAATTTTCTCCATTTTCCTTCTCTCCCTCCTCCCCAAGACAGCATGCATTATGATATAGGCTCTACATACACATTCTTTTTAAACATATTTTCACATTATTCATGTTTTATAAAAGAATTACAATAAATGGGGGAAACTATGAGAAAGTAAAAACTGAAGAAAACAAAAAAAAAGAAAGAGCAAATAGTATGCTTTGATCTTCATTCAGACTCCATATTTCTTTCTCTGGATGTGGATAGCATTTTCCGTCATGAGTCTTTTTGAATTGTTTAGGTCCTTGCATTGATGAGAAGAACTAAGTCTTTCAGTCAGTCATTTTACACTGTGGTTGTTACTGTGTACACTGTTCTCCTGGTTCTGCTCACTTTACTCAGTACGAGTACATATATGTCTTTCCAGGTTTTTCTGAAGTCCACCATTCATCACTTCTCATAGTACAATAGTATTTCTTTGCAGTCACATACCACAACCTGTAAAGCCGTTCCCCACCTGATGGGCATCACCTCAGTTTCTAGTTCTTGGACACCACAAACAGAACTGCTATAAATATTTTTGTACATGTGGGTCTTTTCCCCATTTTTATGGTCTCTTTGGGATACAGATCTAATAGTAGTATTGCTGGAACAAAGGGTATACACATTTTTGTAGCCCTTTGGCCATAATTCCAAAGTTTCTTCTAGAATACTTAGATCAGTTCATAACTCCATCAATAATGAGTTAGTCTTCCAATTTTCCCACATCTTCTCCAGCATTTGTCATTTTTCTGTTTTGTCGTGTTAGCCAATTTGATAGGTGTGACATGGCATCTCAGAATTGTTTTGATTTGCTATTCCCTAATCAAAAGTGATTAAGGGCTTTTTAATATGACTGTAGATAGCTTTTATTTATTTTTTTTATAAATTTCTTTATTTATTTTTAGTTTACCACACACGGTTCTACATAGTTTTGAGTTCCAGTTTTTCTCCCCTTCCTCCCCCCTCCCTCCCCAAGACGGCATGGAGTCTCATATAACTGTCATGTATAACTTCGCATTGAATTAATTTATGCACTAGTCAAGTTGTGGAGAAGAATTTTGACCAATGGAATGAATCATGAGAAAGAAGAAACAGAACCAAAAAAAAAACAAACCCAAAAACAAAAACAAAAGAGAAGCAAAAAAGGCGAGCATGTAGTGTGCCTCAGTCTGTATTCAAACTTCGCTGTTCTTTGTCTCGATGATGATAGCATTCTCCATCGTGAGTCCCCTGGAGTTGTCCTTGCCCCTTAGGTTGCTGAGAAAAGCGCAGTATGTCAGGGTTGGTCCTCACAGAATCCATATATCTGTGGCTGTGCACAACGTTCTCCTGGCTCTGCTCCGCTCACTCAGCATTATGTCGTGTAGGTTTTTCCAGGTTGTTATGAAGTCTGCATCATCCCCATTTCTTATGGCACAATAGTATTCCATCACCTTCATATACCACAGCTTGTTCAGCCATTCCCCAATTGATGGGCATCCCTTTGATTTCCAATTCTTGGCTACCACAAAGAGAGCTGCTATAAATATTTTTGTACATATGGGTCCTTTTCCCACTTGTGTGATTTCTTTGGGATACAACCCTAGAAGTGGTATTGCTGGGTCAAAGGGTATGAACATTTCTATAGCCTTTTGGGCATAGTTCCAAACTGCTCTCCAAAATGGCTGGATCAGCTCACAACTCCACCAGCAATGCAACAATGTTCCAATTTCCCCACATCCTTTCCAGCATTTATCATTCTCCTGATTTGTTATTTTAGCCAATCTGACAGGAGAGATGTGGTATCTAAGAGTTGTTTTGACTTGCATTTCTCTAATCAGTAGTGATCCAGAGCATTTTTCCATATGCCTGTAGATAGCTTTAATTTCTTCCTCTGAAAACTGCCTGTTCATATCCTTTGACCACTTCTCAATTGGGGAATGGCTTGTATTCCTATATATTTGGCTCAGCTCCCTGTATATTTTAGAGATGAGGCCTTTATCAGAGATACTAGTTGCAAAGATTTTCTCCCAATTTTCTGCTTCCCTCCTAATTCTTGTTGCATTGGCTTTTGTTGTACAAAAACATTTCAATTTGACATAATCAAAATTATCCATTTTGCATTTTGTAATGCTCTCTATCTCTTGTTGGGTCATGAATTCTTTATTTTTCCACAAATCTGATAAGTAAACTATTCCTTGCTTTCCCAAATTACTTAGAGTATCAACTTTTACTCCTAAATCATGAACCCATTTTGACTTTATTTTGGTATATGGTGTAAGATATTGGTCTATGCCCAGTTTTTGCCCTACCATTTTCCAATTTTCCCAACAGTTTTTGTGAAATAGTGAATTATTAGCCCAGAAGCTGGCCTCTTTGGGTTTATCAAAGAGTAGATTGCTAAACTTGTTGATTTCACCTACTTGTGTACCTATCCTATTCCACTGATCCACACCCCTGTTTCTTAACCAGTACCAGGCAGTTTTGATGACTGCTGCTGTGTAGTACAGTTTAATATCTGGTGTGGCTAAGCCACCATCTCTAGCATGTCTTTTCATTAATATCCTAGATACTCTAGACCTCTTGTTTTTCCAAATGAATTTTGTTATTATTTTGTCCAGCTCAGTAAAAAAAAAATTTTGGTAGTTCGATTGGTATGGCACTGAATAGATAGATTAATTTAGGTAAAATTGTCATTTTTATTATATTAGCTTGGCCTAACCATGAGCAACTGATATTTCTCCATTTATTTAGATCTGATTTTATTCGCGTGAAAAGTGTGATAGCTTTTATTTTTTCTTCTGAAAACTGCCTGTTCATATCCTTTGACTATTTATCAATTGGGAAATAACTTGTATTCTTATAATTTGATTCAGTCCTCTGTATATTTTAGAAATGAGGCTTTTATCAGCAAAACTGGTCGTAAAAATTCTTTCCCAGTTTTCTGCTTCTCTTCTAATCTTGGTTGCATTGGCTATGTTTGTTCAAAAACTTTTCAATTTAATGTAATGAAAATTTATCCATTTTGCATTTCATGATGTTCTCTGTCTCTTGTTTGGTCACAAATTCCTCCATTCTCCAAAAATCTGACAGATAAACCATCCCTTGCTCTCCTAATTTGCTTATAGTATTAGCCTTTACATCCAAATTGTATACCCATTTGGACTTCCTTTTGGTATATGGTGTAGGTTGCTAGTCTATTCCCAGGTTCTTCCATACTGTTTTCCAGTTTTCCCAGCAGTTTTTGTCAAACAGTGAGTTCTTATCCCACAAGCTAGGGTGTTTGGATTTATCAAATGGTAGATTACTGTAGTTATTGACTACTATATCTCATGTACCTAACTTTTCCCCTCATCCACCCCTCTATTTCTTAGTCACTACCAAGTAGTTTTGATGATTAATGCTTTATTATACAATTTAAGATCTGTTATGGTTAGGACACCTTCCCTATCATTTCTTTTCATTAATTCCCTTGTTCTTCTAACATTTTCTTCTTCTAGATGAATTTTCTTATTATTTTTACTATCCCTATAAAATATTTTTTGGTAGTTAGATTGGTATGGCACTGAATAAGTACATTAATTTATGTAGAATTCTCATTCTTTTAATATTATCTCAGCCTACCCATTAACAACTGATGTTTTTCCAATTATTTAGATCTGACTTTATTTTGTTGAAAAGTGATTTTGTAGTCATGTTCATATAGGTCCTGGGTTTGTTTTGTCAGGTAGACTCCCAAATATTTTATAATATCTACAGTAGCTTTAAATTGAATTTCTCTTTGTATCTCTTGCTGTTGGACTTTCTTAGTAATATATAGAAATGCCATAGATTTACATGGGTTTGTTTTATATCCTGGAACTTTGCCAAAGTTGTTTGTTATTTCAAGTAGTTCTTTACTTGATTCTCTAGTGTTCTCTAAGTATATCATCATGTCACCTGCAAAGAGTGAAAGCTTAGTTTCTTCCTTGCCTATTCTAATTCCTTCATTTTCTTTTTCTTCTCTTATTGCTAAAGCTAACATTTCTATTACAGTATTGAATTACAGTGGTGATAATGGGCATCCTTGTTTCACACCCCAATCTTATTGGAAATGCTTCTAGCTTATCCCCATTACATATAATGCTTACAGATGGTTTTATGTAGATCCTACTTATTTTAAGGAAGGCTCTCTTTATTCCCATGAATTCTAGTGTTTTTAATAGGAATAGATGTAATGTTTGTTCAAAAGCTTTTTCTTCATATATTGAGATTATCCTATAGTTTCTGTTTGTTTTGTTGTTGATATTGTCAATTATGCTGATAGTTTTCCTAATACTGAAACAGCCCTGCACTCATGGTATAAATGCTACCTTATCAAAGTTTTCTTTATTCAATTATTTTTCTTGTGATATTTGGCTGTAATCTTTCTGCTAATATGTCATTTAAAAATTTTGCATCTATATTCATTAGAGAAATTGGTCTATAGTTTTCTTCCTTTGTTTTGACTCTTCCCAGTTTAGGTAGCAGTACCATATTTATATCAAAAAAAGAATTTGATAGGAAAACTTCTTCACTTATTTCCCCTAATAGTACACATAGGGTGGGAATTAATTTTTTTAAAATATTTTATAAAATTCGCTTGTAAATCCATGTGGCCCTGGAGATTTTTTCCTAGGGAGTTTCTTAATGGCTTGTTCAATGTTTTTTTCTGAGATGGGGTTATTTAACTATTTTATTTCCTCTTCCGTTAAGCTGGGCAATTTATATTTTTTAAATAGTTATCTATTTCACTAAAATTGCCAAATTTATGGGCATACAGTTGAGCAAAATAATTTCCAGTTATTGTTCTAATTTCCTCTTCATTGGTGGTGAATTCATTCTTTTCACTTTTGATACTGGTAATTTGGTTTTCTTATTTCTTTTTTTTTAAATCAAATTAAGCCAAGGTTTATCAATTTTATCATTTTTTCGTAAAACCAGCTACTAGTTATATTTATTAGTTCCACAGTTTCTTGAATTTCATATTATTTTTTAAATTATTTATTTAATATTTTTAGTTTTCAGCATTGATTTCCACAAGATTTGTAATTATAAATTTTCTCCCCATTTCTACTCTCCTCCCGCCACTCCAAGATGGCATATATTCTGATTGCCCCATTCCCCAGTCAGGGCTCCCTTCTGTCATCCCACTCACCCCCCATCCCCTTTTTGCTTACTTGCTTGTAGGGCAAGATAAATTTATATGCCCAAGTGCCTGTATATCTTATTTCCCAGTCTCATGCAAAAGCGCCTTTTGTTTTTGAACATCTGCTTTTAAAACTTTGAGTTCCATATTCTCTCCCCTCTTCCCTCCCCACCCACCCTCCCTAAGAAGGCAAGCAATTCAATATAGGCTACCCATGTATCATTATGTAAAACCTTTCCACAATGCTCATGTTGTTAAAGACTAACTATATTTACTCCCTCCTATCCAGTCCCCTTTTATTCAATTTTCTCCCTTGACCCTGGCCCTTTTTGAAAGTGTTTGTTATTGACTACATCCTCACACTGTCTTCCCTTCCTTATAATGCCCCCCCCCCCCCATTCTTATCCCCTTCCTTCTTCTTTCTTGTGAGGTAAGATACCCAATTGAGTGTATGTGTTATTCCCTCCTCAAGTCAAATCTGATGAGAGCAACATTCACTCATTCCCCCTCACCTGCCCCCTTTTCCCTTCCAATGAATTGCTATTTCTTGCTACTTTTACATGACATAATTTACCCCATTCTATCTCTCCTTTTCTCCCTCTCTCAATATATTCCTCTCTCATCCCTTAATGTGATTTTATTTTTTTAGATATCATCCTTTCATATTCAACTCACCTGTGCCCTCTGTGCCTATGTGTGTGTGTGTATGTGTGTATATATATATATATATATATATATATATATATATATAATGTATAAATGTATATATGTATGCATGTATGTGTGTATATTCCCTTAAGCTACCCTAATAGTGAGGTCTCATGAATTACACACATCATCTTTCCATGTAGAATGTAAATAAAACACTTCAACTTTGGTAAGTCCCTTATGATTTCTTTTTCTTGTTTACCTTTACATGCTTCTCTTGATTCTTGTGTTTGAAAGTCAAATTTTCTATTCAGCTCTGATATTTTCACTGAGAAAGCTTGAAAGTCCTCTATTTTACTGAAAATCCATATTTTGCCTTGGAGCATTATACTTAGTTTTGCTGGGTAGGTGATTCTTGGTTTTACTCCCAGCTCCATTGACCTCCAGAATATCATATTCCAAGCCCTTTCATCCCTTAACATAGAAGGTGCTGTATCTTGTGTAATTCTGATTGTGTTTCCACAATAGCTGATTTGTTTCTTTCTGGCTACTTGCAGTATTTTCTCCTTGATCTGGGAGCTCTGGGATTTGGCAACAATATTTCTAGGAGTTTTCTTTTGGGGATCTTTTTCAGGAGGCATAAGGTGGATTCTTTCAATTTCTATTTTACCCTCTGGCTCTAGAATATCAGGGCAATTCTCCCTGGTAATTTCTTGAAAGATGATATCTAGGCTATTTTTTTTATCATGGCTTTCAGGTAGTCCAATTATTTTAAAATTATGTCTCCAGCATCTATTTTCCAGGTCAGTGGTTATTCCAGTGAAATATTTCACATTGTCTTCCATTTTTTCATTCCTTTTGTTCTGTTTGATAATATCTTGATTTCTCATAAAGTAAATAGCTTCCAATTGCTCCAATCTAATTTTTAAGGTAGTATTTTCTTCAGTGGTCTTTTGGACCTCCCTTTCCATTTGGTTCATTCTGCCTTTCAAGGCATTCTTCTCTTTGGCTTTTTGGACCTTTTTTGCCATTTGGCTTAGTCTACTTTTTAAAGTGTTATTTCCTTCAGCATTTTTTTGGGTCTCCTTTAGCAAGTCATTGACTTGTTTTTCATGGTTTTCTTGCATCACTTTCATTTCTCTTCCCAATTTTTCCTCTACTTCTCTTACTTGTTTTTCCAAATCCTTTTTCAGCTCTTCCATGGCCTGAGACCAATTCGTGTGCTTCTTGGAGGCTTTTGATGTAGGTTCTTTGACATTGTTGAGTTCTTCTGGCTGTCTGTTTTGATCTTCTTTGTCACCAAAAAAAGATTCCAAGGTCTGAGTCTGAATCTGAGTCCATTTTCATTGCCTGGACATGTTCCCAGCCAACTACTTGACTCTTGAGCTTTTTGTTGGGTAAGACTGCTTGTAGAGTAGAGAGTACTTTGTGCCAAGCTTGAGGGGCTGTGCTGCTATTTTTAGAGCTAATTCTACACAGCAAGCTCTACCACAAGCTCTCCCCCAAGAACTGCCAACCATGATTGTGGCCCAGATCAAGGCAGGGCAATGCAAGCTTTGCACTCCTGCTCTAATCCACCATTTAATTACTCTGACCAGGTGGGCCTGGGGTCTGAAGCAACTGCATCTGTAGCTCTCAAAGCAGCCTCAGAGCTGCAGCACCTCTGCCACCCCGGGGGTGGTGGCTGACTTCGAACTCCTTTCACTGTCCTAGCAACTTTCCCAGTAACCTTCTCTGTTGTCTTTGGTGGGTTGAGAAGTCTGGTAACTGCCACAGCTTACTGATTCAGGGCACTATGCCTGTTCTGCCCAACTCCCGGTCTGGTTGGTCCTGGCCCAGACCACCCTGGGCTCTGCTCCTCTCTGCTCCCAGCTCCATGTGATAGACCCTTTCCAGCAACCTTCCAGGGTGTCCTGGGCTGGAGTCCTGCTTCCCTTTGTTATTTCATGAGTTCTGCAGCTCTAGCAATTGTTCAGAGGCATTTTATAGGTGTTTGGATGGACCTTGGTGGTGGGGGTGGGGGGAGGTTAAGCAAGTCTCTGCTTTCCAGCCACCATCTTGGCTCTGTCCCCTAATTTCATTTTTATTAATCTGTCCTTTGGATTCCAGTATTTCTCATTTGGTATTTAGTTGAAGAAGTTTAATTTGTTCTTTTTCTAGCTTTTTCAGTTGCATTCCCTGTTCATTGATCTCCCCTTTCTTTATTGTATTCACGTACAAATTTAGAGGTATAAAAGTTCCCCTAAGAACCACTTTTGCTGTACAGCATTAGTTTGGTGTATTGTCTCTTTATTGTTATTCTCTTGAATGAAGTTATTGATTGTGTCTATGACTTGTTGTTTGTCCCACTCATTCTTTAGGATTAGATTATTTAGTTTCCAATTAATTTTCAGGCCATCTTTCCATGGCCCTTTATTACATAAAATTTTTTATTGTATCATGATCTGAAAAGGAAGCATTTAATGTTTCTGCCTTTCTGCATTTCATTGTGAGGTTGCAGAAGAAAACATAGATATGAAAAAAAATCCCCAAGTAAAATAAAGTAAAAAGTATGTTACAATGTGTATTTAACACTATCAGTTTTTTCTTTGAGGATGGATAGCGTTTTTCATCATAAGTCCTTCAGTGTTTTCCTGGATCATTTTGTTGTTGAAAATACCTGAGTCCTTCACAGCTGATCATCTTACAATATTGTGGTTTCTTTGTAAACAATACATTTCACTTCGCATCAAGTCATGCAAGTCTTCCTTGGTTATTCTGAGAGCATCCTGTTCATCATTTCTTATAGTACAAGAGTATTCCACCATAATCACATATCACAACTTGTTTGGTCATTCTGCAATTTATGGATATCCCTCAACTTTATTCTTTACCCCCAGAAAAGGGCTACTATAAATAGTTTTCTATATCTAAGTCCTTTTCCTTTTTGTTTTTTATCTCTTCTGAGATACGACTCTAGTAGTGGTATTGCTAGATGAAAGGATATACTTGATTTTATAACCTTTTTGGCACAGTTCCAATTGCTCTTCAGAATGGTTGAATCTGTTCACAATTCCACCAACAATTCACTAAAGTTTCATTTTTTCCAATAATCTCTCCATAATTTGTCATTTCCCTTTTTTTGTACTGTTAGCCAATCTGGTAGGTATGTGGTAGAATCTCAGAATTGTTTAATTTGGATTTCTCCAGTAAATAATGAGTTAGAATATTTTTTTTTCCATATGGCTATAGACAGCTTTAATTCTTTCATCCAAAAACTTCATATCTTTTGATCATTTTTAATTGGAGAAAGACTGTTATTTTCATAAGTTTGATCCAGTTCTCCATATGTTTCAGAAAAGAGGCCTTTATCAGAGAAACTTGCTTAAAATTTTTTTCACACTTACTATTGAATCTAGTTGTATTCCCCTCCATCCCATCACACCCCCTGTGTTCTATTCTCTTTCTCCTTTCACTCTATCCCTCTTGAAAAATGTTTTGCTTCTAACCCCTCTTCCAATTTGCCCTCCCTTCTATGACCCCATTTCTTTTATCCCCTTACCATCTTACTTTCCAGTAGGGTAAGTAAGATAGATTTCTATACCCAGTTGAGTGTGTATGTTATTCTTTTTTTGAGCCCATTCCGATGAGAATAAGGTTCACTCGCTCCGTCCTGTCTCCCACTCTTTCCCTTCACAGCAAAAGTTTTTTCTTTCCTATTTTATGCGAGATAATTTACCCCATTCTATGTCTCCCTTTTTCTTTCTTTTAGCCCATTTCTATCTCACCCTTTAATTTTGTTTTTTTAGATACCATCCCATCATATTCAATTTACACCTGTGCCCGCTATTTATATGTGATCCTTCTAACTACCCTAATAATGAGAAAGATCTTATGAGTTACAAATATAATATTACCATGTAGGAATGTAAACAGTTTAACCTTATTAAGTCCCTTCTGATTTCCCTTTTCTGCTTACCTATTCATGCTCCTCTTGAGTCTTGTATTTGAAAGTCAAATTTTCTATTCAACTCTGATCTTTTCATCAAGAATGCTTAAAAATCCTCTGTCTCATTGAATATCCAATTTTCCCAAGGAAGGATTATACTAAATTTAGCGGGGCAGGTGATCCTAGCTCTTTTGCCCTCTGGAATATCATATCACAAGCCCTTAGTTACTTTAATCTAGAAGTTTCTAAATCTTTTATTATTGATTCTTTCAATTTCTATTTTTCCATCCGGTTCGAGAATATCAGGGCAGATTTCCTTGATAATTTCTGGAAAGATGATGTCTAAGCTCTTTTTTATCGTGGCTTTCAGGTAGATCAATAATTTCAAGATTATCTCTCCTGCATCTATTTTCCAGTTCAGTTGATTTTTCCAATGGGACATTTCATGTTGCATTTTCATTCTTTTCATTTTATTGTTTCTTCCTTTCTCATAAAGTCATTAACTTTCATTTGCTCCATTGTAATTTTTTTCAGTGAGCTTTGGGACCTACTTTTTCAATTAACTAATTCTGCTTTTTAAGGCATTCTCCTTATTGGCTTTTTGGACCCCTTTTACCATTTGGGCTAGTGTGTTTTTATGGTATTTTCTTAAGTATTTTTTGTGTCTCCTTTACCACACTGTTGATTCATTTTTAATGGTTCTTTTTTTTGCTTCATTCTCACTTTTCTTCCCAATTTTTCCTCTACCTCTCCTATTTCATTTTCAAAATCCTTTTTGAGCTCTTCCAGAGCCTGAGACCAATTAATATTTATCTTGGACTTTGTTCTCTTTTTCTGAGTGTGTGTTTTGATCTTCCCTGTCACCTTAATAACTTTCTATACTCAGAATTTTTTTTTCTTTCTGTTGTTTGCCCACTATCCTGGCTTATTAGTAGTGGAGGAGTTACCCTCCTCATAGTTCCAGGGCAGAAAAGAGAGCTTGTGGTCACTCACAGATTATAGGATGGGCCAGAAGAGTAATAAACACCTCTCCTTAGATTGGTAGTGGATGCTTCTGGAGCTCCCAGCCTACAAAAGTAAAGAGGTCAGAAAGCTGGTTAGAAGGAGATTCCAGGTATCTTGTGGTCACTAACATAGCAGAGAACAGGCCAGAAGAGTAGAAAACATATCTCCTTAGATAATGCAACCTTGGAAGTACTGAAAACTTACAGGTCTCTAGAATTATCCTATCCTATCAATAAACTGCATAAAATCAACTCAAAATTGGAGATTTTTGGGAAGAATTGCTATGCCCAATAATTAAAAGATAAGAGATAAACCAAGCCTCACTTGACAGCAAGGAACATGCCCCCAGCCTCAGGCTCATCCAGTTTTTAACCCTCATATCTGATAATCAGAATAACTGGCATCTAGGCAGCACAAAGAATTTTCCACGTTTGAACCACTCTCTCTTCCTATAGAAGTGCACCCTATTGGTAGTATTATTAACATGATAAACTAATCTATGTTATCATTCCTACTTTTAAAAGCATTAAAATCTACTATGCTATGAATCCATTCCAAACCCTTGTTTCTCTTATATTTGCATATGGCTTAAGTGGCAGCTCCCTATTCCTGTTGGTACACTCTGCTTGCTCATATCCAGACATGTTATTTCTTCCAGATCTGTATGTTTCTTTAGATATGGTTAGGTGGCACAGTATTGGACTTGGAGCCAGTAAGACCTGAGTTACTGTCTGTAACCTACTAGCTGTGTGACTCCAGGGGAAATCACTTAAAGTCAACTTCAGGTTTCTCATCTATAAATGTAGATGATAATAATATCTACCTCACAGGTGTGGTGTAAAGATCAAAAGAGATAAGATAGGCAAACCATTTTACAAACTTAATGTGATATATAAATGCTAGCTATCATCATGATTTAGCCTTCTCATACGTTGTTTCCTTTGGATCCCCTGATCTTTTGTTAACAAACTGTTCTTCATATTAGACTTTTTTCTCTCATACTAAAATATACTGAAGAAAAAAAAAACAATGCATTTATTGTGCTTTGCTTTCTGATGGTGATGTGGTAACTTTGGTATCCTCATGCAGTTGCCCCCTTAAATTAATATTTAATTCCCTCTGTGATCCATTTCCAGCCTCTTTTTCTATTTTTATGTCATACTACTCTCCATACAATCTGCGCTTCATTTATGCTGGACTAAATGAAACATGATCTAAATCTTTCTTCTTATGCTTCTACATGTTCAGAGTCTCATATCTACTACAAATTGCCTGCTCAAAAATGTCTACTGGATTCCTCCTGATTCATAGCTTAACTGAAGTGCTATTCCTCTTATCAAGCTTTTCTTGTTTTCTAGTTGAAATAAATCTTTCTTTTGAATTTTTCCCTCTCTTTTACCTTTATTTCATTTTACTTAGTATTTTGTTTAGTGAGCATAAGACATTCCCACTATATTGTAAATTAATTAAGGGCACAGACAATGTATTACATAGGTATAGATATCTACATAAATATATTATGTATACAAACATGTGTATGGCTATTTTTTTTAAATTTAAATTTATTTATTTAACATATTTAGTTTTCAGCACTGATTTTCACAAGAGTTTGAATTATAAATTTTCTCCCCATTTCTACCCTCCCCCCCACTCCAAGATGGCATATATTCTGGTTGCCCTGTTCCCAGTCAGCCCTCCCCTCTATTATCCCACTTCCCTCCCATCCGCTTTTCCCTTCCTTTCTTGTAGGGCAAGATAGATTTCTATGCCCCATTGCCTGTGTATCTTATTTTCTAGTTTTTTTTTTTGAACATCTGCTTTTTAAAACTTTGAGTTCCAAATTCTTTCCCCACTTCCCTACTTACTCACCTTCCCTAAGAAGTCAAGCAATTCAACAGAGGCCACATGTGTAACATTATGTATAACCATTCCACAATACTCATGTTGTGAAAGACTAACTATATTTTGCTCCTTCCCAACCCATCCCCCTTTATTGAATTTTCTCCCTTGACCCTGTCCCCTTTCCAACGTGTTTGTTTTGGATTGCCTCCAACCCCATCTGCCCTCCCCTCCATCATCTCCCCCCTTTTTTATCTTCATCCCTCTTCTTTCCTGTGGGGTAAGATACCCAATTGGGTATGTATGGTATTCCCTCCTCAGGCCAAATCTGATGAGAGCAAGGTTCACTCATTCCTCCCTCACCTGCCCTCTCCCCTCCTCCCACAGAACTGCTTCCTCTTGCCACCTTTATGAGAGATAATCCACCCCATTCTATCTCTCCCTATCTCCCTCTCTCAGTATGTTCCTCTCTCATCCTTTAATTTGATTTTGTTTCTTTTATATATCTTCCCTTCATCTTCAACTGTGTATGGCTATTTATACACATATAGTGTGCACGTATATACATGTACATAAGTGGAAGTCTATACATGTATATGGGTATGTAAACACATACACTTCCTCACTATATAGGTACGTATACACATATGTTTATATACATTGTGTGTGTGTGTGTGTGTGTGTGTGTGTGTGTGTGTGTGTGTGTATTTTGAGAACCCTACAAAGATAAGAACTGTGCTTCAAGAACCTGGCTTTATCAGCAGCATGGACAGCAATATCTTTTTCCTTATTGTCCATGTAAATTTTGACTAGTGAGCATATTGTATTTCTTATGATTTCTACCCAAACCTTCCATACCTTCTGGTATAGCTATATGAATCATTATGAGATTGAACTGCCAACTTAAGCACATCTGCAAGTTACCATTAGTTCTTTTGAGGCTATTTAGGCATATTGTTTAGTGTAGTTTATATTATTTTCAGAGCTGCCTTGGAAAAGAAAGTATCCATAACTGCTTTCAAATTGAATCATTATTTGTACTGTGCTGATATTATGAGGACATTTTTATCTATCTTGTTAATTTAAAGTTAGGGAATAGGCAATTTTCAGATTTTATTTTCAGATGATAAGCCATAATGGTTCTAAACATCTGAAAATGTAGTTAATGTACCTGTACATGAGTGAATCTTGGTTTAGTGGAAAGGATGTTAGGCTTGGTGTCAAAAGACTAAGATTCAGATTCTAGCTCTTGTTCTCTGAAATTCAATTTCTTCATGTACAAATTGGGAATATTACAACTCAGACTACATAATATTAAGAAAAATAACTACATGAACATAAAATGATATAAATATTTCAATTTATAATTAATTTTAAACTATATAATCAGCAAAAATATTTGACCAAGTATACTGATATCCTCATTCGTCAATTCATATTATTGAGAGGTCTGTGTTCTCATAGGCTATGTTATTGAAAACGTATGAACACTGGACTGTGTTGGTAAGCAAAATGGGCTCCTTAGCACTTAGTTCAACCAAGTGCCCTTGAAGAGTTTGGCTTTTGTTCCCTTTGAGTAATTCAGTGTATTTCATTGAGCTTTACTAGGTGCTAAGCCCCAGACCCAAACCCCTATCAGGTGTAAAACCTATGTGGGTGTGGATTGGTAACTAAGGTGGGGCTCAAGGTGGGGCTAACTCAGGGGAGGGCCTAGTTTACAAATTAGTTTCAATGGTAGGTTTGGGACATCAGAGGTTCTTAGACCACGTGGGTTTAAGTCGCCTCTTTGTTACGATTCTAGGTCATGTAGGTGAATCACATGTGTGACTCACCCCTGACACTGAAAAAGATATAAAACCAGGGGTTGGCCTTCTATTCTTTGGAGCTCTTTCACACAGTAGTGGTGGCATGCATGACTCTGGGCCAGCACTTGTTCTGAGCTCCCGGGATGAACCTAGACGTTGGTAACTATGAATTGTATTGGGTCTCTCTGTTTGTAATTTGTTTAGGGCTCTCACTCGAGATGGTGTTGATGCAGAGACTCTGGGCAGCTGTAGCTAAGGGTGCTCCAGCTTGTAACTCAGATGCTGAGACTTTGTTAAACTCTGGTAACTATGTATTGGGATTTGAATCAGACAAGGTCTGTCTGTTGATGTTTGTAATTTGTATTTGTTCTGAAGTTCAGGGTGCTGGTTTTTTCCCCTGAACTAAGTGAGTGATATTTGTATGCTGAATTAAAGTAAGCTTGTCAACCCCTTCATGTAGCTTTCCTTAGTTAAGCAGATAAAAAGAACCTGTGCTTTTGCAGTGTGCTGACAGCTTTCTGGGTGCTTGCTGTTGGTGGATCTTATACCCCCACAGCAGCTGCTAGCCAGATTGTTGAAACAAATGGCATAGTCGTGGTCAGGATCTGCCTTTAACAGGAAAGCATGGCGTTTTGGGGTACTGGGTTGATTGAATCTTTCCCTGTTTTTGGACTGCTCTTTGTATTTGGGGTGGCTATGGTTCCGTGCAGCCTCAGGATCAACAAAGTCCTGAAGGAAAACAGGCCAGTGGAAGTGCTGGGTGTGGTTTTCCAAGGACCCAGAGCAGGAGATAATCCCTTCTTCCCAGGGCTTAAGCTGTTAAGCCTGGCCCCAGAGGACTGTGCTGAAAGGGTGAATGTCTTGAAATTATATTGTGTATGGAGTTTTGAAACAGGAGTGGAGAACGGCCTTGGAGACTTGGAGAATGGCCTTCCTACAGATTTGGCAGGAGGGGCTGGTGAGAAAAAAGAAGAAGAAGAAGTGGACAGCAGCTGCCGAAATACTGACCCAGACAGAGCAGAAGACTGCCTGCATGAGAACTTTGGAAAGGTGAGAGCAGTGAGCTGCCTTCCAGCTGACTTTGGTGAGGTGAGCACAAAGATGGGGAACCACCTACATCAGTATTGTTGTTGGGGTTGTGTTGGTCTTTCACCCCCACAACAGCTGCTAGCCAGATTGTTGAAACATGGACTTGGAGATATGATTTTTTGCCTTTGTTTTTTCACCCATAAGAGGTTTGAGCAAATCACTTAAGATTTCTGTATTTGAGTTTACTTCTCAAGAAAATGGGGAAATAATACTGATCATACCAATTTCCTGGGTATGTTATAAAGATCTAATAAAAATAATTTTAAAACAATTTGAAAAAAATTAAATAAATGTATACCTATGATTAATTTGCATTATTTATTTTTAATTCTGTTACCAAAATGGCTTCCTTCAATGCCAGCTCTGGAACATGATGTTAATTTTTGCAATTACTATACATGTAAAAATGATTCTGCTTTTTGAGAGATTCCACCCAAAATTCAAACCTTAAAAAAAGCAAAGTTTTTTTTTTCAGGAATCTGTTGTGAAGTGAAAATGCAATATTTCGTAGCAATAATTTGGTAAACTGAATTATTTAAACTAAATGGAAACAAAAACAGAATTTTGACTTAAATTAATGAAATCAAATAGTTACAGGGTCATTTTAATGGGGATTCTAAGTGGATGTTCATTAACTGTTTTGAATGCAGAACATGGAGGTAGTGTAAAGTGAAAGGACCAAGGTTAGGAACCAGGTGAAACTTTTTTGTTCATAATTTAAAGAGAATTTGAATTCAATTTCTCAGATATATCTACACTTTTGAACTAACTTAATTATATAGTACATAAATTAGTTTTGAACATTGTCTGTTGTGCTTTCAAAATAGTTATGACCTCTCAGTGAAGAGTAATTACTGATTTAATAATGTTAAAAAGAAGGGTCTGTATAGAGAATGCTTCCAGATCTATAAACATCATCGTGTGATTAACACTACTGCAATATTTTTTACACATTCTACCATCTAGTTAAATGAGAGATAATTGCCTTGCTTATAAAGCCAATTTACAATCTGTGAACAAATAAGCTACTTGGCTTGGATATAATTTAGACTACATAAGTATACTAAATTTAATATTTTAATGTATTGACACTCCACATGTTTATTAATATCACAAAGGAAGAAACATATTTGTCTGAAATAAAGAACAGTGTAGAAATGAAAACTAAGTAACACCAAATTATGTTGCTGTTCAGTCATTTATGTCATGTACAGTTCTTAGAGACCCCATTTGGGGTTTTCTTGGCAAATATACTGAAGTGGTTTGCAATTTCCTTTTCCAGTTCTTTTTCCAGCTGAGGAACTGTGGCAAATGTGGTTAAGTGACTTGCTCAGGGTCACACAATTAGTAAGTTTCTGATTAAAGATTTAACCTCGGGTCTTCCTGAAACCAGACCAGGTACCTCATACACTGTATCACTCAGCTGCCCCAGTGGTAAATTGAATAAATTTCTAATAGATTGCCTTGGAGGCAAGCAATGTGTGAAAGTATCAGTTTTAAAGACCATACATTTTTCTTTGCTTTTTAAAGTTTTAGGACCTTTAATCATGGTTGCTGTGCCTTCATTTACAATTTTTTAATTTGATCCAAAGCAGGAAAGAATAGCAATTATTTTGAATTGCATGTATAGCATGAAAAAAAATCTGACTGAAGCTTCAAGTCTGATAAAACAAAATGCTACGTATACATATAAAACTCTGTGCTTGGATGGAGAAACCAACAACACCTTTATAGAATGGGGGATACAGGGCTTAAAAGTAGTTCATAGGAAAAATGATCTGAGGCCTCAAAAAGACTCTAAGCCCCAGTAGAGCTTTGTGACATTCAGTCAATTATTCAGTAAATAACCAAGAATTTTAAATATTTGCTATGAGCTAGGCACTATTATCATGCTAGGAACTCCGTATAAAAATAAAAAAAAAATCTCCCCTCAAGTAACTTATGTTCTTTCATAGGAGACAACAAATGCACAGATAACAACAATTGTATATATTTATATATCCATGCTCTTACAATTTTTAGTTTACTTCAAAACTCAGCTCAAGTTCTATTCCCACATGAGTACTTTTCTGATCCTCCCAACTGCTAGTGTCTACCTCTGAAATGTCTTTGTGAATGTGTATAAGTATATAGTTTGTGTCTATGTGTTTATGTATATGATACCTAATATTACATATAACTCAATACCATACGTAGTGTGTGTTCATAATTATATATATGCATAAACATATACTTAATATGCATACATATGCAAAGAACATTCAGAGGGATATATTAGCAGTGGAGAAGATCAGAAAAGCACTCACATTCTGAAGTAAACCAGAAATATTAAGAGGTGGACATAAGGATGCTTGCTTGCAGGCATGGACTAATCTGCGCAAAAACATGAAGATATGAGAAAGAATATTTTTTGTCATTAAAGTGAAAGGTCTAGTCTGATTGGAGCAATGAGTTCTAGACAAAGGGAGTTATGTATAAATAATCTGGGTAAGTAGATAGGAGATAGATCATGAAGTGTTTTAATTTCAGAAATGTGAATTTGTTTTTATTTGATTTCAGTGGTAATAAGGAGCCACTATACTTTAATGCATATGAAAGTGTCAAGGTCAGACTTGTGCTTTAGGTATCACTTTGGGAGCTATGTGAAGAACAGATTCAAGTCAAGAGAGATGTGAAATGTGATACAAAGAGAAAAACTAGAGGGCTCTTTCTATACTCAAAGTGAGGAAAAAATGAGGCTTGAACTAGGATATTCACTGTGTGAATCAAGAGAGTAGAGTTAGAATCTGCAAGGTTTATTAATTAATTAAATATTCATGGTGAGAGAAAACGAGGAATAGAATGTGTCTCTGAGGTAATGAACCTAGGTACTGGAAGGATGATGTTGTATTTGGTTGAATTATGGTTGGTTTTTGAGAAAGGTTTTGGGAGAAAATATTAAATTATATTTTGTTCATTTTGAGTTTGATATTAATATAGGATACCAGTTTGAAATGTTAAATAAGCAGTGGTCAATGTGGTATTGTAATTCAAGAAATTAAATTAGGATTGGTTTTATGTGTGTATGTGTCTAAACATATATAGGTAAGTATGTATGTATTTTTACATGGAAGAGTGGGATCCAGACTATTCAGGAAGAGCTGGGTTCAATTCCAATCTCAGATACTTAAGTGCTATGAAATCCTGGTAAAATCACTTAACCTCTGCGTATCTCAGTTGAATAAATTGAAAAAATAATAAGCATTTGCACTCAAAGGCCTCTAAATCTATGATCTTATGTTAATAATACATTCATACATTTGTGTTTTGTGTGTGAAAGACATATTCAACTAGATGATGGTTGAGGCCAATGGAGCTAGCTAATTCAGTTGAAATGACATTAACCTCCCAATAGAGATTACCTTAGGATACATTAATGGAAATATAGTATCCATCAAAAGAGAGTTAATATTTCTACTCTCTTGACTTGGCAATAACTCATCTGAAATATAGAATATAGTAGTAGTAGATCACTTCTAAATATAGTTTTATAGATATCAATGACAATGTATAAAGAAAAGTAATGATAACTGTAAGTGATGCTATTACTATTACAATTACTACTACTAAGACTTCTACCACTACTACTATAACAGTTACTACTACTACTAGAACTTTTACTCTTCCTCACTCATAATACTCCATTCCACGCCTTCATCAACAATAACGTATGAGGAAACTCCTACCTCTTAATGTTGCCATGAGGATGAAATGAGATAATATTTGTAATGGGTTTTCATCAAGCAAGATATTAACTATAGTTATAGCAATAACACAAATTCAAGGATTTCATTTTATATAGGTCAATTAGTGTGGCTCTGTACCTGAAATTTGCACCAGCTCTCTTAGACTTACATATGTGCTATTCAATTTAATTCAACAAAAGTCTGTGAAGACAGTTTTTTTTTATATCTCTATGCCAGGTGTTAAGGTATGCAAAGATGATAAAGACATGGTCCCTGACTTAAGGAATTAATTATTTAGACATGTAAATATCATGAATCTAAACAAATATTATGTATTATATAACATAACAAATACCTGATAGAGGCAAAAATCAGTTATTATAAGAGATCTCATAAGAAATGGAGTTAGGGAAGTTTCATGGAGGAAGAGGTACCTTATATATACTTTAAAGTATGGTCAGGATTCCATCAGGTAGATATGGGGCCAAGGATGTAGTAGTAGTCTAAGTGTAAGGAAAAGTGTGCCAAGATTTTTAAGGGAAACAGACATATTCAAGGAAAATAGATTTATTCAGCTTATTAGTCATTTAGGTTACGTGAAGAGAACAAATGTGAAGCAAGGTGAGAATGAAAAGATGGAGAGTCTTGAATGCCAAATCAAGGGAGCTGGAAATATATGTACATGTGTATGCATATGTATATATGTGTGTATGTATGAATATGTGTGTATGTATAGATATATGTATATATGCATATGTATATAAATGTATATGTGTATACACACATATATACATATACACACATCTACATGTATATAAATGTATGTGTACATACAATACAGATATATATACACAGATATATACAATATGGATATATGAGTTCATGTGTGTGTATGTATGTATACACACATATACATACCTACATATACATAGGTGTGTATGTGTATCTATATCTACACCTATGTCTCTATCTCTATATCTCTAGCTCTAGCTCTATCTATAACTATAAAGCTATATCTATATATATCTATATCTATATACACTCACACATATGTATGCGATACAGAACTATAGAAGGCTTTCACAAAGAAACTTATATAATCCAAATTTTTGCATCTTATCTTTTTTTAGTTTGCAGTAGATGTGAATGTGGGGCAGTCTAAAGGAAAGAAGTTGGAAGAAGACAGTAGAAGATCAAACTAAGGATAGGAAGTGAGTGGCATGAGGTTAGCAAGTTGGAAAGGAGAAGGGATATGTCTTCCCCTGTGAAAGGAACAAAGAAGGAGTGAAGGTATCAGAGACTGTGTGAGTGTGGATAAAGAGTAAGATCAAGCCCATCAACACACTAAGACAGCCAACTGCAATAAACCAACATGTATTACCTGCCTCTTTTAATGTGCCAGATAGTGCATTGTGTACAATTATGCCTCTCTAATATCTTTGCAAACAGGAGGGCATGTTTTGCTTGCCAGTGCTGCCCAATCCACTTGAGGGAGTCCATTAAAGATGTTGTTATCACAGTCAGTGTTATGATACATTTCTTTGGCAAGGTTATTCATCTCCTCTGTAATTATTTATTCATGTATAGGCTTCTTATATAAATTGCATCATTTATTGCTTTGGGGTTGCCAATTTTGAAGCTCTCTTTTAAAAATCAATAACACCTATCTTCTGAGAGAAGTTCTGAAGGTAGCAAGCTGTGATAGCTTTTGTTATATTTCTCAACATTAATAATGCATGATTATTTATTGAATAATTTAACATGTTATATGATAATTTTTACATTATCCACCTTGTTATTAAAAAGAGAGGACTTGTGTTATAATTTGATTCATGCCAAATGAAGCTATTATACATATGGATATACAATATGTAAGAGGGTGACATTCAATTTTTACGCTCTTCATTAAATAAAAATGTTTCATGCTTATGCCTTGATTTTCAAAAGAAACAATAAAGCTCTTCTCTGCCTAAGACACAGCATATTTACAGAAGGCTTCAAAGTACATTTCCCCAGCTGGTTATGCAAAAGGACATATTCCTGTGCATTAAGGAGAGCCCAAGGAAAAAATAGAGTTTTTTTTTAAAACAACTTTCTTTTCAGCATACACAATAAATGCAAACTTTCCCACAAAATGTATTTTGTTCACCTCATTCAGTTTTTCGTTAGATTTTATTTTTTCTATCTATTCATATTAATTTTCTACTCAGAAGTTTTCACTTCCTCCAATTATCCTTGCGTTTTGATCACCATGTCTCTTTTTATTATTTTTTCCCTTTGTTCATTTTTATTCACATACTTGACTCTATGCTAATTTCCTTCAGGACCCTTGTGGTTCTTTTATAAATTTATAACCTCAACTTCTAAATAGCTTAGAAATACATAATAATCTGTGGAGACATTTTAATTTTTTTAAAAAAGCAGTATGAAATTTTTGATTTTCAAGCAAACTGTATACCATATTTCTTAAATTTCTAAATAAGATAGTTATCTTTGAAATATAGCCTATCTTGACATACACATATATACATATACATACACACATAACACACATGTGCATATATATCTATATACACACATGCATACATGTATACACATAGTTTCTCAGTTTGTTGTTTGTTGTGTCTGACCCTTCATGACACCGTGGAACATTTTCCTTGCTTCTTTGCAAGGATACTGGAGTAGTTTGCCATTTCTTTCTCTAGTGTCACAAAGCCAGAGGAAGTACCTGAGGCTATATTTGAATTCAGGTCTTTCTGACTATAGGCCCAGAACTCTTTCCACTGAGCCACTTAGTGCTCTCTTTCTCCCCACCTCTCTCTTTCTCTCTCTCTCTGTCTCTCTTTCTATAGATAGATATAGAGATAGATAGCAATAGATAGATACAAATTTAGAGATATAGATATGTAGATAGAGATAGAAGTGTATGTGTATATGTACACATATATGAATATAAAGTTATCTTACAATGCTATATTTAAACTAATGTAAATTATGCTTTTGTAATATTTAAATGTGAAGAAAATTTTCTTAGATTCTCTTTCCATAATCTTAGAGTTTGTTTTAGACCAGAGAAGTCATATTATCAGATGATGTAGTCATAAAATTTTTCTCATAGTGATATATGGCATCTTCTATAATGGGACAAATTAAAAGGAAGGTTTAGAGAGGAAATAATAGAAAGCAGAATACAGGATAAAGGGAAGGAGAAGAGGAACTTTACCAAGGAGAAGGGATAGACATTCCCTTCAATTTAACTGTGTAATGAACTATTTACCTTACATTCATATGTTTAGTGTCATCATGAGTATCATGATGAAAACTAACATTTATGTGTCACTACAAGATTTAAAAAGTACATTGTGAAGTTAGATTTCTTAGTTGAACCTCAAAGGATTTCTGCAAGTTGTCATGGAGATGAACCATTTGAGTATAGCAAAAGCTAGACTTTTCACTCAGATGTTTGGTTTAGAAACAACTGTCAATTGAAGGTCCAATATGTAATTTTAGATGTAGAACTAACTATAGTTTGAGGAATAGAGGGTCTTCATCTTTCACTTTGGGTGTGCAAAAAATACACAAAATTGAAAATTTGGTGGAGTTCCCCACAATTTCAAAAAGCATCATACAATTATTCTAAGAAAATGACTGATATATCACATTTTAAACAAGAGTTACAACTATATTTACCCTAAGAGGTCAATGAAACAAATACACAAACCCCCAAAAGGCCCACACATAACATAATATTTGTAGTAGCACTTTTGTTGCAGCAAATACTTTGAAGAAAAAATTGGAAAAAATACATCAATCAATCAATGAACTTTGATTAAGTAGCTACTAAGTGCCAGGCACTGTGCTAATTGCTGGGGGTATAAAAAGAAGCAAAATACAGTTCTTGCCCTCAAGGGACTTATAGTCTAATGCAGGACAACATACAAGCAACTATATACAAAACACACCATATAAAGGGATGGGTAGGAAATTAAGAGAAAGTAGCCATGAGACTAAAGAGGTGTTGGGAAAGGCTTCCTGTGAAAGACTCAATTTTAGTTAGGACTTGAAGGAAGACAGGGAACAGTAGGTGGACTTGAAGATGTTGCATGTTACAGATATGGGGGAAAGCCAAAAAACTGCCAATAGCCAAAAAAAGAAGTCTTTTTCATTGCATAAAAAGATCCTTTGTCACTGCATTTACTTGGAGAGTAAATTATCAGAAGCCTGTAAATGTAGGAAATGATTGCATTATAAAAAGCTTTGAATACCAAAGAGAGCATTTTTAAAATTTGATCCTTTTGGAAATAAAGAGCAACTGAATTTTGTTATACAGTTGAGTAGAAGTGACATGGTCAGACCTGCACTTTAGGAAAATCATTTCACTGTGTGAATTGGAGATGGATTGCAGTGAGGAGAGACTTGAGGCAGTTACACTCACAGCTAAGCTATTAAAATAGTCCAGGAATGAAGTTTTGAAGGCCTATGCCATGATATAGTGGTAGCAGTGTCAGAGGAGAGAAAGCAGCATATTTGAGAAATGTTAAAAAGGTAAAATCAATACACCTTTATATAGGGGCTTAAGATAGTAATGAGTCAAGAACAACTCCTAATTTGTGAGCCTGATGGATTCATATTTCCCTCTATATTAATAGGGACAGTATAAGGAGGGGATGGTTTCAGTGGAAAGATAATGAGTTTATTTTGAACATGTTGAGTTTAAGATGTTTGAAAAGAAGTTGGAAATATGAGATTGGAGATCAGTAGAAAGATTAGTATAGGACAGGTAGATTTTAGAATCATCAGCACAGAGGTGGTCATTAAATCCATGGGACCTGATGATGACGCCATGTAAACTAGTATAGAATGTGAAGCAAAGAGGACTTAGGACAGAACCTTGTGGGACACCTATGGTGGCACAGAGGATAGAGTTTTGAGCTTGGAGTCAGAAAGAATCATCTTCCTGACTTGGAATCTGGCCCCACACACTTACTAGCTGTGTGACCCTGGGCAAATCATCTGTAAAATGAGCTGGAAAAGCAAATAATAAACCACACCAGTGTATTTTCCAAGAAAACACCAAAAGGAGTCATGAAGAATTGGACACAATTGAAAATGAGTGAACAACACCATTTGAATTGTAAGACATAATGAATCTGATGTCTATAAAGAGGGTCAGGAAGACTTAGATTAACAAAAGTAAAATGAAGGAAGTAGAACCAAGAAAAAAATTATATAATAACTACAATATAAAATAGAAAGAACAAATAGAAGAAAACAATAGAAACTGAATGTTGTTAAATTATCGTAACCAAACATGGTAAGAAAGTGATTGAAACCTTCCTCTGACCATAGATCTTCCATATCTGCTCCCCATATTTCCTCAGGGAAGGCCATAAGAGGCCTGACTAGGCCAACTTTCATCTGTCCCAAAGCGACGTCCTCTGAGTCAGAAGACTACCACTTTTTGCTGTGCTCATGTGAGAAGAGGAACAAAACCTTCCTCTGACTGGAGACCTTGCATATTATTCTGCAATTGTCTCCAGCCCCATCTCCAGCTTCCTCTGGAAGATTGGCACCTTCCACTCAATGATGAACATTTATATACCTTGTCATGCCCTACACATCCTAGTGGTTCTGAATCCTTGTAGGTCATCTTCGAACTCATACTTCTTATTTCCCATGCCTTGATTACTTATTCTATCCCCTTGACCTATCCACCTCAAAGTTTCCACCAAACACCACATATTTTCACTTTGCACTCTAGAGTGCTTGTCCCATTGACAGCAAATTTCCCTTTATCCACAATCTTTCTCCCAACCCAGTCCCTCCATCTGCTTTATTTCTCAAACCCAGCTCCCTCAATGACCAGCCTATTTGGCTACCTTTTCCAATACTGGCTCTACCTTCACTCATTGCGCAACACTCACTGATCAAGAAGAGAGAGACAGAATACTCTTTGCTCCTCATTACTACTTCCAGGATATCACTAGACATTAATCACTCAGCAACTTCTAACAGGGGAACTCATAAAACACACATATATCACTGTAGTATTAATGTGATCAAAGATCTTACCCACACATTCAATAGTCCTCAGGTGGGCGTAGGTGGGAAAGCTTGATTATATCTTTGTTTGTAAGTAAGCCTAAAGCTCCTGCTTGCTAGGTGCTAAGCCCGTGTGGCTGTGAAGCCCTCATGACCCTAAGGGGAGTTTCTAAGGCCAGAGTCAATGGTATGTGCACTGAATTCTAGTCAATCATGAATTCAGCCAATCAGAGACCTGAGTTCTAGCCAATCATACATTAGTTAAGACTGTATAAAAGGAGAGCCCAGGATTGGAGCAGAATTGAAGAGAAACAGAATCAAAGAGGAAGAGAGAATTGAAGAGGAATAGAATTTGAAGAGAAGAGAATGGAAGAGGGAACAGAACTGAGAGCAGCAGAACTGAGAGGAAGATATTGAGGAAGCAGATATCAAGAGGGCACTGAAGAACAGATGCTGAGAGAACCAGTGAGGGCAGAACTGCAGAAGAGAGTGCTGAGCAGAGTTAGGATTCATGACCATTAACAGGAAGGCCCTAGCAGGGGGGAAAGTTACAGGATGAGTTGGTTCCTTGCTGTAATACTGTGTTACAATTACCTTGTTACTACACTGAGGTGGGCTTACTAGTTTTGGAACATAGTTGCTACTATATCGAATGGGGAGGGGGATTAGTTCTCTGATTTGATCCTTTGGAGTCTAAATAAATGTTACACTTCCTCTGCCTTCTACATAGAGAGTTTTTCATACTTTGTGATTCTGAACCATTCAGGCATGTTCATGGTCATCTTCGATGTCATGAGTCTTGCCTTACTGATATAATTACCCATTCAAAATCCTGGTAGCTGTTATCTCCAGGACCCCAGGTCTCTCCCCTTCTTTTTTCAGTCACTTATTTGGTTCATAATATTTATTTCTTCCTAAAACCTTGCCCTCATATTCATGAACTTCAACAGACATATTAACTCTCCCTCAAACACCACAACTTCTCAGTGCTTTAATCTACCTTCTCATGACCTATTCCCATCTCACTCACATAGAAAGATTGTTCAACCCTTGATATTGCCATAACCCACAAATGTACCAAATACATACTTGATAATTCTGAAATCTTTGTATTTCATCATAATCTATTACATTTCCCCCTTTCATCTGCCTTTTATAAAACTTGACTTCATCCATATCATGACCTTCAATCCTTTGACATACTATTTCTCTCCCAGCAAGTCACTCCTGCAATAACCACTTTCTTTTCATTTCACCATCTCAATTCCTAGGTGAATCAGTTTAATTCTACACTCTGTACTTCTTTTGTGTTCCTACTCCACCTTATCATATCCTTGCACCCTGATAAGCCCCAGTCTTAGCTGACTCCTACCATCTTCCACCTGCATTCCTGCATGCATGCTGCTGAATGAAGGTATAGAAAAATCTCAGAACCATTCTGATTTTGTCTGCTATGATTTTTTTTCCTCAACAAGGCCCTCATGGTTGCCAAGTATTCCCATTGTACCACCCTTATCAACTCACTCTCTCCCTCTCCACTCTACTAAATCTTTTCATTTCTCCTGAAACTTCTTCATCCACCAATCCTCATATTCCCAGCTGAGAAATTTGCCTCCTAGTGTACAGAAAATATTGGGACCATTTGCTGTAAGCTCCCTCTTCTCTCCTTTTCATGTCATATAAATCACATGCCTTAGGTCATTAACTCCTCATTCACTGATCTCCCATGAAAAGATAGAATTACACTTTACCAAAGCTCGACTTGCACAAGGTATCTAATTTCATCCTATCTCCTGCAACAGATTACTCCCTCTGTCATTCACACCTTATAATTTATTTTAAATCAATACTTGTCTATTGGTTATTGGTAACCCTAACCCTACTACCTATAAACAAATTTGCTTATATTCCCACCATCCTCAAAAATCCCTCACTTGATCCTTTTATACTTGCTAATTATCACCTTTCTGTTCTGCCCTTTCTGAGTAAACAACTTAAAGGCTTTCTACAATAAGTGTCTCCATGTTCTCTCTCCTAACTCTTTTCTTAACCCCGTCCAATTATGCTTCCAACCTCATCATTCCACACAAATTGTTCTCTCCAAAGTTACCAATTAACTCTTAATAGCAAAATCAAATAACTTTTTCTCAATCTTCATTCTTGACCTTTCTGCAGGCATTGTCACTGTTTAACATCTTTGTCTCTTTGATATTCTCTTCTTTCTAGATTTTTGGGGCACAACTCTTTCCTTGTACTCCTACCTATCACACTGATATTTCTCAATCTTTTCTTCTCAATCCTCATCCAGATCATGTTATTAAACTGTAGATATTTCAAAAGGTAGTGTTCTGGGTTCCTCTTCTGTTCTATATTCCTTTACATGATGATATCATCAGCCCCTATAGCTTTAATTGCCATCTCTATGTTAATGATACTCAAATCTATCCACCCTTCCCCAACATCTCTTCTGTTTTCTAATCTCACAACTCCAATGCCTTTCAAATTGTCCTGACCTATATCTGGCCACTGGAACCAGATGGATCCCAAGAGAAAGTGAGGCTTCTGACTTTGTACAGCATCCCTCACTTAAATCTTCTTCACTTGCCCGTCATGGCATCACCTCGTTGATGGCATAGTAGTCTTTGAGAAAGAAAAACAGTAGCTTCTGTGAATAGAAAAGGAGCTGCCCCCTGGAGACCAAACTGTAACTGGCCAGTTGGTCAATGTCTTTCTTTTTCTTTCTTTCTTTCCCTTCCTCCCTCCCTTCTTTCCTTTCCTCCTTCCTTCCTCCCTCCCTCCCTCTCTTTGTTTCTTCCTTCCCTTCCTTCCTTCCTTCCTTCCTTCCTTCCTTCCTTCCTTCCTTCCTTCCTTCCTTCTTTCTTTCTTTCTTTCTTTCTTTCTTTCTTTCTTTCTTTCTTTCTTTCCTTTCTTCCTTTCTTCTTTCCTTCATTTCTTTCTCTGAAACTTTTCATTTTTTTTTCTTTTTACTCTTAAAGATCAGTCTTAAACCCAAATCACTGTGGCTCCATTGATATAACTAATGAATCTCTGGTAAGCTAGTAATTCATTGGGAAATGTAGATCATAACCAATAAACATATAAAATATTAATATATTAAGATTTAACTGTAATTATTCTGAAACAAGTTAATATTGTTATTATTACTAATAAAGGAGAAAAATGATATGGAGAGACATCAAAATGAAACATGTAAGAGTTAATCACAAAACCTCCAGGAATGGAGTCAAATGGTAGAATGGTGAAATCATTCAGCTAAGCCCTCTCAATATTTCTTTCCAAACAACTTTAAAATAACACCTCAAATTCAATTCTGCAGTGACAGAGCTAAGAAAATGTATAAGTGAGACATTTTTCCAAGCCAATACAACTTAGGAGGTAGGAAAAAGAGACCTTACACAGAGATGGAGGATGGCTCAGAGCCCACATGGATGAAACACTAGGGGAAAGGCTAGGTGGTGGTGACAGAAGCAGCAGAAGCTTTGAAGGCTCTCAAGTTAGAGATAGAAGAGGACCTTGCAAGTGACTAGAAAGAAATTAAAGGAGACCCCTGTGTTGGCACTGAATACAGGACCAGATCCTGTTTGGAAATGCCATTGCTTATACCAACTTCTGGGTCATAGCACAAGGGCAGAGCAAATCACTTTCGGTTCAAGAGGAATAAGATGCCCTGAGAAGCAGTATTGATTTCAATCACAAGGCAGCTTGGCCTGAGGAAAATGTCACATATAATCCCAAGGGAGCAGGAGCCTTAAGGAGCAGTATCACTTTATGTCCCTAGGGATCAGGGACCTTGAAGAGCAATACTGATTACAATCCCAAGAGATCAGGTACCCTTTCTGGGTAGGGACCAAAGTAATGACCACATATCACCCACCTTGAAAGCACTGAAAACTAACAAATTCCCACATCTCGCTCTGCAAAACACTAATATAAAATAACTTGAAGTGTGAGACAGTGGTCCCTTGGAATGATGCAAGGAACAGAGCCCAAATTTAACATAACATTTAAAATCAAGATATAAAGTAGAAAAACTGAGCAATTCACAAAGAAAAAGAACCTGACCAGAAAAATTTACTGTGGTGACAGGGAACATCAAGACATAAACTCAGAAGAAGAAAAAGAACTCAAATCAGCTATGTATAGTAATAAAAAGAAAATGTGAATTGGACAGAAGCCCAACAAGAATTCCTGGAAGATGTAAAACTAATTCTCAACTTTAAAAAGATTGGAAAGGAAATATTAGGTGTAGAAAGAAGAGCTAAGTATCAATACACTGAGCATGCAATTAAAAAAAAGTTAGAAAAAGGACAAATTAAAAATCCCCAATTAAATACCAAATTAGAAATTCTGAAAATTAAAGGAAAGATAAATAAAATTAAAATTAAGGAAACTATTGAACTACAAAATAAAACTAAGAGATGGTTTTGTAAAAAAAAAAAAAAAACAACAGTCAAATAGATAAACATTTCGTTAATCGGATTAAAAAGAACACCAAAATAACAGCTTCAAAAATGAAAAGGCTGAAGTCAGCACCAAAGAAGAGGAAATTAAAATAATAATTAGGAACTATTTTGCTCAACTGAATGCCAACAAATCTGACAACATTAGCAAAATGGATGAATAGTTACAAACATATAAATTGTCCTAATTAACAGAAGAGGAAACAAAATAACTATATAACCCCATTTCAGAAAAAGAAATTGAACAAACCATTAATGAACTCCCTTAGAAAAAATCTCCAGGGTCAGATGGATTTACAAGTCAATTCCACCAAACATTTAAAGAACAATTAATTTAAATAGTGTATAAACTACTAAAAAAACAGATGAAGAAGGAATCTTACCAAATTATTTTTATGATACAAACATGGTCTTCATACCTAGAGCAGAAAGGCCAAAATTAGAGAAATAAAGCTATAGATCAATTTCCTTGATGAATATTGATACAATTTTTAAAATAAAATACTAGGAAAGAGATTACATCAACTTATCATGAAGATAATGTATGATGCCAAGATGGGATTTGTACCAGGAATGCTGGACTTGTTCAATATCAGGAAAACTATCAACAGAAATGAACATAAGAACAAAAAAAAAAAAAGAGAAATCATATGATTAGCTCAATGTCTATTGATATTGATTGCATGTGCAGTAAAAGCTCTTGACAAAATACAACCATTCCTGTTAAAAATACTAGAGAGCATAGGAATAAATGGCGTTTTCAATAAGTGATAAGTATCTAAAATCATCAGCAAGCATTATATATGGCAGAAAAGCTAGAAGCATTCCTAATAAGATCAGTGGTGACACTAGGATTTCCATTATCATCACTGTTATTCAATATTGTATTAAAATGTTAGCTTTAACAATAACAGAAGAAAAAATAATTGAAGGAATTAAAATAGGCAATGAAGAAACAAAGCTGTCACTCTGCAGATGATATGATGGTATTCTTAGAGAATCCTAGAGAAACAACTAAAAGACTACTTAAAATATTCAATAATTTTAGCAAAGTTGTAGGATATTAAATAAGCCCGCATAAATCATTGGCATTTATAAATATTACTACCAAAGCCTAGCAGTAAGAGATAGAAAGAGAAATTCCATTTATAACAACTGTAGACAGTACAAAATATTTGGGATTGTACCTGCCAAGATGAACCCAGGAACTATATGATCACAGTTGTAAAACATTTTTTCACACAAATAAAGTCAGATCTAAATAATTGTAAAAATATCATTTGGTTATCAATAGGCTGAGCCAATATAATAAAATGCCCATTCTACCTAAATTAATTTACTTATTCAATGCCATACTAATCAAACTGCCAAAAATTATTTTATAGAGCTATAAAAATAATAAGAAAATTCATCTGGAAGAATAAAAGGTCCAGAATCTCAAGAGAATTAATGAAAAGAAATACAAAGGAAAATGACCTAGCCATACCAGATATAAAACTATATTACAAGAAGAAGAGTCATACATCAGTGGAATAGCTTAGTTACACAAGATGCAGTAGTCAATGTCTATAGTAATCTACTGTTTGATTAAACCAAAGACTCCCACTTTTGACATAAGAACTCACTATTTGACAAAAAATGCCAGGAAAACTAGAAAACAGTACAACAGAAACTTGGCACAGATCAACATCTTACACGTTATACCAAGATGAGGTGAAAATGGGTACATGATTGAAGAATAAATGGTGATGCCGTAAGTAAAGTAGAAGAGTAGGAATCACAAGTGACCAAACAAGAGAAAGAGAACATTATGAAATGTAAAATGGAGAATTTTTATTACATTAAATTAAAAAGGTTTTACTCAAAGAAAGCCTATATAACGAAGAATAGAAGGGAAGCAAGAAGCTGGGAAACAATTTTTTTATAGCCAGTGTCTCTGATAAAGGCCTCATTTCTAAAATATATAGAGAACTGTGTTAAATTTATGAGTATAAAAGTGATTCCACTAATTGATAAGTTGTCAAAGGTTATGAATAGGCAGTTTTCAGAAAAAGAAATTAAAACTATCTGTAGTCATATGAAAAATGCTCTAAATCAATATTGATTAGAAAAATGCAAATTCATACAACTCCAAGGTACCACACCACACCTAGTAGATTGGCTAATGTGACAAAACAGGAAAATGATAAATGTTGGAGAAGATATGGGGAAATTGGAACACTAATGCATTGTTTGTGGAGTTGCGAATTGATCCAACCATTCTGGAGAACATCTTGGAATTACACACAAAGGGTTATAAAACTGTGAATTCCCTTTGATCCAGTAACACCACTTCCAGGTCTTTATATCAACGAGGGGAATTCATGAATTGGGGAAGTGTGTAGCTAACCTGCATATGCTTAAAACAATATAAATTCATATGGAAACCTCTATGAATTTGAATACTAGAATATATTACTTTTTTATGACATTAATGCTTATCAAATCCAATTTCTGCTAGAGAAGTAAGCCTACCACAGGACTTAACATTAGATATAAATAGAAAATGGGAATGCAGTGGACTCAAGATGACTGTGAAACCATTATTTTTGACAGATGCTCAAGAAAGCAAAGATATTGGAGGTTAAATTGGTCTTCTTTGATTGGCTCATTGCGTATTGGTGCTATCAACTTATAGTAAAAAGTTATGTGTAAAGATCACATACACAAAATTTTATGTCTATATCTATTTCTATATCTATCTGTCATCTATCTATCTAGTCTTCTGGGAGCCAAGATGGTGATGTAAGAAGTAAATTGCTCTCACTCTTCCTTTTTGACCTCTAAAATCCCCAGAAAATGTTGCCCAGGAAAAAGCCTGGATGAGTGGAACCAACAGAAAGATGATGTGGAGCAGTCTTTTAATCTGAGAAATTTGAAGGTTCAGCAAGAAACATAGATTTCATTAAGGCAAAAGAGAGTGCATTCCAGTAACAAAGTCCCTGGACTCCAGCATAAAAAAAAATGGGATAGTGCCCTCTGCCCTCCAGCAAGAATGTTCAACTTTAAAAGACAGAAAATAGGCAAACAAAATAAGCAAAAAGAAAAGAACATTGAACTTAGGGAACTAACACAAGGAAAGGTAAGTTCAAAACACAAACTCAGAAGAGGACAACGTTGTCAACATACTCACATCTGAAACCTCAAAGGGCAATAGGAAATGTTCCTAAGTCCAAAAAGTATTCTCAGAGGAGTTCAAGAAGGATTTTAAAACTCAAATAAGAGAGGTAGAAGAAAAACTGGGGCAGGGAATGGAGAGAAGAGTAAGAGACAGTTGGAAGTTTGGACAATGGACAAAAATTGACTGAACAAAATGACTCCTTAAAAGAAAAACAATTGGCTGAAAGGAAAAGGAGGTACAAAAATTCAATGAAGAGAAAATCTCCTAAAAAGTAGAATTGGCCAAATGGAAAAAAGAATTACAAAAGGTAACTGAAGAAAACAATTCATTAAAAATCAGCATTAGGCAAATGGAATGAATGACTCTGTAAGGCATCAAGAAAAAAAAACAAAATCAAAGGAATGAAAAAAATAGAAGAAAATTTAAAATGACTCATTGAAAAAAAAACTGACTTGGAAAATAGATCTAGGAGACATAACTTAAGAATTCTTGGTCTACCTGAATGTCCTGATTAACAAAAAAAGAACCTGGACAGCATCTTTCAAGAATTTATCAAGGAACACTCCCCTGAGGTCCTAGAATCCGAGGGCCAAATAGTTGTTGAAAGACTCTACCAATCACCTCTTGAAAGAGATTCCAAAAGGAAAATTCCAAGGAATATTACAGCCAAACTTCCTGAATTATCAGAGCAAGGAGAAAATATTGCAAGCAGCCAGAAATAAACACTTAAATATGGAACCACAGTCAGTTTTATGCAGAATCTAACAGTTTCTACATTAAAGGATCAGAGAGCTTGGCCTATGCTATTCTGGAAGACAAAGGGGCTTGGATTACAACTAAGAATCAAGTAACCAGCAAAACTAAGTATAATGTTTCAGGGAAAAAGGCGGCCATTCAATGAAATAGGGGACTTCCAAATCTTTCCAATGAAAAAACCATGCCTGAACAAGTTGTAGTATATGAACATAATGTAATACCATTGTTCCATGAGGAATGATGAGTAGGCCGACTTAAGAAGAACCTGGAAAGAGTTTAATGCTGAATGAAGTGGTGCTGAATGAAGTGAGCCCAACCAGGATAACATTGTACACAGTAACAGCAACGTTGTGTGATGACCACCATTGATAGACTTAGCTCTTCTCAGCAATGCAATGAACTATGACAATTCCAAGACTCATGGAAAATGCTATCCACATCCAGGGCAAGAACCATGGAGTCCGAATGCAGATTGAAGAAAAGTATTTTCTCTCTTTTTTTATTTTGTTCTAATTGTTCTTCACAACATGACTAATGTGGAAATATGTTTAATGTGATTATATATGTATGCTCTATATCAGATTGCATGTTGTCTTGTGAAGGGAGTGTGAATGAGGGGGAGAAAATTTAAAACTGACAATCTTATATAAGTAAATGTTGAAAACAAAAACTAAGTAAATAAATACTTAAAGTGTAAAATTCTATATACATAGATACCCACAAATATATGTGGGTATGTATGTATATATATGTATCTGTATTGGGAGAGAGAGAGAGAGAGAGAGAGAGAGAGAGAGAGAGAGAGAGAGAGAGAGAGAGAGAGAGAGAGAGAGAGAGAGAGAGAGATAAATGTGACATTAAGGCTGTGGGGCAAAATATCAAAGCAAAATACCTAAAGTAAACATGAATTATTGTGAAAGCCTCTCTTGGGAATTATGGTGAGACTGGATCCTCTTAGTCACTTATATCTGACCCTGAAAAATCCTAGGAGAATAATTACTTTGTAGAGTATGAGCTCTATTATCTGGGGGATTTCTAAAATACAAATAGATTTGCATTCTCTACTTCTTGTGGTTTTATAAGGATCCTTTGCCAAGAAAACTATTTAATAACTCTGATAGATGGAGACAGTAATATCATCTAAATGAATTGGCTACTCTGAATCTAGTATTTTAATACTAATATAAATATAGCTCATCACTTTGAGGACCAGCCCATGTAAACCTCATATGCCGCCTTCAGCATTCGCTCCTTAAAGAAATAATGAAAGTGAAATACTTGTCAAAAACAGGCTTCCACTTATCAGTAATAAGTGCTGCCCCCAAATTGAGAATTATCTGAGTGAATTATATTAATGTAATTGACTCTTCTCATGCCGATAAAATGACAGATATCACAGATTTGAAGAAGTCTTAGAAGACTTGTATGAACTGATGCTGAGTATAGTGAGTAGAACTAGGATAACAATTCATATAATTACCACAATAATGTATAGCAAAAATAACTATGAATGACCTTGGAACACTGATAAATTCAGTACCTAATTAGTGAAAGACCTAGGGGAACAAACATTGATTTAGGCTTTCTGTGTTCCAAGAAATATGAGAAATGCCTTTTACAAATATTAGATTCTCACAACAACTCTGTGCAATTGGTACTGTTATCACCCCCATATTAGCTTTGAGGAAACTGAGGCAAATAGAAGTTAGCTGACTTTTCCAAGGTCAAAAACCTAATATTTGTCTCAGGCTATATTTGAGGTGAGATTTTCCTCACTCCATGCTCAGTTCTCTATTCATTGTACCAACTCTCTTTGCCTCTATGAAAATAATTTATACTTCTTGGTACATTAGTAATACCTTGAAGATTCTCAATGAAAAAATATATTTTCAAATATAGCTAATGCATCATTTTGTTTTGCTTGAAACACAAATTTGTTGCTAGGAAGATCTTCCATTGCAGGTTGGATGAATTGAAAGGTATAATTAACTATGGGAAAAAAGGAAGAGGAAGAAAATAATGTCAATGAAACACTATCACCAACCTTTTCAATAAAGCAAAGAAATATTCAGAAGGCAATATAGACGATCAGGTACATTTTATAATTAACATGTTGAATTGGTTATACACTATAAATCCAAACTGTACATACCAGAAGTTTTAGGTTTACAATATTTCTGGCTTTCTTTGTATTTTGAAACATTCATGCTGCTGTTATTTTAAAAGTTTATAAAAAGAAAATATTTTAGCACAATTTGGGCCAATAGTGATTAATTCCACTGCAAGTTGGGTAATCCAGGAAAGTTTCATGGAGAAAGTGGCATCTGAGTTTGGTGTTAGAGGAAAGAAATGATTTCCATAGTTAGTATTGAGTGAAAGTATATTGCAATAAGCATAGGAAATAATTTCAAAGCCTACACACCAATGACAGGGGCAGAGACAAGATGGTAGATTAGAGGTAACCAGCAGAACTCTTAATATTCCCCTCCAAATATGTTTAAAATAATTGCTAAAATCAATTTTTGAATTGGCAGAGCCAATAAAACAGACTAAGCCAAATGGCCCATTGCTAGTCATCTTGACTCTTGCCTTGCCACTGGACAACAATTTAGAACTATGCCCAAAGGTCTATAAAACCATGCATACCCTTTGACCCAGTGATACTACTACAAGATCTGTATCACAGAGAGATAAAAAAAAACAAAAAGGAAGGTGGACCTATATGTAAATAACTATCTATAGCAGCTCATTTACTGATGACAAATAATTTGAAACTGATGGGACATCCATAAATTGAGGAATGGCTGACTGAGTATATAACAGTGATGGGACAATATTGTCCTGTAAGAACTGATAAGCATGATACTCTTAGGAAAACATATTTTTCTTACAAGAACTAATTAAAAGTGAATTAATACAACCAGGAGAACATTGTACACAGTAACATCAATATTGCACAATGATCAACAGTGAATGACTTAGCTATTCTCAGCAATACAAAGATCCAAGTCAATTCCAAAGGACTTTTGATGAAAAGTGCTATCCATCTTTAGAAAAATAATTTATTGAGTACGAATGCAGATTGAAGCATTGTGGTTTTATTTTTACTTTATATTAATTGGAAGGAGGTTTTGTGTTTTCTTTTACAACTGAATTAACAAGAAAACATGTTTTTGATGATTTTATATGTATAATCTCTATTTAATCTGCTATTCTCAATGATAAGAGAAGGAAGGAAGGGGGAGAGAACTGGGAATTCAAAATTTAAAAAACAATGAAAGTTTAAAATTATTTTTACTTTTAATTCAGGAAAATGAAATATTAAGTAAATATACATTTTTAAAAAGGACCTTAGACAATGAAGTGATATCAAAATATTTTGCATCAAGTTTCTCTAATAAAGGCCCTATTTAGTAATTATATAGAGAGTTAAGTCAAATTTATAAAAAAAATATAGAGCCATGCCCCATATGATAGATGATGAAAGGATATAAACAGTTTTTAGAAAAAGAAATTATAGCTATCTTTAGTCACATAAAATGTTTTAAATCACTACTGATTAGAGAAAGACAAATTAAAGCAACTCTGAGGTACCACCTTATACCTTTCAGAAATGATAAAATAGTATTCTAATGAACTGTTGGTGCAACAGTTCTATAAGGCAATTTTGAACTGGGCTCAAAGGTGTCTAAAACAGTACTTACCCTTTGACCCAGCAATACCAGTAGTAGATCTATATGTCAAAGGGATAAAAGAGAAAGAAAAATGACATATCTACAGAAATGTTTATTGCAACTCTTTTTTTGTTGGCAAAACAAAGGAAATTGAGGGGATAGCTGAACAAGTGATAGAAATGATTGTGTTAAATCATGAGGAATTATCAGAAAAATATGATAAGACTGTTATTAACTTTTGTGTGAGGTGAGAAGAACTGGGAGATCATTGTACAATGTTGTAATTGTGATCAACTGTGAAAGACTTGGATACTCTCATCAATGCAATGATTCAAAACAGTTCCAAAGGATTCATGATGAAAAACATGTTATCCAAATCTAAGAAGAGAATTGATGAACTCTGAGTGCAAATTGAAGTATTATTTTCTCACTTTATTTTGCTTTCTTTGAGATATGGCTAATATGAAAATATGTTTTGTTTAATTTAGCATACATAATCTGGGGGTGCAATTAGTATTTTTTCCAATGACATGTCAAAATAATTTTCAACATTCATTTTTATAAGAGTTTGAGAGTCAATTTTTTTCTGTCTTCCTTCAATCCCTCATCCCTTAGATGGCAAGCAACTTAATACAGGTTATATTCATGTGAAATCAGGTATACTTATTTCCACATTAGTCATGTGGTAAAAGAAGAAACAGAACAAAAGGGAAAAGCCACAACACCCCCCCCAATGAAAAAATGGATAATACTATACTCCAATCTGCATCGAGACTCCATAGTTCTTTCTCCAGATGTGGACAGCATTTTTCATCATGAGTCTTTTAGAACTGTCTTATATTATTACATTGTTGAGAAGAGTTAGGTCAATCATAGTTGATAATTGCACAATCTTGCTGTTACTATATGCAATGTTCTCCTGGTTCTGCTCACTTAACCCAGCATCTGTTCATGTAAGTCTTTCAAAGTTTTTTTTTTTTTCCTGAAATCCACCTGCTCATCATTTCTTGTAGAATGATAGTATCCCATTACATCCATATACCACAACCTGTTCAGCAACTCCCTAACTAATGGGCATCTACTCTGTTTCCAGTTTTTGGCCACCACAAAAAGAGCTGCTATAAATATTTTTGTACATACAGGTCCTTTTCCCTTCTTTATGATTACTTTAAAAATACAGACGAAGTCATAGTATTGCCGGATCAAATGGTATGCAGTTCGATTGCCCTTTGGGCATAGTTCCAAATACCACTCCAGAATGGTTGGATCAGTCCATAATTCCACCAACAATGCATTAGTGCTTCAATTTTACCACATCTTTTCCAATATTTATCATTTTCCAATTTTGTCATGTTAAACAAACTGTTAAGTGTGGTGTGGTAGCTCCAAGTTTTTTTTTTAATTTGTAAGTATATATAGTAGATATTGTCTACACTCTCAGGGGTATGAGAAGGGTGGGAGAAAGGGAGAGAATATAGAACTCAAAATTTAAAATATATATAAAAGTAAATAGATAATAAAAAAATTAAAAGATTTAAAAAGTACACAACTGTGTGGCATAAAATGGTGGGACATTCTTGTTGGATTGTAATTTATGGCATGTAATGTAGGAATGATATGACAACTACCTAGAGACATTTGTCCATTTTTAAATTTAAGAATCAATGTTATTCAGGATATATTTTATTTCATAGGCAACATGAGTGGGAGAAGTTCTTAAATATCATTTTGTATGATCTTTACAGATAATTGCTACTATGGATTTTGATATTGAATTAAATTAAAATACAGCCTCAATTAAATCTTTTAACATTTTGAATAGAAAAAAATATATTTTGTTATTCCATATAAATGTCAGTTATTATTTTTATTATTTTCTTTAATATACAAAATAATGCTTGTTTAAACTTAAGAACAGATATTACATGTAATGGAAAAAAGTTAAAGGCCTTCCCAATAGAATCAGAGGTAAGATGAAGATGTTTATCATTGCCACTCCTATTAACATAGTGCTAAAACCTCTAGCTGTGATAATGATAAAAAAGGAGATGAAGGAATAAACAATAAAAACCCAAATTATTGCTTTTTTAAGGTGATTTAATAATATATTTGGAGAAACTTGACTAGAGGGTCAACTTAAAATAATTTAGCAAAACTATAGGACATAATATCATCAGATTACTATCAGGATATAATAAATAATAAGATTCCTATATATAACCAACAAAATATAGAAAGGGAAATTCCATTCGGAGCAATTGCAGAAGCTACAAAATACTTGGGAGTGTATCTATCAAGATGCATTATTCAGTATAACTGCAGAAATTCAGACCTAAATGATTGGAGAAGCACTAACCACACTTGGGTAAGTCCAGCCAATATAGCAAAAATGATAATATTATTCAAATCAATCCATCCATTCAGTGTTGTCCCAGATTCTCAAAAGGATAATGAAATTCATATGAAGTATCAAAAGGTCAAGATTCTCAAAGGTATTGATGAAAATTAAAAGTGAGAAAGAAGAGGATCTATCAGTAACAAATTTTAAATTATAGTAAAAAGGAGTAATAATTTGGTAATTTTATTAAATTAAGATTCTTTATTTTTAGTATCCAACAATGGTTCTGAATGTTTTTGAGCTCCAGATTTTCTACCCCTCCTTCCCACCCCCCAAACCCCTAAGGCAGCATAGAATCCAATACATCTTCTACACATACCTTCTTATTAAACTTGTTTACACAATACTCAAGTTGTGAAGAAGAATCATGACCAATGTAGTGAATCATGAGAAAGAAGAAACAAAAACAAAAAAAAACAGAAGAAAATAAAAAAGAAGAGAGCAAATAGTTTGCCTCAATCTGCATTCTGACTTCATAGTTCTTTCTCTGGATGTAGATAGCTCTTTCCATCATGAGTCCTTTGGAGTTGTCTTTGAACCTTGTATTGCTGAGAAGAGCCAAGTCTATCAAAGTTAGTCATCATGGGATAAATAAAACTATGGTTTCTACAATGTTCCCCTGGTTCTGCTCTGCTCACTCAGCATCATATCATGTAGGTCTTTCCAGGTTATTACGAAGTCCCTATCTTCACCATTTCTTATAGCACAATAGTATTCCATTAAATTAATATACCACAAGTTGTTTAGCCATTCCCTTATTGATGGGCATCCCCTTGATTTCCAATTGTTTGCCACCATAAAAAGAGGTACTATAAATATTTTTGTACATATGGGCCCCTTTCTCACTTGTGTGATCTCTTTGTGATACAGCTCTAGAAGTGGTATTGCAGGGACAAAGGGTATGCACATTTTTATAGCCCCTTGGACGTAGTTCCAAGCTGCTCCCCAGTATGGCTGGATCAGTTCACAATTCCATCAAAAATGTAACAGTGTTCCAATTTTCCCTCATCCTCTCTAGCATTTATCATTTTCTTGTTTTGTCATGTTAGCCAATCTGACAGGAGAGATGTGGTACCTAAGAGTTGTTTTGATTTGCATGTCTCTACTCAGTAGTGATTTAGAACATTTTTTCATATGACTATAGATATCTTTAATTTCTTCCTCTGAGAACTTCCAGTTCATATATTTGACCATTTATTCATTGGAGAATGACTTGTATTCCTATAAATTTGGCTCAGTTCCCTGAATATTCCATACATGAGCCACTTATCAGAGACACTAGTTGTAAATATTTTCTCCCAATTTTTTTTGGTTCCTGCCTAATCTTTGCTGCATTGGCTTTGTTTATACAAAACCTTCTCAATTTAACATAATCAAAATTGCCAATTTTGCATTTTGTAATGCCTTCCATCTCTTGTTGGGTCATAAATTCTTCCCCTTCCCATTAATTTGACAGGTTAACTATTCCTTGCTCTCCCAAATTGCTTATATTATTAGCCTTTATTCCTAAAACATGAATCCATTTTGATTTTATTTTGGTATTTTGGTATATTGTGTAAGTTACTGGTCTATGCCCATTTTCTGCCACACCAAATTTCTCTGCAGGTTTTGTGTAATAGTTGGCTCTTAGCCCAGAAGCTGGGTTTATCTAAGTGTAGATTTGCTATAGTCGTTGACTACTGCAACTTGTGTACTTAACCTATTTCACTGTTCCACCACTCTGCTTCTTAGCCAGTACCAAATAGTTTGATGATTGCTGCTTTATAGTACAGTTTAATACCTGGTATGACTATGTCACCTTCCCTAGCATTTCTTTTCATTATTTCCCTTGATTTTCTAGACCTTTTTTCTTCCAGATGAATTTTGTTATTATTTTATCCAGTTCTGCAAAATAATATTTTGGTAGTTCAATTTTTATGGCACTGAATAAGTAAATTAATTTAGGTAAATTTGTCATTTTCATTATATTAGCTCAGCCTAACCATGGGCAACTTATGTTTTTCCATTTGTTTAGATCTGACTTTATTTGTGTGAGAAGTGATTCAAAATTGTGTTCATATAGGCCCTGGGTTTGTCTTGGGAGACAGACTTCCAAATATTTTATAGTGCCTACAGTAACTTTAAATGGAATTTCTCTTTCTAACTCTTGCTGTTGGGCTTTGTTAGTAATGTATAGGAATGCTGAAGATTTATGTGGGTTTATTTTATATCCTGCAACTTTACTAAAGTTGTTTATTATTTCAAGTAGTTTTTTTTTCCTTGATCCTCTAAGATTCTCTTGGTAAACTGTGATATCATCTGCAAAGAGAGTGATAACTGAGTTTCTTCTTTGACTATTCTATTTCCTTCAATTTCTATTTCTTCTCTTATTGCCATAGCTAACAGTTTTAGTACCAAATTGAATAGTAGGGGTGACAATGGACATCCTTATTTCACCCCTGATCTTATTGAGAAAGGATCTAGCTTATCCCCATTACATACAATGCTGGCTGATGGTTTTAGGTAAATGCTACTTATAATTTTAAGGAAGACTCCATTTATTCCTATGCTGTCTAGTGTTTTAATAGGAATGGAAGTTATATGTTGTCAAAAGCTTTGACATAATCACAGGGTTTCTGCTACTTTTGTTGTTGATATGATTATTTATGCTGATAGTTTTCCCAATATTGAACCAGCCTTGCATTCCTGGAATAAATCCTACCTGGTCATAATGTATTATTCTCTTAATAACTTGCTGAAATCTTTTTGCCAATATTTTATTTAAAATTTTCGCATCAATATTCATTTTGGAAATTGGTGTATAGTTTTCTTTCTCTATTTTTACTGTTCCTGGCTTGGGGATTAATATCATATTTGGGTCATAAAAACTTTGGTAGGACTCCTTCTTCACCTATTTTCCTAAATAGCCTATAAAGTATGGGAATTACTTGTTCTTTAAACGTTTGAGAGAATTCACATGTAAAATCATCTGTCCCCGGAAATTTTCTCTTAGGGAGCTCATTGATGTCTTGCTCAACTTCTTTTTCTGAGAGAGGGTTATTTGGGTATTTTACTTCCTCTTCTGTTAACCTAGGGAATTAATATTTTTGTACATATTCATCCAATTCCCTAAAGTTGTCAAATTTATGGGCATTCAATTAGGCAAAATAATTCCTAATTATTGTTTTAATTTCCTCTTCATTGGAGGGGAATTCACCCTTTTCGTTTTTGATACTGGAAATTTGGTTTTCTTCTTTCATCTTTTTTTAAATTAAATTGACCAAAGGTTTATCAATTTTATTGTTTTTTTTTTTCACAAAACCAGCTCTTAGTTTTATTTATTAATTTAAAAGTGTTCTTGATTTCAATTTTATTAATCTCTGCTTTGGTTTTCAGTATTTCTAATTTTTATTTAATTGGGGATTTTCAGTTTGTTATTTTTCTAGCTTTTTCAGTTACATGCCCAATTCATTGATCTCCTTTTTATCTATTTTATTCATGTAAGCATTTAGAGATATAAAACTTCTCCTAAGAACTGTTTTGCTGCATCCCAAAAGTTTTTATATGTTATCTTATTATTGTCATTCTCTTGAATGAATTTATTAATTGCTTCTATGGATTGTTTTTTGGCTCACTCATTCTTTAGATTTAGATTATTTAGTTTCCAATTAATTTTTCGTTTATTTTTCCATGGTCTTTTACTACAAATAATTTTTATTGCATCACGATCTGAAAAAAAGGTGCTTTGATTATTTCTGCCTTTCTGCCCTGGATTTTGAAGTTTTTATGCCCTAATACATGGTCAGTTTTTGAGTATGTACCATGTACTGCTGAGAAAATAAAGTATATTCCTTTTTATCCCCATTCAATTTTCTCCAGAGCTCTATCATATCTGACTTTTCAACAATTCTATTCACCTTCTTAACGTCTTTGTTTTTTTATTTTCATGTTAGATTTATCAAGTTCAGTGAGAGGGAGGTTGAGGTCCCCCACTATTATAGTTTTGCTGTCTATTTCTTCCAGTAACTCCCTTAACTTCTCCTGTAAGAATCTGCATGATATACCACTTGCTCTATATATGTTAAATAATTATATGGCCTCATTGTCTATGGTGCCTTTTAGCAGTGTATAGTGCCCTTCCTTATCTCTTTTAATTAGAACTATCTTTGCTTTTGTTTTGTCTGAAATTATGATTACTATGCCTGTTTTTTTTTTACTTTAGCTGAAGCACAATATATTCTACTCCAGTCTTTTACCTTTACCATGTGTGTATCCCTCTGTTCCAAATGTGTTTCTTGTAAACAACATATTGTAGGATTATAGTTTTTAATCCATTCTGCTACTTGCTTCTGTTTTGTGGGAGAGGTCATCCCATTCACATTCACAGTTATGATTACTATCTGTGTCTTTTTCTTCATCCTATTTGCCCCCTGTTTATGCTTTTCTTTCTCCCTTCTCCCTTCCCACTCCTCAAAAGAGTTTTGCTTTTGACCACCACCTTCCTCAGTTTATCCTCCCTCTTGATTTTCCTCCCACATCTCAACTTTTTTCCTTGCTACTTCTTCCCTCCCTTCTGACCTCCACCTCCCTTTTCTTTCCCTTTTCCCCTCCTACTGCCTGTAGGACAAGTTTGATTTCTATACTTGCCAGAATATGTTATTCGCTTCTTGATCCAAAGCCAATGAGAGTAAAGCTCAAATACTGCTCTTCTCCCTCCTTTCTTTCCTTCTAATATAAAATGTTTATGTGTCTCTTCCTTTGATGTAATTTACCCTTTTCTCCTACCTCCTTACCTCTTCTCTAAGAACTATCCTTTAATATCTCCTAATTATTTTTTGTCATTATATTGCTTATTTTATAATGACATGCACGTTCTATGTATATCCCTTTCAATTATCACAATAACTGTATTATTCTCAAGATTGACATAAATATCTAAAACATATGTAAAACAACATAATTTTGTAGAAGGATGTACACCTTATTGATTAACAAGGGTTTTTCCCCATTTACCTTTTTATGTCTCCCTTGAGTTTTCTATTTGAGGATCAAATTTTCCATTCAGCTCTGGCCTTTTCAGCAGGAAGGTCTGGAATTACCTTATTTCATTGAATATCTATCTCCTTGACTGAAAAATTATGCTCAGTTTTGCTGGGTAGTTGACCCTTGGTTGTAGTCCAAGTTCCTTTGCCTTTTGGAATATCATATTCCAATTTCTCCTATGATTTGATGTAGAAGCTGAAAGATCCTGCATGATCCTGACTGCAGCTCAATGATATTTGAATTGTTTCTTTCTGGCTGATTGCAATATTTTCTCCTTGATCTGATAATTCTTGAATTTGGCTATAATGTTTCTTGGAGTTTTCAATTTGGGATTTCTTTCAGGGGGTGTTTAGTCGATTCTTTCAATGACTATTTTGCCCTCTGGTACTAGGACCTCAGAGAAGTTGTCTTTCATGATTTTTGGAAGATATTTTCCAGTCTCTTTTTTTCATTATGGCTTTCTGGTAGACCAATAATTCTTAGTTTGTCTCTCCTGGATCTACTTTCCAGGTCAATTGCTTTTCCAATTAGAAATTTCATGTTTTCTTCTAATTTTTCATTCTTTAGATTTTGTTTGATTGACTCTTGATGCCTCATAGAGTCATTAGCTTCTGCTTCCTCAATTCTAATTTTTAATGAATTTTCCTCATTTTGCTTCTGGGCCTCCATTTGCATTTGGTTGATTTTACTTTTCAATGAGACATTTTCTCCATTTATATTCTGAATCTCCTTTAACAATTTGCCTATTTTACTTTTTAAAGATTTGTTTTCATTAGTGATTTTTTCCATTCTTTCTTTAACCTCTTTAATTTGGTTTTTAAAGTCCTCCTTGAATTCTTCCAGGAATGCGTTTTGGCCTTGAGACCAGTTCACATTCCCTTTTGGGGTTTCCGATGTGGGTATAGTGTCCATTCTGTCTTCTTCTGAGTTGGTATTTTGATCTTTCCTGTCTTTGTAATAGGAACCAAAGGTCTTTGGCTTTTTAGTGTGCTATTTCATGCTGTTTTTTTTTTTCTTCCTGGCTTCTAAAGTAGATTTCTGCTTCTGGGGCTCACTGGGCTCTGTCCCAAGCTTCTTGCATTGGGATCTGTGGGCCTGCTCACTAGCTTTGTGTGCTATGGCCTCTGGTTTTGTGAGGTGTGGGAGAGGGGTGGTCTGCCTTCTGGAAGTCTCCTCTTTACAAGGACTGCTCTACAGCATGGGTGGTCTCAGCTGTTGCTCATGCTGGTGTCTGCCACTTACCCTGGATGTGCAAAGGCACATCTGGGGTCATGGTGTTGACACTTGCTAGCTCCACCCTGTGGTGCTCAGTAACTTTCATTGTTCCATTGAGGTGGGGCCTGCTGGGACACCTCTCTTTCTGCATTAGTCTCCTTCTGCCATCACAAGAAGGGCCATCTCCCCAACTTCTCTCACTAAAAGGCAACTGAATCCCCATTGTGGCTTCTCTGTTTTTCCCAAAGAAGTATTCCCTGGGTGAGGAAGGGAGGGAGAGACAATTTACCTGACTATCATGGCTCCCAGAAATTCTAGAAAGGGAGTTTCAAATCTTTAGGCTGTGGGCTGGAATGGGTAGCTGCTCCCACAGCCACAGACTCCTGTCCTGGGCTGAGAGACCTGGGGCTTGATCATCATCATAGACAGTACTTCTGTCCTGGGTCTGTTCCTGTTCCCAGGTTTCACTTGCCCAGCACTCTCCCAGCACTCTCCCAGACCTGAGCACCAACCATTTTCCTCTGCTGTTCCCAGTTGGTGTGGTCTGGTGTCATTCCATGTTCTCAGCCCTCTTGCCCCTGCAGTCTACTAGTGGTTTCTAACCCTCTCAAATATGCTCAGATTCACTTTTTTAGATGTCTCTGACAAAATCTGTGAGAGAACTCCAGTAGTTCCCTCCTTTCACAGTGCCATCTTGGCTCTGCCCCCTCACTTATTATTTTTAAAATAAATTTATTGAATTGTGATATATTTTATCCTTTGTCTCTTGTACCAAAGAATTTATCACGTTTTGTAACTAAATTGTAAATGCCTACTAATTGGATTGGATTGAATTGATTTCAGAATTATTGCGCATAAGCTCCAAGAAAATGATGAAGATCTCTTGATTTTCTTGGCATTGTCTTATAAACTGAACCCTTCCTGAATAGTTATTTTTTCCCCTAGAGTAATGATTCTAGTCATTGAAAGAGTGAAAGAGCTCCTAAAAACCCAAATGGATGAGGGATGTTGGCCCTATACCATCTGATCATTAGTTATAACTTTCTTTCCTGATTATCTATTCCCCAAACAGATCAATAGTTATCTTTGTCCATGGGACAGATCATTTGTCTTTGGGGAGTCTGGTTCTGTGCTGCTGTATTGGATTTTGGCTATCTGGAGTGAGGTTCAGAAAATTAGGGTGAATTGACCAGTAGTGAGGATTGGCTTCAGGTCCGGTCCATTCCTGGGTTTTAATATTTATCTCTTATGGAATCTATTCTGAGGTACCACCTATTTATAATGTTAGGGAAGAAATGAAGAAAGATGTGAAGAATTTGTCACATTGCATGCTTTTCTTAATAGAGTTTTCTACCATTACAATTCATTTTTACAAATTTTCTTTCCAATATTCATAATGCTAATAATAGATGCCATTTAGAAATTAGTTTGCTTTATTAATTTTTCAATATTCAATTTTGCTAATGAATGCATTAAAAGTTAATTGTCATTTTCATTATATTATTTCTAATGAAAAGACATATATCATGGGTAATATATTTTATTATAAACCTATATAGTGGCTAAAAACATTTGTAGAAAAAGTGAATTACTTTATTAAAATGTGTTTTAATTTATTCAAACATTGTAACTTTTCCTCATTATTATTAGCATATTCATATACTGTCATAAACTAATGACTTTCCTTTCCTCTTCTGGAGACTAGTCTTTTTATAGCCTTACTTAATTTATTTTTGCTGAGTCTATTTTATTCATGCTTTGTATATATTTTTCACTGAGGACTTTGAGATTGAGATAATATGATACAACTCTGAAAAAGACTGAAAATTTTAAAGATGTTAAAATGTTTTATCATTTTGGAGATATGCACATATGTCCATATACATAAGTAATATGTTTATTGTTTGTGTATATGGTTTTTTTGTATGTCACTGAAACTTTTATCTGTAGAACTATATCCTTCTTTCATTTTTTTTTTCTTTAAATAAGTGTCTATAAATTATTTATTACATGCTAGGCACTGTGTTAAGTGATTCACAACTTTTTTTTTTTATTTGAGCCTCAAAAAATGCTGAAAATATGCTTAATTATTTTCCCCAGTTTACATATGATTAAACTAAGGCAAACAGAAGTATTAAGACTCACTCCGGTTTATACAACTATAATTGTCTGAAGTTATATTTGAACTGAGATCTTCTGATTCTAAATGCAAGGCTATCTCTACTGAGCCGCTTAACTGCCTTCATCTAGAAATAGTCTAAATGTTAAGCAGCAGTGGATTTTGCAGATTCCATGTTCTTAGATGCTTTAAAAAAATTAGAATTTTCTTATCACTGTATATTTTTCCAAGATATGGAAATTTGAGGGATCAGTGTAATTTTCTCTAATGATTATTTAAAACACCTTAACTCAAAAATCTTCTTCATATTAGTATTCAGTCTAAAACTGAATAATTCACCAAGTCCCTCATACATACTGAAGGACCTTGTAATGATGAAGTAATTTCTTAAGTGTGATTTTCATTCTGAGTTACTTTGTTTTGTCATTTATTCCATTCAATGGATTTTTATCTTAGTCTTATAGGGATCTAGATCAGAGAATATATATTTGATATAATCTAGATTTTCAATTCTGCCTCCTTCTTTCCTCAGGACTTCAATTTTTCATCAAGGGACATGGAGGCTCAAAGATGATATTATTTGCCCAAATACTTATAAGTCATTGCATCCGTATTTTAAAGCTGGGATGGAACTAAGTCCAAAATCATTTTACAGATGAGGGGAATAAGGAAACATAGAGTTTAAGTAGCATTCCCAGAATTAGAAGCTAGTATTTATCTGTCTGGATGTCAACCCAGGTTGACACCAAGTACAATACCCTATCTACTTAGAGTTAAAAATTTTTTATTCACTTTTTGGGTTAACATATCACACCATTGACTCATTGAGTTTTTTAGTCTGCTAAAACTATCAGAACTTTTCCAAATCATTATCTAACACTGTTACCTTAACTTACACTTATTAAGCTGATTTCTTAAAATCAAATATAGGATAATATAAGTAAATATGCATACTAATTATATAACAATATACATAGCATATTTTGCTTTTAAATTATTTTTCTCAATAACGTGAAAAAAGCCATTTTAATAGTTTTTTTTTAATTTACAGTACCAAATTCTCCCCTCCCTTTATCCCCTTTCCTTTTCTTGAAAAAACAAGCAATTCAATTTGATTATCCACTTGCAGTTGTGCAAAACGTATTTCCATATTAATCATGTTACAAAAACACAGACAAAAAAATAAAAAATTAAAGTTTAAAGAAAGTATGCTTTAGTCTACATTCAGACTTTATAAGCTGTTTCCCTATAGGTGGCTAGCACTTTTCAACATAAATCCTTCACAATTGCCTTGGATCATTGTATTGATAAGAAAAGTTAAGCCATTCACAGATGATCATTATACTATATTGATATTACTGTGTAAAATGTTTTCCTGGTTCTATTCACTTCACTTTGAATCAGGTCATATGTGTCTTCCCAAATGTTTTCTTTCTTTATTCTTTTTTGGGGGGGGCAAGGCAATTGGGGTTAAGTGACTTGCCTGAGGTCACACAGCTAGTACATGTGTCAAGTCTTTGAGGCAGGATTTCAACACAGGTCCTCCTGACTCCAGGGCCAGTGCTGTACTCACTGTGCCACCTAGTTGCCCCTGCCCCTACCCCCAAAGTTTTTCTGCAACCATCCTGCTCATCATTTCTTACAGCACAATGGTTGCTGTTGTTCAGTCATTTCAGTCATGTCTGACTCTTCATGACCACACTTGGGATTTTCTTGGCAAAAGTACTGCAATGGTTTGGCATTTGCTTTTCCATCTTTTTTTTTAGAAAAGGAAACTGAAGCAAACAAGGTTAAATGATTTGCCCAGAGTCACACAACTAGTGTTTGAGGCCAAATTTAAATCCAGAAAGATGAGTCTTCCCAACTCCATGCCTGACACTCTATCCACTGTGCCACCTAGTCATACCATCTAGTAAACCATCACAACCTTATACTAACACTTGTTCATCCATTCCACAATTGATGGGCATTATATCAATTTCCAAATCTTTGCCACAAGAATAATAGTTACTATATTCTATATAAATATATTCCTTTCCCATTGTCTTTGATCTCTTTGGAACACAGACCTTGCAGTGGTATTGCTGGGTCAAAGGGTGTGCATAGATTTTTAGCCCTTCAAGGATAGTACCAAATCACTTTCTAGATTGGCTGGATCAGTTCACAACTCCACCAACTGTATATAAGTGTCCCAGTTTTTCCCCTTCAGCATTTGTCATTTTTTTGTGTTACATTAGCCAACATGACAGACATGAGGTGGTACCTCAGATTTGTTTTAATTTCCATTTCTCTAATCAACAGTGATTTAGAGCATTTTTTCATATATATATAGAAAGCTTTGATTTTTTCTTCTGAAAACTGCTTATTCATAACCTTTGATCATTTATCAATTTTGAAATGACATGTATTTTTATCAATTTTACTTATTTCTCTCTACATTTGAGAAAAGAAGAAATAGCAATTAGGCATAATTTCCCCTAATTTCATGCTTTCCTTCTAATCTTCACTGCATTGGCTTGGTTTATGGAAAATCTTTTTTAATTTAATGTAATCAAAATTATTCATTTCTCCCCATAATGTTTTCCATATCTTGCTTGGTCCTAATTTCTTCCCTTATTCATAAAACTGACAGATAAAATCTTTCACACTTCCCAAATTTGCTCATGATATCAGCCCTTATGTCTAAACCATGTACTCATTTTGAAGTTATCTTAATATATGGTGTGATGAAGTTATTCTATACCCAGTTTCTGCCAAATTGCTTTCCAGTTTTCCTAGATTTTTTTAAACAAATAGTGAGTTCTTGTCTCACTATCTTGCACATTTGGGTTTTTCAAAAACAACACTATGATCATTTGGTAGTTTATTGTGTACCTATTTTTCCCACTGATTCATTGTTTTATTTCTTAGCTACTACCAAATGATTTTAATGGTTAACATTTTCTAATACACCTTTAGATCTGATTATAGTACACTGAATTTCTTTACATTAGGAAAGATATTCTGTTGATATTCTTGACCTTTTGTTCTTTCAGGTTAATTTGTTATTATTTTTATGTTACTATAATATAATTTTTGGTAGTGTGATTGGTATGGCACTGAATAAGTAAATCAATTTAGGTAGAATTGACATTTTTATTACATTGGCATAGTTTACACACGAGTAATTAATATTTTTTCGGTGGTTTAGATGTGATTTTATTTGTACAAAAAGTGTCTTTTTAATAATATTCATATAATTCTCAGGTTTGTTTTTCTGAGTTGACTGCCAAGTATTATATATTATCTGCACTTATATTAAGTGGCATTTCTCTTTCTGTCTCTTTATACTGGACTTTTTTGGTAATATATAGAAATGCTAATGGCACATGTGGATTTATTTTATCTGCTGCAACTTTGCTGAAGTTGTTAACTATTTCAACTAGATTTTTTGATTCTCTATGATTCCCTAAGTATGCCATCATATCATCTATGAAAGTGAGAATTTTCTTTCTTTATTCTCTATTTTAATTCCTTCGATATCTTTTACTTTTCTTATTGCTGTATTTTATCTTTTATTACTTCATTATACTTAGCATTTCTAGGAAAATATGGAATAATTATGGTAATAATAGGCATCCTTGCTTTACCTCTAATCTTATTTGGAAAACCTTTAGCTTATCCCAGTTAGGACATTCACACACACACACACACACACACATACACACACACACGCGCGCGTGCGCGCACACACAAACACACACCCCTACACATCGACTTTCTGTTTTATTGGAAAAAAAAATAACACTCTATGTCAAGTATTAATCCAATTGAACACTTATCATGACAAGGAAACTAGGTAGTATTTATCCAAAAATAATGAATAGGATGGGATCTTGTATTAACTATATTACTGAGTCCATTGTGATGGTAATCTGGGGAATATCATTTGCAGAAGTCTGTCAGTTCTCTTCTAATACTATCATCATGAATGCTTTCTAAAATAGTTCCAATGTAAATTTTACATAGATAGAGAGTACACACACACACACACACACACATGTGCATGTGTGTGTATGTGGAATTATTTACATTCTACTTATCACCCAGCAATGAAGTCATGTTTTCTTCCACATCTTTGGAACATTCCTTTTCTTCAGGCAACTTTAAAATTGATTTTGAGTGCAATCAATTATTTAAAAAATTAACTTTAACTTTGTATATTTGTTCTTTGCTAGATGATTTTCCTTAGTTTTTAATTGCTCATTTTGAATATTAATAATTTTGAGATTAAAATTCAAGTTTGGTGGTTCATGGATCTTCAGGAGGAAAGTATTTAGTTCCTATGCTCTGTCTTCAGATGCCATTTTTAAAGTGAATGTCAAGTATATCCACTCATTGACCAATGGGCAAGGATTTTACATTTAATATGCCAATATTTCATATAACATTCATAGTAATTTTATAACTGTGTGATCCCTAACCTTCTTTTCTACTACTCTGTCACTATCACTGCATCCATAGCAAGGGGGCATAGAGGAATAGAGTCCATTTTCTACTTTTTCCTTGCTTTGTGAGTTGCCATTACCAAATAATTCATTAACTGGCCAGCCTACTGTTGATGATCTGAACTATACTTAATTACCTGGGCTTTGAAGAATAGATTACATATTTGAAGTCTTTCCAGCATGGTAAAATCTTTCAACACACTGTAATAAGCATTAAGAGAACATGCTTATCTCCAGTAAATGATATAATGAGTCATTTGAAGAAGGCATTGTCAAGGTGGTGTGTTTGATTTATCAACATCTATATATCTTTCTCTATATTTGTACATACATATATCTTTGTATGTGTGCATGTATGTGTATATGTACATATGTATCTATATGTATGTGTGTGTATACACACAAACTCACACATCCTAGGAAAGTGGATAAAGAGAGACGAATTTGGAGTCAGAATTACAAGTTCAAGATCTGACACAGAATGACTTTCTGAACCACAAAGTCATTAATTCATAGATATGTTTCACTTGATTTCCCCCATTCCTGAAATATTTTCCTTCCTTACCTTTTTGTGGCTTCCCTGACTTCCTTTCAGACTCATTTCAAATGCCAGCATATTAATATATTAACTCCCACCCTCATTGCCACTGTTAGTGCTGTCTCTCTAAGAATATCTCCACTTTATACTATATAAATGATACCACATAATTTTTGAATGTTTTTTCCTTCTTTAACATGAAATCTCCTTAAGAGCAGGGACTGCGTGTTTGTCTTTCTTTGTATCCCACTACATAAGACAAGGCATGGTACATAGTCATACACACACACACACACACACATACACAAACACACACATACACACACATGCATACACACACACACACACACACACACACATATATATATATATGCACATACTCATACATGTATTTGTGTATTCTAAGTTAAATTGAAAATCTCAAGGAAGGCTTTAAATATGTAATTTTTAGATCAGTTGATATACATATGATAGATGGGGTGTTTGGATTGAAGATCTAAATAAATAAATAGATAATTTTGCTTTCTTAGTAAATAATTGTAAATAAAATTTTAAAGGAATTTATGATTTGACAGCATTTAATATTCACTCTCACATTTCCTACTCATATTTAAAAAAAAAGTCACACCAAATTGGGCCAAGAAAATTAATTTTAAGCCAGTTGGTTCTTCCTATATAGTTCTAATGCAAATTTATACTTTATAATTTTGGAGGTATTGTCTTTAGCAGGATTTAAAAACCCAAACCTTAGAACATTCTAGGTAATTCCAAAGAAAAAAGGAATAGCATACTGATTTTGCTAGTGAAAAAATTACTAAATTTTAAGCAGTTAAAATTTCCCCTGAGATATTAAAAAAATGCTTCAGGTAGATTAAACCTAGACCAAAAATTAAATCAAATTATATTCTGTGTGCTCAATTTTCTGTAGGGAACCACAAAGCACTGGAGTGTAAAATTCTAATTAATTATGTGGAATGCTAATGGATTTTAAATTAAAAATACTTGCAGTTGAGAGCCATCTCACTTCATATAAGCATGCAACTGAATATTACAATGAAATAGTAACATGAAATTTAGAAATGCTTATGGAGTAAAATAGCTACTATGCTGATTCAATCTGCTGATATTTTATAAAAATCATAGTTGTTTCAGATGTCTCCATATATGTCCATAAGAGACAGAGAGAAACAGAGAAAGTGAACAGAGATAGAGTGATAGAGACACAGAGACAGAGGGAGACACAGAGTCAGAGAGATCCAGACAGACAGAGACACAAACAGTGATGGAGAAACAGACAGAGATAGAGAGACAAATAGAGCCAGAGCCAAGGATGCAGAGAGATATAGACAGACACAAACACAGACAGAGAGAGAGAGAGAGAGAGAGAGAGAGAGAGAGAGAGAGAGAGAGAGAGAGAGGAAACTCTGAAGAATAAAATTCTAAGGACAAAATTCCAAGGACACAAAGGAAAATAATTCCAATGAGGAAAAATACAAGAGTTTTCTGAAGAGACCAAGGTGGATTCCAGTGAATATCAATCAACTTTAATATTCTTTCTTAAATGTTATAAACAATTTTATGTAAATGTTTGTATCAAACATCTTATATAATATTACATTCAACCTTATATATGATCATACATAATCTATTATATAAATTATTTTCATGCCCTTCCTGGCTGTGTTTCTGACATTTTGGTCTTCTACACCATGAATCAACAGCTTTGTCACCCCCAAATGTTTATCAGTGGGTGGAACATCTTCATCTCATAATATTTTTCCTCCTTATTTTATGGTGAGTTGCTTCTAGAAGCCATCATTGGAGGGACAACCCCTCATGGGTCATCCCTCTTGATGGTACTATTGACTTTCCAAACTGTCACCATGCCCCATTCAACTATATCCTTCTTTCTTTTCAGCTGCATTTCATGTATTGTCTTGCCCCATTACAATGTAAGCTCCTTGAGATCAGGTGCTATTTACAGCTATATCCCTAGTGCCTACTTAGTACAATGCTTGGACAAGGGTAATAAGTCAATAAATTCTTTATTACTATCTGCCATAATAGATTGAATATTATACATAAAATCATATATTCTATCTGCTTATCTCTCTCTCTCTCTCTCTCTCTCTCTCTCTCTCTCTCTCTCTCTCTCTCTCTCTCTCTCTCTCTCTCTCTCTCTGTTTAACAGTGTGACTTCATCTAGAATCAAGAAAACCTGACTTCAAATCCAACGTCATACCCTGGATATGCAATACTGGGTGCATCACTTAACCTCTCACATTTTTCTTATTTTTCAAGTGAGACAATTTGACTCCATATCCTCTAAGGTCCCTTACAGCTCATCTAGACTTATGATTCTATAATCACATATATGTATATTAATATGTACTTATGTGTATATGTATATATATATATGTATATATATATATATATGTATTCATATATGTGTGAGGAAGGAGATAGAGAAAGGTCTAGAGATGGGAGGGGAGAGTGATAGGAGGGAAAGATAAAGAGAAAAAGGAGAGAGGAAGGAGGTAAAATTAATGCATTGGCAGATAACAGAAGGTGAGTACAAATGGCTGATACCATATTGAAAGGAAAGTATCGGAAGTTCTAAAAACTCAGGGTGAACTAATGAGATAAGTTAAAGAGAACAGTAAAAAAAACAAAAACATAATTGGTGAAAAGAAGAGGGTTAGACATAGAATAGAATTACTGGCTAGAGTGTATGGGGAAATTATAACTCAAAATGGAGATTTTGTAGTCTTATTTGCTTTTGCTGCCAAGGAGAATGATGCTGTCATTGGGATGGGGAAGCAAAACTTTTTTTTTTTTTCCATGGGGAATGCATGTCCAATATGATTGAGGAAATAGTCATAGAGCACCCAGCTCTTGATCCAGATGAACTACATACTAGAGTTATTAAATAATTGGGTGAAGTTATTTACCAAGGCACTCTCAATGATATTTGAAAATTAGAACTTGTCAAACAAAGGTTTTGAGAAGGGCAAACATTTTCAGATGTAACCAGAATGGAAGATAACAACATTTGATACTCTAAGCCTATGAATTTGACTTGTATTCTGAGGGAATTATAGGATGGATCATTGAAGACATGTTTGGGGCAATCTATAAAAGTGGTGATTAGGAGAAGAAAGCAGGGCTTCAGCAGGAACAGGTCATCCATGACTCACCTTATTTTCCTTTATGACAGAACAATTAAACTCTTGAGTTGGGGAGTAATGTACATGCAGTTTGCCTAAATTTTAGCAAATTATTTGCTAAAATATTGCATGTTATTCTCATGCAGAAAGTGGGAAGATGTAGACTAGATGATAGAATAATTAGAAGAATTCAGAACTGTTCAAAGGATTGACAGAGTCATTAATCATTATATATTAACTCAAAATAAAGTCATCAGGAAATTATTCTAGGATTTGGGCTTGGTTTGTTTTGTTATCCTTTTTTTTAAAGCATTGACTTGGATGAATTGCATATTTATATAAATTTCCATGTGATACAAACTAGATATCAGACTTTGGTTGCAAAAAGATCTTCATATATCAGAGCATTTTTAGAATTTATTAAAATAAAATCCAAAAAGGATAAATTAAAAGTCTTTTACTAGTGTTCAAGAATGAACCTGAAATATAAAATGGGGGTGGCACAGGATGAAATTATATTCTGTCTAAGTAAATTTTGGAAGTGGTAATTTCAGAATAAACGGTAAATGTAGGTGAATAATATGGCATCACAGTCCAAAAAGCAATAGAAAACCTGAGCTATACTTAGAGGTGTACCTTCCAGGAACAAGTAGGTGACAGTTTCTTTGTACTTTGCCATGGTGAGACAATATCTGGAATATTATTTTAAATTTTTGAGAGTGTAATACAAATTGGAAAGTATGTCGATAGTTTTTTTAAAGTGTCCAGAGGAGTGAAATTATAATGGTGGAGGGCTTCAAGTCCAAATTATTTGAAAGAACTTGGAATGTTTAGTCTGGAGAAGAGAATACTCAGGATAGAATACTCAGGATAAGGTTTACCATATGAAGAAATAATTTTACTTGAACTATTTGAATATGTGGGGACTAATTGGAAGCAAATGGAAACTTACAAAGAGAAAAAAAAATAAGCTTTATACCAAGAAAAATAACCAAGAAATTTTCCTAGAAATTCCAGAAGTGAAATGAGCTACATCAAGATGTAGCAGATCCACACTCATTGGAGGTCTTTCAAAATAAGGCTATATGATCACTTGCATGATATCTTTTCTTCCAACAATAAAAAAAATTCCTACTATTTTCTAGGCATGATATGATGTTAGGCACTGGAGATACAAAGTTTAAAAAAAAATGAAACAGTCTCTGCCCTGAACCACTTTGTATTCTTTTAGATGGAAGAACATGTATACATACTCATATGCATACATTGAACACACACACACACATACACACACATGATAAATAGTAGGTAATTTTGAGGCAAAAGTAGTAGAAGTAGTGGAGATCCAAAAATACTGCATTTAGGATGTGGTATTGGTGCTAAGCGCTAAAGAAAAATAGACATCTTAAACGGTATGAATAAGAATGTAAGCCATTTAATCAGTGAACAAAAATCTGCACAAAATCATCAGCTGGGGAAGGGCTGAGCAAATTGTGGTATATGATTATGATGTAATATGATTGTGCTATAGGAAACGATGGGCTCAATGACTTCAGAAAAAACATGGACAAAATAATGAAAAATGAAATGAGAAAAACCAAGAAAACATAGAATATAGTAATAGTAATATTGTTTTAAAACTGATTTTGAGTGACTAAGGAATTATGACTATTATGCATATCAAAATTAACCACAAAGAACATATGGAGATTCTCTCTGCATGCAGAAAAAGAACTGATAAATAGAAGTACATATAGAACAATTTTTCAAATGCCCATCACACACACACACACACACACAAACACATTTACACATTTGTTTCTAATGGTAGCCATCACCAGAGCAGGGCCAGGAAAAAAAAATTACATGATAACTTTATTATATATATACATATATACACACACACATATATATATATATACACATATACATATATATATACACATTATATATGTGTATATATTTAAGGATTTAGAAACAAAAAGAAAGATCACCTATGAATTCATGGAGTTGAAATTCTTTTTTTCTGAGATTTTTTATTTTTAATTTGGAACACTCAGTTCCACACAATTTTGAGTTCCAGATTTTCTTCCCCCACTCGCCCCCACTCCCCAAGATGGCATGGAATCCGATATATCTTGTACATATAACTTTGCATTGAACTTACTTACACAATAGTCAAGTTATGAAGAAAAATTATGACCAATGGAATGAATTATGAAAAAGAAGAAACAAAAACAAAAAAAAAAGAGAAAAAAAGGCGAGCATAAAGTGTGCCTCAATCTGCATTCAGAATCCATAGTTCTTTCTCTGAATGTAGATAGCTCTCTCCATCATAAGTCCTGTGGAGTTGTCTTTGCACCTTGTATTGCTGAGAAGAGCAAAGTCTATCAGTGTTAGTCATCACAGAATCCATATATCTGTGGTTGTGTATAATGTTTTCCTGGATCTGCTCTGCTCACTTAGCATTATGTCGTATAGATATTTCCAGGTTATTGTGAAATCCGTATCATACCCATTTCTTATAGCACAATAGTATTCCTTTAAATTCATATACCACAACTGGATCAGCCATTCCCCAATTGATGGGAATCCCCTTGATTTCCAATTCTATGCTACTACAAAAAAGAGTCACTATAAATATTTGCAAATATGGGTCCTTTTCCCACTTGTGTGATTTCTTTGGGATACAACGTTAGAAGGGGTATTACAGGGTCAAAGGGTATGAACATTTTTATAGCACTTTGGGCATAGTTCCCAATTGCTCTCCAGAATGGCTGGATCAGTTCACAACTCCACCAGCAATGTAACAATGTTCCAATTTTTCCACATCCTCTCCAGCATTTTTCTAGATATATAGATAATTTCTTCCTCTGAAAACTGCCTGCTCACGTCCTTTTACCATTTCTCAACTGGGGAATGACTTATATTCCTATAAATTTGGTTCAGTTCCCTATATATTTTAGAGATGAGGCCTTTATCAGGGACACTGGTTGTAAAGATTTTCTCCCAATTTTCTGCTTCCTTCCTAATCTTTGTTGCATTTGCTTTTTTTACACAAAAACATTTCAACTTGAAAAAATCAAAATTATCTATTTTGCATTTTGTAATGCTTTCTATCTCTTGCTGTGTAATGATTCTTTGCTTTTCCATAAATCTGAAAGGTAAATTATTCCTTGCTCTCCCAAATTGCTTATAGTATCAGCCTTTATTCCTAAATCATGAACCCATTTTGACTTTATTTTGGTATATGGTGTAAAATATTGGTCCATGCCCAGTTTCTGCCCCACTCTTTTTCAATTTTCCCAGCAGTTTTTGAGTGAATTCTTAGCCCAGAAGCTGGATTCTTTGGGTCTATCAAAGAGTAGATTGCTATAATCATTGACTACTGTGTCTTGTGTACCTATTCTATTCCACTGATCCACGACTCTGTTTCTTAGCCAGTACCAGGTATTTTTCATGACTGCTGCTTGATAGTACAGTTTAATATCTGGTATGGCTAGGCCACCTTCACTACCATTTATTTTCATTAATTCCCTGGATATTCTAGAATTCTTGTTCTTCCAGATGAATTTTGTTATTATTTTCTTCAGCTCTGTAAAAACAAACTTTTTGGTAGTTTGATTGGTATGGCACTGAATAAATAAATTAATTAAGTAAAATTTTCATTTTTATTATATTAGCTCAGCCTAACCATGAACAACGGATATTTTTCCATTTATTTAGATCTGACTTTATTTGTGTGAAGTGTTTCATAATTATGTTCATATAGTCCCTGGGTTTGTCTTGGCAGGTAGACTCCCAAATATTTTATACTGCCTATAGTAACTTTGAATGGAATTTCTCTTTCTATCTCTTGCTGTTGGGCTCTGTTAGTAATGTATAGGAATGCCAAAGCTTCATGAGGGTTTATTTTATATCCTGCAACTTTGCTAAAGTTGTTTATTATTGCAAGTAGTTTTTTACTTTGTTCTCTAGGATTCTCTTAGTAAATCATCACATTATCTGCAAAAAGTGATAATTTAATTTCTTCTTTGCCTATTCTAATTCCGTTAATTTCTTTTTCTTCTCTTATTGCTACAGCTAACATTTATAGTACCAAATTGAATAGTAGGGGCGATAAAGGACATCCTCGTTTCTTCCCTGATCTTATTGGGAATGCATCTACCTTATCCCCATTATAAATAATGCTTGTTGATGGATTTAGGTAGATGCTATTGTTATTTTAAGGAAGGCTCCACTCATTCCTATGCTTTCTAGTGTTTTTAATGGAATCGGTGTTGTATTTTGTCAAAGGCTTTTTCTGCATCTATTCAGATGATCATATGGTTTCTGCTAGTTTTGTTGCTGATATGATCAATTATGCTGATAGTTTTCCTAATATTGAACCAGTCTTGCATTCCTGAAATAAATCCTGCCTGGTCATAGTGTATTATTCTAGTGATAGGTTGCTGCAATCTTTTTGCTAATATTTTATTCAAAAAATTTGCATCAATATTCATCAGGGAAATTGATGTATAATTGTCTTTCTCTGTTTTGACCCTTCCTGGTTTGGGTATTAGTACCATATTTGTGTCATAAAAAGAATTTGGTAGGACTCCTTCTTCACCTATTTTCCCAAATAGTCTATAAAATATAGGAATTAATTATTTTTTAAATGTTTGATAAAATTCACATGTAAAACCATCTGGCCCTGGAGACTTTTTCCTAGGGAGTTCGTTGATGTCTTACTGTATTAGGAGGGCAGAGTTTATAATCTCAAAGAGGATCATAAACATGTCTGAAACGTTCGGAACCGCCGGATATAAGAAACTCTCAAAGTAGAAGGCAGAAGAATCAAAACATTTATTTAGGCTCCACAGTAACCAACCCATGAACCAGCAACCCCATTTTGATATATTGATCAAAAGCTTCCAGGCCCAATAAGTACGCCTTGAAAGAGTAACCAGGAGGCTACAGAGAAGCATGATTGCGTAAAGCAAAATCATGTTTCCCCCTCTATGGTAATAAGATTACCCACTGGACTGAAGTCTTTGTTCAGCTTCCTCCCGTAGGTCAGCTCTGCTACTGGCAGCTCCTGCTTCAGCTGTGGCTGTGGCTGTGGCTGTGACTGCAACTGTAACTGTCGCTGTAACTGTCGCTGTAACTGTCGCTGTAACTGTCTCTGGCTCCAACCGGAAAAGGAAAAGAGGATCTTCAAGCTGTCCTCTCCCCTCTTATAGAGCTTCTGACATCATCAAGCACCGCCTGAACGACCAGGGCCGATTGGTTCTTGACTTGGCCCCTCCCCCTAGCGTAGCCGTTAACACCTCCCCTCAGCCAGCCCCATGACTCATCACACAGGAAGTTGTCTGCTTCCTGGAATGCTCTTTGGGCTTCCTGCCCCGGAAGAGCAAGCCACAGTGTCCAGAGGCTCAATGAGGTAAGCTGAGTCATTCAAAGAAAACAAAGGCCATTCTGGCTACACTCCACCCCTTGTTATAGGATACATAATCTAATCAGCCATGTATCCTAGAACATACATTGTGATCCAATTACAAAGGAAACTAAAACATATCATTCATTATAAAGCAAAACATATCATTTGGTGACATTCCTAAATATTGGTTTACGATTCAAATGTGATCCACCCCTAGGTCCCAGCAAGATAATCTCTTCAATCAATCATCCCCAAAATAATTATTAATAATTCAAATGTCCACCCCTAAATCCTTGTATCCATTACATAGGATCAATAATATCATAACAATAAAACAACACAGCAAGGATAACACAAAATAAGTAAACAGAACACTATCATCATTTCCACCCCCCTTGAACGATTGGGGCTCAAAATCTTGGGGTGAGGGGTGAAGGTCTCATTTTCCATAGCTTCTTCATGCTGAAATTGGATGTAGAGATGGCCCTGCCCCCAAAAAGTCCCATTCCAGAGGTCATTTCTTTAACAAGCTGGCAGGAATTCCAAGAATGCTACATGCTTAGGCAGTCACCGGAAAGTGCAGGGTGCTTAAGCCTGAAGGAAACAAAACTAGCAACAAGGTTAGCCAAAACAAAGGACAAAAAGAATAGACAAGTATGGACTATAATTCTTCAAATAAAATCATCTCAAGTTTGGTTGAGATTTCAGTTATGCAAAGATCCAACATCAGAGCCAAACTCAGGTGGGAAATGTTTCTTTTCAAAAGGAACATAATGAGGAAGCCAAGAGGATCCCACCCTAGATAGAGACTAAGATTGTCCTCCCAGCCTTTCCCCAAATGTACAAGTTTTCATCCGTTAATCACACAAGGTCACCTTCAGTCTGAGTGGCTTGTGGGCTTGCAGGAGCAGTTCTTATTTCCCTATCTCTCCTGTTATCAAGGCCTTTATCTCTGTACATTCTATATAATTCATTGGTTGGAATTCCATCTATCATTTCAAAACCTACCCCCGCTCTCAATAAAGCAGTAAACATTTCTTTCCTTGTTACTCTCCTTTGGCGCCAAGTTTGCTGGTTATTCACCCTTCTCTCTCGAGGAGATCTATCCCTTCCCCAGTCACCTAAGTCATGTAACTGTAAAATCTTATTTATCACTGTTGTAAGACGGCTCCCTACTTCTCCAAGTAATAAATTCAAAATTAGTTGTTTATAAGCAGGGGGAGCTGTCCTAATTATTAAATTCCTATGAGGCAGTCCCATTGGATGATTGTAATATTTGTCTGTAGTTCCTATCATAATGGCAGTCTTCATTACCTCCTCCTTTAGTCTCATGATACAGTCTCTAAGTGAATACCAGGGTCTGTGCTCAGTGGGCCACATAGAATCAGTAGCATATCTCTTATTGCATCCCACAGCGGCTAATGCCAACAGAGTAGTCCTGCTATCACCATCTCCTTGCTGATGATGTTCCCTAAAAGCTTGTTGAACTAGAGGATCATGGCTGATACCTATGAATCTCATGCAGTCTGTCCTATCTACTGATATTCCACTGGCCCCTTGATCACTGAGTCTTACCATCCAAGATATCAATGGTTCTCCTATTCTTTGGCTGAATCTACTCAAAATATCTGTGACCTCTTGCGGTGAGAAATCTTCCTGAATTTCCCTTGTAACTGAATCTTCACCTCGGGTTTCTGTCTTCCTCCTTTGTATGGGTCGAGCCCTTGTCTGATCATTTAACCATCTCCTATTCTCTGTGTGAGGCACATCCTGAACCCCAGTAGTGTTTTGTGCCTCAGCCCCTAACATTGTCTCATTCTCTCCCCACTCACTTCCTCTGCCACCATGGCTAGGACGAAGCAGGCAGTCAGGCTCTTTCTGGGCTGGGTTGAAATGCACTCTGGGCTTTTTTGGTCTCCTGTTGCTCTTAGCCACATTAATAGAAAAGTTCTCATTTGAGTCAGTTTGGTCTCCTGCTATCTGAGATTCCCCTTCTTCCTGTGGGGTAGGAGTGCCCCCATGTCTTTCACTTAATCTCAATCTTTCGTATACTAGCCGGTAGGCTGATAACACTATCCAGCTTTGCGTAGATAGTGATGCCCCTGACTGAATCCCAACTTCTCGTAAACACTTTTCCAAATCCCTAGGATCTCCTCTCCGTAGCCTTGGTTCCCAGTTTTCACAGGGTCCAGCTTTTTTAGCCAATTCTTTTGCTAGGGAGGAATAAAATGGATCCTCCCATCCTGGGATATTCATCTCTTCCTCTGGAATTGTTCTGCTTCTAAATAGAGATCTTATACCTAGCGATCCCATCCTCGTCGCCAAATGTATTAGGAGGGCAGAGTTTATAATCTCAAAGAGGATCATAAACATGTCTGAAACGTTCGGAACCGCCGGATATAAGAAACTCTCAAAGTAGAAGGCAGAAGAATCAAAACATTTATTTAGGCTCCACAGTAACCAACCCATGAACCAGCAACCCCATTTTGATATATTGATCAAAAGCTTCCAGGCCCAATAAGTACGCCTTGAAAGAGTAACCAGGAGGCTACAGAGAAGCATGATTGCGTAAAGCAAAATCATGTTTCCCCCTCTATGGTAATAAGATTACCCACTGGACTGAAGTCTTTGTTCAGCTTCCTCCCGTAGGTCAGCTCTGCTACTGGCAGCTCCTGCTTCAGCTGTGGCTGTGGCTGTGGCTGTGACTGCAACTGTAACTGTCGCTGTAACTGTCGCTGTAACTGTCGCTGTAACTGTCGCTGTAACTGTCTCTGGCTCCAACCGGAAAAGGAAAAGAGGATCTTCAAGCTGTCCTCTCCCCTCTTATAGAGCTTCTGACATCATCAAGCACCGCCTGAACGACCAGGGCCGATTGGTTCTTGACTTGGCCCCTCCCCCTAGCGTAGCCGTTAACACCTCCCCTCAGCCAGCCCCATGACTCATCACACAGGAAGTTGTCTGCTTCCTGGAATGCTCTTTGGGCTTCCTGCCCCGGAAGAGCAAGCCACAGTGTCCAGAGGCTCAATGAGGTAAGCTGAGTCATTCAAAGAAAACAAAGGCCATTCTGGCTACACTTACTCAATTTCTTTTTCTGAGATGCAGTTATGTAGGAAATTTACTTCCTCTTCTGTTAACTTGAGCAATTTATATTTTTGTAGATATTCATTCATATCACTAAGGTTATCAAATTTCTGGCCATACAATTTGGCAAAATAATTCCTAATTATTCTTTTGATTTCCTCTTCATTGGAGGTGAATTCACCCTTTTCATTTTTGATACTGGTAATTTAATTTTCTTCTTTTTAATCAAATTGACCAAATATTTATCAATTTTATTGTTTTTTTCATAAAACTAAATCTTTTATTTATTAATTCAAAGTTTTCTTGATTTCAATTTTATTAATCTCTCCTTTTCTTTTCAGTATTTCTAATTTGGTATTTAATTGGGGATTTTCAATTTGTTCTTTTTCTAGCTTCTAGCTTTTTCAGTTGTGTGCCGAATTCCTTGATCTCCTTTTTCTCTGTTTTGTTTATGTAATCATTTAGAGATATAAACCTACCCCTAAGAACTGCTTTTGCTGCATCCCATAAGTTTTGGTATGTTGTCTCATTATTGTCATTCTCTTGAATGAAGTTATTGTTTGTTTGATTTCTGCTTTGGCCCACTCATTCTTTATAATTAGATTATTTAGTTTCTAATTAATTTTTAGCTCATTTTTCCATGGCTCTTTATTACAAATAATTTTCATTGCATTGTGATCTGAAAAGTATGCTTTGACTACTTCTGCCTTTATGCCCTAGATTGTGAGTATTTGCCATGTACTGTCGAGAAAAAAGTAGATACTTTTTATCCCCATTCAGTTTTCCCCAGCGGTCTATCATATCTGCCTTTTCTAAAATTCTGTTCACCTCCTTAACTTCTTTATCAAGTTCAGAGAGGGGGAGGTTGAGGTCTCCCATTACTATAATTTTGTTGTCTATTTTTTCCTGTAACTTCGTTAACCTCTTCTCTAAGAATTGGCATGCCATTCCACTTGGTGCATATATGTTAAACAATGATATGGCCTCATTGTCTATTGCACCTTTTAGCAGTATGTAGTGCCCTTCCTTATCTCTTTTAATTAGATCTATCTTTACTTTTGTTTTGTCTTAGATTATAATTGTTATGCCTGCTTTTTTCACTTTAGCTGAATGCAATATATTTTACTCCAGTCTTTTACCTTTACCCTGTGTATACACCTCTGTTTCACATGTGTTTCTTGTAAACAGCATATTGTAGGATTATGGTTTTTAATCCACTCTTCTATCCACTTCCATTTTATGGGAGAGTTCAACCCAGTCATATTCACAGTTATGATTAATATTTGTGTCTTTTTCTCCATCTTATTTCCCTCCTGTTTATGCTTTTATTTCTCCCTTTCCCCTTACACTTCTCAAAAGAGTTTTGCTTTTGACTGCTGCCTTCCTCAGTTTACCCTCCCTCTTGATTCCCCTCCCTTATCTTGCCATTTTCCTCTTGCTACTTCTTTCCTCCCTTCTGACAACCCCCTTCCTTATTTTTCCCCTTTCCCCACCTACTGCCTGTAGGACAAGTTAGATTTCTATACTTATCAGGGTATGTTATTCCCTTCTTGAACCAAATTTGATGAGAGTGAAGCTCAAATACAGCTCTTCTCCCTCCTTTCTTTCTCTCTGCTATAATGTATTTTAGTGTCTCTTGAGAGATAATCTTGAGAATAGTACAGTTATTAGGACAATTGAAAGGGATACACGTAGACTGTGGATATCTGTATAAAATAACAGATATAAGGGTATATATATATATATATATATATATATATATATATATATATGTATGAAACCTACATAAAATGATAAAATCCTACATAATGATTTAAATAATTTGCCCTTATTAATTAATAAGGTTTGTGGTTTGTATTTGAAGATCAAATTTTCTATTGAGTTTGGGCCTTTTCATCAGGAAGATCTGGAATTCCCTCATTGAATATCCATCTCCTTGCCTGAAAAACTATGCTCAATTTTGTTGGGTAATAGATCCTTGGCCGCAGTCCCAGCTCATTTGCCCTTTGGAATATCATATTCCAATTTCTCCTGTCATTTAATGTAGAAGCTGAAAGATCCTGTGTGATCCTGACTATAGTTCCATATATGAATTGTTTCTTTTTGGCTGCTTGCAGTATTTTCTCCTTGACTTTGTAATTATGAAATTTGGCTACAATATTTCTTGGAGTTTTCAATTTGGGATCTCTTTCAGGGGTGATTTGTAGATTCTTTCAATTACTATTCTACCCTCTGGTTCTAGGACCTCTGGGCAGTTATCTTAGATAATTTCTTCCAAGATACTGTGAAGGCTCTTTATTCATCATTGATTTCTGGTGGGGCAATAATTCTTAAATTGCCTCTCCTGTATCTATTTTCCATGTCAGTTGTTTTTTCAGTCAGATATTTCACATTTTCTTCTATTTTTTCATTCTTTACATTTTGTTTCACTACTTCTTGATGCCTCGTAGAGTCATTAGCTTCCACTTGCTCAATTCTAATTTTTAATGAGTTGCTGTCTTCATTTTTCTTTTGAGTATCCTTTTCCTTTTGGTTGATTTTACCTTTCATGGTGTCATTTTCTCTATTTAGATTCTGCATCTCTGTAGTCATTTTGCCAATCTTATTTTTTAAAGACTTGATTTTGTCAGTGTTTTTTTTCCTATTTTGTCCATTTTTTCTTTTACATCCCTAATTTGGTTTTTAAAATTCTCCTTTAGCTCTTCCAGTAATGCTTTTTGGGCTTGAGACCAGTTCACATTCCCTTTTGAGGTATCAGATGTGTGTATAGTGTCAATGCTATCCTCTTCCGAATTGGTATTTTGGTTTTCCTTGTCTCTGTAAAAAGAATCAATGGTCCTCAGTTTTTTCATGTTCTTCTTCATGTTGTTTATCTGTTTTCCTGGCTTTACAGTGAATTTCTGCTTTGGGGGCTCAGGGATCTCTGTCCCAAATTTCTTGTTCTGGGGATGGTGAGTCTAGTTACTGGCTTTGTATATTATAGCCTTCAGTTTTCTGAGGTGTTGGGGAGGGCTCTTGCTGCCTGAAGTCTCCTTTCCCCCTTGGGCTGTTCTTCAGCACTGTTGCTCTTCAGCAATGGTCTCAGCTGTTTGTTGTCTATGCTGGTATATGCCACTTCCCCTGGCCTTTCAAAGGTACATCTGGGCTCCTGGTGTTGACCCTCTGCTGGCTTTGCCAATCTGGGACTCAGCAACTCCCACTGCTTGGCCACTGAAGCCCCACTTCTGTCTCCTCTATTCCAGTGCTTTTCCCAAGGAATTCTCTGGGTCAGGGAGGGAGGGATTAGAGCCATTTACCTGGCCATTATTATGTCTCCTGGAATTTCAAGAAGGCGTGTTTCAAGGTTTGTCCTGCAAGCCTCAGGAGTACATGTCTCATGGCAGGATGCATTTTACTGCTGCTTCTCATCACTTTCACAGACTCCTGTGCTGTGTTGAGAGACCTGGGGATCTCTGCAGGTTTTGGGCACCCAGCTTTCTCCCAGCCTGGATCACTGACAGGTTTCCACAGCTGCTTTCACTTTGGTGCTGTCTTGTGCAGCTCAAGAGTGCACGCCAAGTTCTCTCCCAGCCTACAGATCCATCCTGTCGAACTTTTGGAGTCTCCTGGTTTGGAGATTTGCCCCACCCAGACTGCTAGTGTTTTCTAACTCTCTCAAATCTGCTCAGATTCACTTTTTTTAGATGTATCTGGCAGAACTTGTGAGGAGCTCCGAAGAGATGCTGCTTTCACACGGCCATCTTGGCTCCACCCCCTGTTATATATTTTAAAAGAATAGCAAGTTGTACATATTTGAAGTTTCATTTGAAATCACCTTTTTTATTATTCTGTCATGGAAATGCTTGTTTTATTCCATAAAATAAAAATAAAATAAATAAATGTGAAAGAAAAACAAGAGCATGGAAATGAGAAATGTAATATTGTGTGTGAGGACTGGGGAGAAGGTCAGTTTGTCTAGAACATAAAGCATTTGAAGTGAAATAATGTAAAATTATTTGAGAATGGTGGCTGGAGCAAGGTTATACAAGCCTATAGTGTCTAACCCATAATTTTTGTGTGTGATCCCAGCAGGAATAGGGAGGCACTGATCAATGGAGAGACATAGTTAGAACTTTCCTTCAGGGATATCTCTTTTTGTAAATGAGGAAACTACAATTGAGTTTATACATCTTACTCAGAGCCATAGGGCTAAGTATCTAAGGCAGAGATTTTAACCTGAGTTTTTCTGATTCTAGGTATAACTAGAATTTGTGCTACCTCTCTGCCACAAGATGAGAATAGAATCTGGCATAGGTGATATTTAATTGATGATGAATTTATGAACATGGTGTTATTCTTTGCCAAACATATCTGAAATTTGCAGAATTTAAGAAAAGAATACTTTTAAATACAGTAGGTTCTAGATCTGCAATGAGATCTGCTTTGTAAGGATTCAAGGGGACAGAAATACTTGGAAATTTGGAAAGCAATGTTAAGCTAACAAGTGTGATTAAAGGAGCATGCCAGAACAGTAATATAGGGAATTCTATTAGAATAAAACTAGGAAGAAACCAGGGCTAGATAGGCAAGAAGCACAGATCCAGAGAGAATTAGGACATTACAGTTCATTACAGCAAGTCTGGGAAGGAAAAATAAAACTAAATTAGCTAGGTTTAAAAGAAAGGATTTAACACAAAGCATACCTCCTAGTAAACTATTAGAAAAGACTTTGGCACTCATGATGAATGTTTGAATCCCTTCTTGGAGCAGCATTCACTGTGAGGCCATGGTAATGTGTTCATTAGTCAAATTTTAAAAATCATTTGAGTAAGATAGGAGGCAATGTGGTGGCATAATGTGTCTGCTGATCTTTAGGTCAAGATAATAAGGTTCAGGCCTGACTTTTTCATTAACTAGCAATGTGGTCTTGGTTAAAAAAATTTTCTTCCTGTTTTTCTCATCCACAAAATAAGGATTTTGATCAGCTTTTTTTCCTCTAAGGGCTCTTCTATATCTGAAATTATA